>NC_133503.1:48792857-49100714 GCF_049354715.1 Callithrix jacchus | reverse complement strand
GGTGCCAGAGCCAGGATTAGTAGTTCGTTCTCCAGGCACCAGACTGGAGCTCTTTCTAGAACCAATTATGCTAGGCCTCAATTTAACACCCAAATTTAATTTCTTATAGGTTTCTTTTTTCTCTTTGATTCAACCTAAAACTCTGAGAGCGGGGCCTACATCTCTTTGACAAAATAATGGAACAAGTTAGCCTTAAAAAATTTTATTACTGACAAATGAAATTGCATACATTTATAGTATATAACATGAAGTTTTGATACACATATACATTGTAGAAAACCTAAATTATTTAACATATGCATCATATCACATACTTGTTTTCTTTTAAACCTGGAAGCTATTCCAGGCCCCAGCACAGACTCTGGCCTGAGGTCTACTCTGCACAAAAGGGCAGAGGCATATTGAGGGGGCCTAGGAATGGAGCCACAGCGTCTATCCCTGCCTCCTAGCCTGGGGCTCTGCCCACCACCCTGGCCTCAATCCCCTGCCCCACTGATGGGCTAAATAATAAAATCAGACTGAAACCTGTTAATAGAGAGTGCTCAGTAAATGTACAATAATGAAAATAATCATAATCAGTGAACAAGGGATTAGGAACTAAAGATCTCTCAGTCAGGCGGAGGCTGCAGCTTCCCCAGGCTATGCCTGTCTTCCCTGAATCCTCCTGGGGGGATGCACAAACTGCTGACTTCTTTTCCTTCTGCTTTTTAAATAGGGACTCCAGAATCTTCAGGACTAACATACCAATTAAATGGTTCAGTTTAAGCATGATGTTCACTTTAATTGTGTTAGTTCGCCCCCATAGAGAAAGCCGGAGCGGCCCTCTCCCTCCCAGCTGTTTGGATCCCTCAGAGTCAGGCAGCCTCATAAAGGCTCCACATCGAGCCAGAGGTCAATGCCCAAGCCCGGGGGAGTGTTGAGGCAGTACCAGGCAACAGGTCAGAGTGTGAATAGCCTGGGCTCAAATACCAGGTCTGTCCACTTGTCATCAGCCATGTGATGCTGGGACACATCTCTCAACTTCTCTGAGCCTCCTTCCCAGTTCCTCAAAAGGCAAGTAACAAAGGGAGCTGCCCTCATGGGGCTGTTATGGAAATTAAACAGAAAAATGCAAATACAGGGCACTGCATAGTGCCTGCCACACAGGGAATTACCAGATGTTAGTTGTAGTTCATTACTTTTGTAATCTGTGCTATTGAGGAGAGACAGTGAGCACCCTATTTATTGCTGGAGGTGTGCAAGCAGCATCTGGCCTTATTGATAGACCAGTAAGAATGTGAGGGTGGTGTGGTGGCTCACATCTGTAATCCCAGCACTTTGGGAGGCTGAGGTAGGTGGATCACAAGGTCAGGAGTTCAAGACCAGCCTGGCCAAGATGGGGAAACCCCATCTTTACTAAAAATACAAAAATTAGCCAGGCATGGTGGTGCACACCTGTAATCCCAGTTACTCAGGAGGCTGAGGCAGAGAAGTGCTTGAACCCAAGAGGCGGAGGCTGCAGTGAGCCAAGGTCACACCACTGCACTCCAGTCTGGGTGACAGAGCAAAACTCTGTCTCAAAAAAAAAAAAAAAAAAAAAAGTGGCATATGATATTCAAGGGGAGATGGTTCAAGAGACCACTCTGGTCTGGGTCTGGAGATTGCAGGACTCTAACATCTGTGACTAGGCCCTGGGAGAGGAATGGGTGCTCTGAGGTGCCTGGCAGAAAATTCTGGGAGCTTGAGGCTAGAGGAGGACAAAGGGCAATGGTGTCTGATAGAAGGGCTAGGGTTCACACAGAAGCTTGGACCACAGCAGCATGGCTGACTTGGGCCTCTGTACAGGGAGATAAGGTGGGCTTGGTCCCACCCTTTGGGGTGTAGCCTGGGCAAGACCGTGGCTTAAGCTCTGGGTGCAGTAGAGTGGGTGAAGGTGTGCCACAGGCACTTGAGAGAGGGTCCTGGGCAAAGTTCACGGGATTCGAGAAGACTCCCAGTCCTAAACAGAAAACAGGGAGATGTAGGGAGCCAGGGGATCAGTGTTTGCACCTTTCCTCAGCCTCTTATGAATCATGAGAATTTGGGGAAACTGCTTCAACTCTAAGGCTTGATTCCCCATCTGTCACATGGGGCAACACTCCTTGCCCTCCTCACAGTTAAGAGGTACTCTTTCTTAGTCAGGGGACTGTGGCAAGTACTTTGTGTGCTAGCACCAGTACACAAAGGAAAGAGGGAGGCACTGGTACTGTCCTCATTTTATGGCTGAAACACTGAGCCTCACACAAGGGGCAAGGCATCTGCCAAGGACCACAGAGCCGGTGGGTGGTAGAGTGCGTATGTTTAACTGAAGCCTATATGTTTAACTGTGCATTGCTGCTTGCCTCACAGGGCTCAGATGAATGTCACAATAGAAGAAAGAGCTCTGGAAGCTGTGAGGTGCTGTTTAAGTATGGCAAGATTTTCCCAAAGGGAATGATGTGCCCTATCCCACAAGGCCTGCCAGCCCAGCTCTGTACTTGGAGCGTCTATAGAGAAGAAGGCATGGCCTACCTGTGTCAGTGGCAGCTCTTCCTCACTGCTCTCTGAGGACTCCTCCATGTTCCTCTCTGGAGGAGTTGGGACCAGGGTCTTGCTTCTGGCAGGTTTGGAGTTACCACCCTTCTGAGGGGACAAGACCTGGATAAGCACATGGTGGGGGAGAGGGACATCTGCTGAGAGGGAAATAACCAGCAGGCAATGACCCTCAGACACTCTGGTCTCCAGGGAATGCAGCTTGGCCCGTTCCTGCACATGCTCAGGGATAGCTGCTGGCCTGACCTGCCCCAAAGCCACTGGAAACATGCTTCCATCCTGCTAGTCTCCTTCCAGAGCTGACTCCAAACTTGAAAGGGATATAGGACTTTGATGCAGCTAAAACCTGAGGGCTGTAGGGCTGTTGGCCCAGGGTGTGGACAAGAGTTGACAGCAGCCTAGGACAAGTTGCAGGCATAAGCCAGTGGTCCCAGCACAGTTCACTTCTTGTTGTAACACCCCCTAAAAGCAGGAGCTGCCTAGAAGTATTCCACTAGCTACCAACCACTCCTGCTATGGCAGGCATGATGAAGGGGGCTGAACTGGTGAACACTGCAGTCAGGGCAGAGGAGGGCTCAAGAGATCAGGGTGGAGATGCTGGTGGTAATGGCAGCTCAGTGGTCCTTATTGCGGCAGAGGCCCTCCCTTTCACTACTCAACCTAGCAAAAATGTAGGACCCAGGCTATCTGAGCTTCCAATTTCAAGAGAAGCTGGAAGATCTATACATGTCAGTCCCCATTTTTAAATGGGGCAACTACAATGCACACTGCAGGCTGCCTCCAAAAGCCATGCCCCAATGTGTTCCTTGCTAATAGAACTTCCACTCTGTTCAGTGGCGCCTACCACACGCTTCAGGGAGGGTGGTCCTTCCTCCCAGCCAGTCAAGGAACTACCAGCACCTTGTCTATGGCTAAAGGGGTAGCACGTCCAGCCTGAGGTCTGAGGAGCCTTAAGTCTACCCTCAGTCTTTTTTTTCTTTTGAGATGGAGTTTTGCTCTCTTCGCCCTGTTGCCCAGGCTGGAGTGCAGTGGCATGATCTTGGTTCACTGCAACCTCTACCTCCCTGGCTTCAAGCGATTTTCTTGCCTCAGTCTCCAGAGTAGCTGGGATTATCGGCCAGTACCACCATTCCACCTGGCTAATTTTTATATATTTTTAGTAGAGACAGGGTTTTGCCATGTTGGCCAGACTTGTCTCCAACTCCTGACCTCGAGTGATCTGCCCGCCTCAGCCTCCCAAAGCGCTGGGATTACAGGTGTGAGCACTTTAGGAGATGCTGCAGCCCAGCTATGACCATGAAGCTGGTGGAGCAGAGAGATGGAAGAAATCTGGTCACTACTGATGCTCAGCTGAAGGAACCAGCTTTTCAGCAGCTGGAAACTAGGACTTTGTGCACTGTAAGACAATTAATTTGAGCTTTTTAATGTTTTTTGTTGTTGTTGTTTGTTTTTTTTTTTGAGATGGAGTCTTGTTCTGTCACCGAGGCTGGAGTTCAATGGCACAATCTTGGCTCATTATAACCTCTGCCTCCCAGGTTCAAGCATTCTCCTGCCTCAGCCTCCTGAGTAGCTGGGATTACAGGCATCCGCCAACACGCCCGGCTAATTTTTGTTTTTCGTAGAGACAGGGTTTCACCATGTTAGCCAGGCAGGTCTCGAACTCCTGACCTCATGTGATCTGCTCACCTCCGCCTCCTAAAGTGCTGGTATAACAGGCATGAACCACTGTGCCTGGCCCATTTAAGTTCTTTTGAATGGGGCTTTCTCCTGCAGCTTAGGCCATTCTGATGGATAGAGGAACTTGTTGAAAACATAAAAACAAAAAAAAACTACACACGCCAAAATATGGCTGGGGCCTATGTCTTCGTCTGGCATTAGATCCTCCATAAATCTACCAGTAACAAGCACCTGGGAGGGCCTGCAGCCTGCAGGACAGCTGTGTTCAGTGACCATGCGCCTTCATACCCAGCCCCTATGCACACACTGAAGGCCCCTCTCCACTTTTGTGTCTGGTCATCCTTCAGGCTCAGCTCAATCATCCCCTCCTCTTCTGGCCTTTCAGTGACCTATTTCAGCTGTCAGCACCACCAGCATACTCTGTGATAATCTGGTCACCTGTCTTGCCCCACAGACTGTGAGCTCCTTAAGGTCAGGGCCAATGTCTTTCACCCCAGTCTTTGGTTTGGTGTATCAAAGGCAGAAGTTAGGGCTAGGGAGTGTTCATCTAGGTGCTTGTTTTACTCATGAAGAAAACAGAAATCTAAGAGGTTATGGAGCTTGGCCTAGCACAGTGATTTCCAGCTTCCCTTAAGAAATGGAAGATGTGGCCACACAGAGGGTACATTTCCACAGTCACGACTGGCTGAAGCCAATAGGAACTGTCCCTCTGAATGGGGCAAGGGCTCCTCAGTGTGCCCTACTTGCTACCACTATCTACTGTCTCTCCTGACAGCCATCATTTCTGCCAGGCCTGCATCAGTCATTTCCATCACACATCTGAGCCTGTCAGTGCCGGAGCCTGTCACCCTACACTTCTGTAGCATGTGGCCATCCCGCTGCCTTCTGCAAGCAGACCTAGGGAATCGTCCAGATTTTCTTTGTTCCCACTCTCCAGGGCCCAGGCTTTACACTAAGCTAGAAAAGCCCTGCCTGAGGAGATACACCTCCAAGGCCAACGTGAGGGATGTGACTTCCTCCATCTCCCCAGAGCCTCAAGGCTACACTCCAAGCTTCCTTGGGACTCCGACTGGGAGAGTCATCTTGTATTAATGTATGCACAATAACTAGCATTTAGATTCTTGGTCTCATATCCCGTGATGGGAGATACTTGCCTAGCCTGGGGGCTGGTGGAGATCTGGACCTCGATCTAGATCCAGGACACTTTTAGCTAGGGAAGTCTTGGTTTGAGGGGTTTTTATAGCAGGTTTTACCTAAGGAGATGTGGATGACAGCAGAGAGAGGAGGACATGGTGAAGCTGGAGGCTTAAGCCTTAACCTGGCCTACCTTCTCCTTACCTGGCCCTAAAGGCTGGTTTTTCTTTTTTTTTTCTTTTTTGAGATAATCTCACTCCAATTGCCCAGGCTGGATTGCAATGGGGTGATCTCGGGTCACTGCAGCCTCCAGGTTCTAGGGATTCTCCTGTCTCAGCCTCCCAAGTAACTGGGACTACAGGCACCAGCCACCATGCCCAGCTAATTTTTATATTTTTAGTAGAGACGGGGTTTCACCACATTGGCAGACTGGTCTTGAACCCCCGACCTCAAGTGATCTGTCCCACTCTAAACCCCAGTTCTAACTGAGGAATGGGTGTTAGTGGCCCAGAGGCCCGGCAAGTCTTACCTGGGCAGAGGTCACAGCGGCCAGTGCCTCCCCGTCACTGTCCGACTCCTCACTGCTGCTCCCTGAGTCATCCTTCTGCCTTCCCGCCTGGGTGGTCAAAGGCCCTGTCTTCCCAGGAGGTGCTGGGCCAGCCCCTTTCCTGGGGGACTCCTTGGCAGGGGCCAAGGCAGCTCTGACCTGGGGGTTCTTCCCTGAAGGCTTCATCTGGAGTGAGAAATAGGATGAGGGGAGAGAGAGCCCAGAGGGCGAACGTG
This sequence comes from Callithrix jacchus, assembly GCF_049354715.1. Classification (NCBI taxonomy): domain Eukaryota; kingdom Metazoa; phylum Chordata; class Mammalia; order Primates; family Cebidae; genus Callithrix; species Callithrix jacchus. The sequence goes on along the minus strand of NC_133503.1, from coordinate 49,094,570 downwards.
TGAGGAAATAGCTGGATGCAGCAAAGGTGGCTACATCCCATGTAGGGGATGCTCTCCCCCTACACCTCTCCAGTTTACCTGAGCTGGCATCTCCATCGTCTCCTCCTCACTGTCCGATTCCTCCTCACTGCTCCCTGAGTCCTCCTCTGGCCCTGTCTGGGCCACTGCCTTCCCCACAGGTGGCACAGATGCTGGGCCCCTCACCAAGACGGCACTGTTCTGGGGGTTTCTTGCTTGTGGTTTTACCTGAATTGCAGGGGGATAATGGTATTGGAGGTGGAAGCGATTCCTTTCTGGTCACACTCCTCAACACAGCACAACTCTGGGTGGCTGACCTGCCCATGCAGGGCCCTTCTCCAGGCTGGGGTCAGTGAGTGGTCCTCCTGTCTGCCCCAACCCTCCATACCTCCTGTGATTTCTGACCCCACTCACCTTGGCTGGAGATCTCTGTTTGGCTTGAGCAGTTGCACTGACAACTTTTCCAGGAGCTGCAATTGTCCCTTTTGCTGAAGATGCTCTGGTGGCAGCTGGGTTGGCTTTGGCCTGGTTTTTTGTTACTGAGGTTTTCACCTGAGTGGAAAAAAGGGAATGAAGCAGGGAGAAGGTGAGATAGAGTAAAGCAGCTAGCTAAGAACATAGACTCTACAGCTGGGGCCCAAGCCCAAGTCTGGATTCTGGCTCCTCTATGCAATAGCTTTATGAACCTGAGCACATCACTCGATCTCAGTGGGCCTCAGTTCCATCCTCTATCAAAAGGGGATAATAATAAGGCCCACCTACATAGGGTTATTGTGAAGATGAAATATGAGATTCAGAGTTTAACATGATGTCTGGAACATAACAAACACTCACGCTCATTGTGCATGCCTTCCTTAGCATTAGCTAAGCACAAGACTGCCCAAAACAAAGATGTTTTCCAGGCTCCCTTTCAGCTAGGTGGCCATGTCATTAAATTCTGGTTCATGGAACCTAAGTCGAGTGCCATAACAGGTCAGAAACATGTCTCTTCCTGCTCCAGGCTAGATGGAATGCTAAGGGTAGCTGGAGCATTCCAGTACTGACAGGGCTCAGATGTGTGATGGAGCTCAAGCAGCCATGGCAGAACAAGATACTTGTTGTTCAAGGTTTTCTTCAGCTTAACCTAGTCTTAACTGACATCCAGAGAACCCCAAAAGGCCTGTCAGGGACTCCAAGAAACAGAAGAGCAAGAAAGAGGGGAATTCCCAGAGTAAGATCCTTGACAGGAATGATAGCGAGCCTAATGCGAAACGGAATGAGGAAGCTGGCAGCGTCTCAAGGCCCCTGCCTCACTCAGAGATGGTAACTAGTCAGCTTCAGAAAACACCCCCATTCCCCAGCATTCCTCAAACACAAGAGGTCAAGTGAGGTGAGGAATCAGGACTTCAAGAAGAGAGATTCCCCACAGTGTGGACCAAGTATGACTAAGGCTGAGGTGCTCATCAGCACAGCAAGTAAGTCCTCCAGAGTGGAGTCGTGTTTTTCGCAAGAAATAAGACACAAAGACTAACTTGACCTAACAAGTCTCAATACACAAAAAAGAACTGAAATCATACAAAATATGTTCTCCAACCACAATGTGATTAAATTAGAAATCAACAACAAAAAGAAACCTGGGTAATCCCAGATATTTGGAAATTAAACAGCTTACTTTGAAATAGTCCATGGTTCAAAAATTTAAAAATCAGGCACCTCATGGTACAGGTGGGAGGCTCAGAAGGGAAGATAAATGTGTAAGTGATCTGCACAATAAAACTGTAAGGCGCTGGGTCTGAAATGTGCCCGCATTTGGGAAAGACGAGAGGAGGCTCTGGAAGGGACCCCTGCCGAGCTTAAAAACCTCAGTGAAGGAATCCTAGGAACTTGGGGTCCCCACAAGTCAACAATGAGAGGGGGACAAAAAAACTGGTAGAAATATGTGCTCTGGTACAGAGAAAAAAGAAATGACTAATTTCTGAGTGGTTATAGAAAAAAACAGAACGACAATTAAAAACAATAAACAGTGGGTGGGTGAGTGCAGGGAATAAGCCATCTCTCAGCTCTTCCAGGCTGGGAGACCTCACTCCTGATCTGCTCCACATTAGCCTGGCTCATCCTCAGGGTGACAGAGACAGCTTGCTGTATGCAGGTCCTTTGCTGGGTGTGGCAGGTGAGATCTCACCTAAATTCTCACCCAAACCTGTGAGGGCTGATTTCCAGTTTATAGAAGAGTAAGCAGAGGCTCTGATGGCTTACAGCACTTGCCAGGACTTGGGGCTGAGACTTGAACCCAGGTGGTCTGGCTCTAAACCCCTGCCATCCATCCCACCACAATGTGCCGCCTGTGGCAAGGCACCCAACCCAGGCACTCTCCCATTCCCTAGCCTCACAGAGACTGCTTCCTCTGCCTGGAACACTCTCACTGCCCAACTCTTTCAGACCATGGTTCAGATGCTGCCACCTCCTGTAAAAGCCCTAGATGCTCTCACCTATCAGTGTGCAGCCCAGACTCACACCCTCTGTCTCAACCCCATCACTCCACACTGAAGAGCATGTCCAACCTCCATGGAGACAGGACTTCCCTGAGGAACAGGACCTCAGCAGTCCCAGCCCAGGGCAATATCTGGCAGGGTGGGAACTCCAGGGCTCGTGGAAATCATAGGGAATCAATCAGCGGGACTCAAAAGGCAAACAAGACAGAGACCCTGGAGCTCTGATGGCCAAGAGGCGACATGGAATGAAAGGTAGGGAAGGAGGCTGTGTTGAGGCTATCCAAGGCTTCTGCAAAACGTTGGGGCAAGACCATCGACAGACAAGCCCGTCCTCAGCCCTGGCTCAGGAACAGGTGTGGATGGGATAGGCCTGCTCCTTCTAGACCTTACCTGTGCAGGAGTCGTGGCTGCCTCCTCACTGTCTGATTCCTCCTCACTGCTCTCAGAGTCTTCCTGCATCTCAGCTTTCACCTGGGTGAGTGAAGGCTGCGTCTTCCCAGGGAGTAGTGGGGCAGTCCCTTGCCCCAAAGGCCCCTTGACAGGCACTGAGGCAGCTTTCACTTGGAGGCCTTTCCCCACAGACTTGGCCTGGGATGACAAGTGGAAGAGAGGTGTCTCCAGGATTCCAAAGGACCACGTAGGGGTGGCCCTGAGGCCCGCCCAGAAAACACAGGCCTCACCTGTCCCGTGGTTACTGCAGGACCTGTCTTCTCTTCCTCACTATCTGACTCCTCACTGCTTGAAGAGTCCTCTGCTGGTCTTTGGGCACCCCAGGCCACAGCTGGGGATGAGCCTGCTGAAGTCGCACTTCCTGCTTTCCGGGAGGCTTGGGCACCCACTTGCACAGGGGCAACCTTGGCAGATACAGTGGTACTGGTTTTCTTTGGGCAGGCCTTGGTCTGAGGAGCTTTCAGAGCTGGTTTTGCCTGAGGGGACACAAAGAGAGGCTGGAGAAGGTTCCTGAACTCAGCCTCCAGTTGGCGCTGAAGTGGATTCCCACTACTGTTCTGCCCCACCAGCCAGAACCCACGCTCTACCTGAGGGAGCACAGTTCCCCATGGGGCTGATAGTGGTGTGACCGATTAGGCCATGTGGCAGCCTCCTTCCCCAGGCCTCACCTGAGCTGCAGTCACGGCTGCTGGTGCCTCCTCACTGTCTGACGACTCCTCACTGCTCTCTGAGTCTTCTGTGGGCTTTTCAGCCTTGACCTGGATGGCTACAGGCCCTGCCTCCTGAGGGGGCACTGGGGCAGCCCCTCTTCCCAAGGGCCCCTTGGCAGGAACTGAGGCAGGTTTAGCCTGGAGGATTTTCCCCAATGACTTTTCCTGGAGTGAGATACACAGGATCAGGAAAAGGAGCCCATAGTAAGTGTGTACAGATATTAAGAGACCAAGAGTCGGGTGCCGTGGCTCAGGCTTGTAATCCCAGCACTTTGGGAGGCGAGGTGGGTGGATCATGAGGTCTCCACCATCGAGACCATCCTGGCCAACATGGTGAAACCCCGTCTCTACTACAAAATAAAAAAATTAGCTGGGCTAGGTGGCGGGAGCCTGTAGTCCCAGCTACTCTCGGGAGGCTGAGGCAGGAGAACTGCTTGAACCCGGGAGGTGGAGGTTGCAGTGAGTCGAGATGGGGCCACTGCTGTCCAGCCTGGCGACAGAACAACACTCTGTCTCAAAAAGACCAAGATGTCGGAGAGAGTCTAAGTGTGAGGCTGGGAGGCCCACAGGCGGTACCACTCTGAGGGGAGAAAAGAGCCTTACAGAAAGGGACCTCACCTGAGCTGGGGCCACAGCTATGGGCACCTCTCCATCATCACTGTCCGATGACTCCTCACTGCTGCTCTCTAACTCCTCCTCCTTCTTCGCCACCTTCCCAGGTAGCACTGGGCCGGTGCCTTTCCCCAGGGGTCCTGTGCCCACAGTGGAGGCAGGTCTCACCTGGGGGTTTTTCCCCAAGGGCTTCACCTGGGAGACACACAGGACAAGATCAGGGAGGAAGTCCAGAAGGAGAAAGTGAGTGAAGACGTAGGTGGGAGGAGGGAAAAGGAAGCCAGCTGCACAAGGCTTCAGGTTCAGAGAGGAAAAGGCAAGCCCACAGGAGGCCTTTCCACAGGGTACAGGCCGTGCAGGGCAGCTTCCAGCCTCACCTGAGCTGTGCTCATGGCTGCAGGTGCCTCCTCGTCACTGTCCGACTCCTCACTGCTGCTCCCAGAGTCCTCCTCCCCATTCCCCACCTGGGCCTGGGCAGCTGCAGTCACTGTCTTCCCAGGGGGCGTTGGGGCAGCCCCTTTCCTGGGGGACTCCTTGGTAGGGGCCAAGGCAGCTCTGACCTGGGGGGTCTTCCCTGAAGGCTTCACCTGCAGGAAGAAACAGGATGAGGGGAGAGAGCCCGGAGGGTGGATGTGTGAGGAGACAGGAGCTGGAAGCAACAAAGGTGGCCAAACTCATGCAGGTGCTGGGGCCCAGGCACGTGGCTGCTCTCCACTCCTCCCCTCCGCCTCACCCGAGCAGGCGCCTCCTCTTCACTGTCCGACTCCTCACTGCTGCTCTCTGAGTCCTTCTCCTGCTTCACCGCCTGGGCCTTGGCAGCTCCTTTCCTGGGGGACTCCTTGGCAGGGGCTGAGACAGCTCTGACCTGAGGGGTTTTTGCTGAGGCCTTCACATGGAGAAACAAGGGAACACAGCTCAGAGGACAGATGTGTGAGGAGACACAGGACACGATGTACAGAAGGCAAGATAGGGCACATGACACCACAGTGAGAGGGGAATAAGTGGCTGGAGTCTGAGGCACACCTGAATAGGAGAAAAGGTCCTGAGAAGGCCTTCTGGGGAGGGGCCTGGCAACCTGGGGTCTCCCTCCTCCTTACCTGAAGCAGGACCTTGGCAGCTGATATCTCCTCCTCACTGTCAGATGACTCCACACTGCTGCTCTCTGAGTCCTCCTCTGGCTTTCCTGTCTTGGACTGGGAGGCTAGAGGCCCTGCCTTCCCAGTGGGTGCCGGGGCAGCCACTTTCCCAGAGGTCCCCTTGGCAGGGGCAGAGGCAGCTCTGACCTGGAGAATTTTCTCAGAGGCCTTTACCTAGTGAAAAAGAAGTTTGTTCCCTTGCTTGTGAAAATTCTCTGGTGATGTCTTCAGGATAAAGTCCAAAGTCCTAAGACCCCCTGTTTCTGTCCCCACTCCCACCTTGACTGATACTTTGGCCACACTGGCCTCCTGGTTTCTCAAAAATTGATCAGCTTCACACTCTCTCACCCCTGGAGCCTTCATGCCCCCTGTTCCATTTCACTTGGCCACTGCCTCCTTAGCGACACCACTTCCTTAACATGGTTCTTCCTGATGTCCCTGGGCTGCCCCAGCACGTTGGTTTGTTACAACCTGTCCCCTACTGGGCTCCCACTGGCCAGAGAGCTCTGGAGCCACAGGCACTGGCTTGTCAGGAGCATCATCTGACTGGGCTGTGGGGAGGGGGTGTGCAAAGGCCCAGGGAAGAATGGGAGGAATGGAGAGGCTGTCTGAAAATGGGGATGGGACCGAGGGAGGCCCTTGCTGGACTTTATGCACGTGGACAGCAGCAGAACCCCTAGAAAGCCCATCCTCAGCCTCATGGGGCAAGGTTTCCACCCATGGCTCCCCTTCCTCCATGGGCTCTGCACTGCCTTGGGGCTTTGGTTGGGTGGCTGCAGGTCCTGGGTGCTCAGCCCTGGGCCAACAACCCCAGAAAACAGCAGCTCTGATCTTCTAAGAACCTTCCCATGTAGAAGGTACAGGCTGCTCCAGACAGGCCTTGCTTGGCTAGCTCTTTTTTAAATTTTTGAGCCAACATGAAGACAGATTTTACATATAAGTTCACATTTATGGCCAGGTGCAGTGGCTAATACCCGTAATCTTAGCACCTTAGAAGGCCAAGGTGAGAGGACTGCTTGAGCCCACAGCCTGTGAAACACAGTGAAATCCTGTCTACACACACACACAAGTTGGGTGTGGAGGTGTGTGCCTATATTCCCAGCCACTCAGGAGAGAAGCTGCAGTGAGCTATGATTGCCGCCACTGCATTCTGGCTTGGGCAACAGAGTGAGACTCTGTCTCAAAAAAAAAAAAAGAGTTCACATTTGTGTTCCTTCTCAAAGACGGATACCCTTGCAACACTTGGCAGCCTGTAGGCACTGCAAAGTATACTGAGCTGAGGAGTCAAAGCTCCCTGTAGTTAGGGTGGAAACATCAACGTGTCCCAATTCCTAGTCCTGCTTCCACCTCAGGGCCTTGGCACTTGCTGCCTGGATTGACTTTCCTAAGAGTGCTTCCTTCTTCGGGTCTTCTCCCGAGGCCAGCCTGGAGCACTGTTTTAAGTTGCCATTCCTATGTCTCCCACCCCATTTTCCTCTTTACCATTTACCAGCAGCTAACACAGGGACCTGCTTATCTACTGCATGCCTCCGCCTTGCCCTGCTCCAGGCATGAGGCTGGGTAGGTGACTCTCAGTCTTCCTCCTTCCTGCTCTGACTTCCATTGCTTTCACTTGCCCTTGGGAGGCATGCACCCAGAGCCTTGGGGCTGTAATCCTGCCCACTCCCCAATGGATAGCTCCCACCAGAAGAGGAAGGGAACTGGATTCCCTTTAGCCAACGTGGTATTTGCATGCTTAGGGTCTAATTTGTCCTGAGAAGCCAGAGGACCAGGCAATCAAAACTTCTCAAGTCCCTCACAGCAGGACTGGCTGGGACAAGGACAGCAGCCCATTTACTAATCAGAGAAACTGAGGCAAAATTGATCGCAGACAAAGTATAGTGCAGGACTGCCCTGCGGGAAACAGGCTGTTCTTGCTCTTTAACTTCACACCACCACCCTCCCTCTCCCAAACTCCAGCGGCAGAGGTGCTCATGGGAGAGCACTCAGGCTGCTGGGGGACCCACAGGACCCTCCAAGAGGAAGCCCTCCTCTGGGGCTCACCTGGCTTGGTGTCCCTGCAGGGGCCTCCTCCTCGCTTTCAGACCCCTCCTCGCTACTCTCTGACTCCTCTTCTGGCTTCTTGGCCCTCCTGGATGGAGGCAAGGCCCCTCCGCTGACTTGGGGTGTCACATCCCCCACCTTTCCAAGGGCTGGGACTGCCTTTCTTGCTGGAGATTCCTTGGTAGAAACTGAGGCTTTGACCTGGGCTGGTTTAACTGAGGGTTTCCCCTGGAAGACGAGGATGGAATTAGAAAAAGAATAATAATAACTGTTTCCCCTAAGCTTCTGTATCAGGTGCTTCAACAGCTGATAAAGCTCTTTCCTAATGTCACTGGATTTTTAAGCAACTCTCTGAGACAGTTATTAGCTTTAGACCCATTTTCCAGAAAAGTACAAAAAGCTTAAAGAGGTAAAATCACTCATGATCAATATGAAGGGGCAGAGTCCCCACTGGAACCCCGGACTGTCTGGCTTTGGGACAGATCTCGAAACCATTATGCTTGTCTCCCAGCTGGCACACACAGGTCTCAGCCTAAGAGAGGGGCCACATCTCTCAATCAGGAGAGCTCATCCTGTCTGCCCTTAAACTCAAGTACCTGATTATGGTACCCATCCTGAGGGCCAGGAGTTCAAGATGTGAACACCACCCCTGCCCCTGGCTTGCTGGACACCTTAGGCAAATTCCTTCCTTCTGTGAGATCTTTCCTAGACTTCCATAATTCACATATTTCCCAGGCAATCAGTGTCCTACTTCCACTTCCAAGATCCATCGGACCTTGCGACCCTGGGTTTCTGGGGCATCTGCTACTGGAGTTCTGCATAGCTTTCAGCCCATTGAAGTTGTGTGTTTATGGAGGGCTGGGAGTGGTCTCCTTTCCATTGGCAAGGCTAGGGGTGTCCTTATGGCTGGTGGCATCTAGGGCCCAAAGGTGAGGATGAAAGGTGGAGAGAGGCCCTTGGCCAGGCCTGGGGTAGATGGGGTAAACTTCAGCCTTCACAGGGTTACTGGGCAGGCAGCACGGTAAAGTGAAAAAGTTCCCTGGGCCCAGATCAGTTCATCCCTGACTCGTGCTGATTCTCCCTCTAAAACATCTTTCTAACCGTGGACACCTTGGTACACAATAAAAAGTAACTTGAGGGACCTTTTCCAGGTCAAAGTTCACAGACCCAAGAGTCCTGCCCAAGTGTAGCCAAGTGTCTAGGCCTGGCATTCACCAGTGGGCCCAGAACCCTCTCAGCAGCTGCAGCCCTAGTCACACCACATGATAGCCACACTGTTGCCCCGGGCCCTGCTCTTGCCCCACTTCCTGTCTGGAATGCCCTACCTCCTCCATACTCCTTCTCAGTAAAGCCCACTGTGTTTCGAGGCCCTGCTCCAGGACACCTCTGCCCGGAGGCCTTGTCTAGTTTCACAGGCAAGAGGGTGTCCCTCTCCCACCCCTGGGGCTGCTCTCACACTCAGAGTGCAGCAAGTAGCACCAGGCTCCTTTCCCTGCCCCTCCTGGCCATAGCCTTTCCATCTCCCAGTCACCCTGCCATAGTTGCTGAACTGATTTGGGCCCACTGGTGTCTGAAGCCCTAGCCAGGTTCCTGGGAGGGTTAGAGTCTGGAAGAGGGTAACTTCTGGGGATGGGTGGCAATTACCTCCACATCTGTCTCATCGCTGGAGCTGGAAGTGTCCTCGCTGGAGCTGCCGGCCTGGCCCGTTGACACCATCCCTGAGGAATGGACATCGAGGGGACTGAGGGACTCCCTTTCCAGCCTCACCTTCCCCTCCCCCCAAACCAGCTGCTCATCAAAGCCAGGTGCTGAGCGCTCACCCCTCACATACACTGAGCTGTGAAGCCCCCTTCTGAAGTGGGTACCATCACGATTCCTATGTTCCCACATATCTCTGAAGCCCTGGGAAGGGCTGCGAGGGGACCCAACAAACATACACCAGCACCTGAAGGTCTAAAGAACCTCCATCCACCATCATATCCACTGATGCAGGCTGGAGAGATACCTACTCTACATAGGAAACGGAAGCAAACCCAGGCCTTTTAGTTTAGTCTCTGAGCTGCCAATGGTCCCTGTAACTCACCCGGGAGTCATAAAGCAGAAAATGCTCTGACCACTAGGTGGGCTGTTCAGCCTGAGGCCAGTTCCCTGTAGCTGACCCTCCCTCATCTAGGGCAAGGGAAAATGGTCTAAGGTGCAAGAACCTAGCTGTCATGGAGACAAATCTTTGAATTCCAGAAATGTCCCAGAACTCAACAAAGTGATGCCTAGTCAAGCCTTACCAGCCCAAGCTCTGGGGACTTGGTTCCTAGAGGTGGGGCTTCTTACCAGGCTTGGCAGCAGCTCCAAAAGCCGGGTTGCTGAGCTCTTTCTTGGTTTCTGAGACCAACGTAGTATTTGCTGAGGGCTCTGCTGACTTCCTGGGAGACTTCCCAGAGAGAAGGTGGGCCACCATCTTCCCAGTGGCAGGGTGTGGCATGGAGTTCCCAGTCTTGCCGGCTTTCTCTGTCTCTGCCTACAGAGAACAAGAGTGGCAGACACATCTGGTATGGCAAGGTGAACTAAGAGCACACAGGCCACTTGCATCTGAGCCCTATCCCACCACTTCCTAGCTGTATGAGTTTGGGTAAACTACCCCTTAAATCTGTTTCCTCATCTTTAAAGTGAGGCTCACACCTGTAATCCAAACACTTTGGAGGCCAAGGCGGGCAGATCACCTGAGGTCAGGAGTTCAAGACCAGCCTGACCAAGATGGTGAAATCCCGTCTTAAAAATAAAAATAAAAAATAGAGTGAGGCTAAAAACTTCCTCTCACCAGAAGTGTGGAGAGAACAGAATCACAGTTCTTGGGACATGGTAGTTATTTACTAACTGTTGAGTCGTAGTTTGTTATCTTACCATTATTTCATAATTACTTTGAGATCCTGTTGCTAATGCTCCAGGCAATTGCATAGGCACAATTCTTTATACATGTATGTCTCTAACTCTGCTTTTTGGGTCATCAGAAAATGGCATCCTGTTTTCTGTGCAGTTTCCAGTTTGGAAAATGCTTTTAGAGTTTCAGAATTGCAGGTGTCTTGAGCACTACAGTGCCTCCACACCTAGCACAGTGCCTGGAAAGTAACAGCTATTAGTCAAGATCTGGTGAGTGAAAGGTGAATCCAGGGATGAAAGAGGAAAGAAATGGCCTGTCCCAGATGTGGAATGTGCCCAGCAGCCCACTGCAGCAGGCATCACCCTCTTACAGAAAAGTAAACTGAGGCCCAGAGAGGTGAAGGGACTCACTAAGATCCCACAACTGGGAACACAGGTTGAGATCTGAATCCAGGTAGGGCAACTACTCAAGCCCTATCCTTCTCTGACACAGGAGACTATCCCCTACCGGGCACTTTAAATCCCATAGGCAATAGCTTAAAAGGCAGTCCCACTCACCTTGGCTTTCTCTTTCATGCTTGATGTCAGGTCCGCCCCCATGACTGAGGAGTTGGTAGATGTTAGTCTTGGGGCTGCAAGAAACAAATATCTGCTAAAGGAGCCAGATGAGCTTTTTTTCATCTATGAATGGCAAACAGGTTTCATCTCACCTAACAATTCAATTGGTATTGGCTGCCTGGTGCTGGCATGAGGATCTGACGCTAAGTCCAGACTTGTGGAAATGAGCTCTGTGATGCAACAGCCAGGTCTACCAGGAGCAAGAGAGAAGAGGATGGTAACACGAAGCTACGTGTCTACATCCCTGATGGACTCCCAACTCCCCTGCAGCATGACATGTTGAGACTCCTGGAGGGAAAAGCGCTGCCTAGGAGACACTGCACACTGTAGTGGGTACCATTCACACAGACTACCACACTGTAGCCCTGAAAGCTGCTCAGGAAGAAGGAGCAGTGGTCAGGCAGGCAGCCAGCTCCAGGTCCACAGAGAAAGTTGCCTGGAATTCAAATGGCTTCTTAGTGGAGAGGTAGCTGAAACATGCCACCTGGGCCCTGTTACATATTGACATTCACAGATTCTCAGTGCTTTTATACCAGGGTATTGCTCCTTAAATCTTAGATTTCTTATTGTTAAGGAGAATGTTGCTGAGATGAATAGCATGATCTAATTCTTTTCCTGGCACTTCATTCCATCTCTCTCTTTTTATAATTATGGAAAATTTTAGAAACATTCATAAGTAGAAAGGAAGAACCAGGCAGCTCCAACCATTAGCAACTTCTCATCTCTTCTATTATCTCATCCATCCTTCCCCAAAGCATTATTTTGAAGAAAATGCCTGATATCCTATCATGTTGCCCACAAATACTTCAGCATGTTTCTCTCAATGAGGACCCTTTTTTTTTTTTCCCCCTTTTTGAGACAGGGTCTTGCTCTGCTGCCCAGGCTGGAGTACAGTGGCACATTCATAGCTCACTGCAACTTTCAATGCCTGGGCTCACATGCTCCTCCTACCTCAGCCTCCCAAATAGCTGAGACTGCCACTGCATGCCACCATGACAGCTAATTTTCTTATTTTTCACAGAGATGAAGTCTCACTGTTTTGCCTAGGATGCCAATGAGGACTCTTCATTCTTTTTGAGACACTCTTGGTCTATCGCCCAGGCTCACTGCAGCCTTGACTTCCTGGGCTCAAGTAATCCTCCCACCTCAGGCCTCCCAGACAGCTGAAACTACAGGTGCATGCCACCATGCCTGGCTAATTTTTAAATTTTTTTGTAGAGACAGGGTTTTGCTATGTTGCGCAGGCTGGTCTCCAACTCCTGGGCTCAAGTGATCCTTCCACCTTGGCCTCCCAAAGTGCTGAGATTACAGGGGTGAGCCACCAGGCCTGCCCCAACGGGGACTTTCTAAAAAATGCAATTATGACCAGACATGCTGGGCTCACACCTGTAATCCCAGCACTTTGGGAGGCCAAGATGGGTTGAGCATGAGGTGAGGAGATTGAGACCATCCTGGCCAACATGGTGAAACCCCAGCTCTACTAAAAATACAAAAAAATTAGTTGGGCATGGTGGCGCATGCCTGTAGTCCCAGCTACTCAGGAGGCAGAGGCAGGAGAATTGCTTGAACCCAGAGGCGGAGGTTGCAATGAGCCAAGATCATGCCACTGTACCATAACCTGGGTGACAGTGTGAGACTCCGTCTAAAAAATATATATATACATATATATATATAAAATTACGTACTCAGGAGGCTGAGGCAGGAGGACCACTTGAGGACAGGAGTTCAAGGTCAGCCTAGGCAACACAGCAAGACCTTATCTCAAAAAAAAGAAAGAAAGAAAAAAGTCCCAAACAAAAAAAAAGTGTAATTACAGTTCCAGCTCCAAATCACAGCTTATAAAATTGATTAATATCAAATAGCCAATCAGTATGATATTTCACCATTTCTGTTTCAAGTAGCATGCAGGTCTGTATATATGCATGTATGAATACATGTCTGAATGACCACAGAGGCAAAGGAGGAAGTTTTAAAGGCTACCTACCAGGAGATGTACTTAGGAATGATGGGGAGCAGGGTAGGAGAACAAGAAAACTTCCATTTTTCTTCTATATGCTCTTTAACAGCTCAAAGTAAACTCATTTTGCATTTGTAATACAAAATTAAACAATATATATATCCAGGGTGTAGTGGCTCATGCCTCCCAGCACTTTGGGAGGCCAAGATGGGTGGATCACCTGAAGTCAGGAGTTGGAGACAAGTCTAGCCAACATTGTGAAACCCCATCTCTTCTTTAAAAAAAAAAAAAAAAAAAAAAAAAAACCCACAAAATTAGCTGGACGTAGTGGTACATGCCTATAGTCCCAGCTACTCGGGAGGCTGAGGCAGGAGAATCACTTGAACCTAGGAGGTGGAGGTTGCTCTGAGCTAACATCGTGCCATTGCACGCCAGCCTGAGTGACAAACGTAAAACTCCATCTCAAAAAAATAATAATAAAATATATAGCCAGTATGATCTCAAACATCTTTAAAAGCAGGCTCAGGAAGCTGGGCATGGTGGTATGTGCATGTAATTCCAGCTACTCAAGAGGCTAAGGCAGGGGGACTGCTTGAGCTCAGGAAATGAAGACCAGTCTGGGCAACATGGCGAGACCTCATCTTGAAAAATAAAAAATAAATATTAAGAGATTTGTCTTCAGCGTAAGCAAAAAAAGATAATACAATGCACAGGAGACATAGCAATTCCTCTGTAGACTTATGGCTGCTGTTGGGGAAAGCACAAGGAGCCCTGGGACCCTGGAGGAAGGGGCTGTAAAGCTTTGACTGAGTTACTCCTGCAATTGGTGTAAAACCAGTACCCAGTACAGCCTTCCAGTGCTAATGGGTACTATCCAAAAAGAACACCAAGATCAGCAATTCCTGAAGCATCCCACAGGTCACACAGAAAAGGTGTCCACTAGCTGCCTTCTGAAACCCCTCCAGCAATACTTCTGAACATGTGTCTTCTCTCCAGCTAGTAAGAATCACCTGCGAGCCTGTAACAGGGCAGCTCCTGGGCCCCACTGTATGTACACCAAATGAGACTGAAAGGGCCATCTGGTTGTTTTGGTTCAGCCTTGCATCCCTAGAGCCTGTAGATACAATGCCTGGCACAGAGGAAGGGCTGAAATAAACACTGCAATAGACACATGGTGCCCTCCCAACCTTCTTCCCAAGATCTTTTAGGTCTTCTAGTGATAAGAGAAGAAGCTGGAGGTAGACTCTACCCTAGAACAATCAATATTCCATAGCCTGTTCCCAAAGCTGCAAGGCTCTTACTGGCTTTGGTGGTTTCAGCTTCTGCCTCCTCTTCCTCTTCCGAGCTCTCTGAGGTGCTAATGGGGTCCGACACTCGGGTCTTCTTAGCTTGTAGAGCCGCATCTTCCTCTGCCTTCCGCTTCCGGCCAAGCTCTGAGGTTCTGCAGGACAAGGGTGACTGTCTATACCAACTGGGCGACAGAACAACTCCACAAGGTTTGACTACACAGACCTTCCCGCATCCTTCTGGCTCTTAATGGCAATGTGCATGGAATGTAAACAGTGGTGAAAACACCGTATAGACACAATTCTGTATTCCGCATTTTCCCTCAATTCATAAAGTGCTTTCACAATTCTTGATTAGTCTTGAAAATAATCAGGAATGCCAGATAATGTTATACAACAGTTGCAGCAGCTATCAGTCTCTGTAATAGGAACTGACCCATGCAGGCACCTCACAGAACCACCCAGGTGCTTCCTCCTGCAGAACGTGCTGTGTGTGCTGTGCCTTCTGGGAAGACTGCCCACATCCTTGTCCTTCATGTCTCAACTTTAATGCAGCCTCCCCAGAGAGGTCCTCGATGATTGCCCGCCGCCCCCAAGGCATGCTCTGCCCTGTCGTCCTGTTTCGTTTTCTTCAGAGCTTTTCTCTACCTCCTATTATTTTACTTACTTCCTAGACTCTTCCCCTACACAGAAAGGCCCAAGGAGCGGGGCTGCTGGCAGCTCACTACAACATCCTCAGTGTCTAACAAATGTCTCAAAAACTAAACAACTGAGTGACTTGCTCAGGGAAAACAAAGTCTGGGGCATGGGTAGGATAAGCACCTAGAGAGCTGAGCCCCTGGACTTGCAAGTAACATCCCCATTGACCCCCATCCCAGGGAATCACTGTCTAGGCCCCAGGTTTCCCAGCTGTGATGGACACTGCTCTGTCATAGCTTGGGATATGCTACTTGGGTTCCTTGTTCCCAGGAAAGCCACTTGTCAGGATTCACCTGTTAAAAACAGGTTTCATTTTAACATGTTATCAATTTATTCTGCTTCTTTTCCCCCAATAAAAATGTTGAGCATGGAATTTTACTCTGGTTTGTTCCCAGCTACATCAATAATATTGCCTAGGTTGTAGTAGGTGCTCAATAAATACTGAGGCAGGGGGGAAAGCCTCCAATCAGTAGTTTTTAGTACTTTATATAGACCACTGTGTCTAACCCTAACAATGCAATGAGATCATTGCTATCATTATTTCCATTTTACAGATGAAGACACAGACTCACAGAGGCCAAGAAACCCACTCAAGGCAATACAGCTAGTTGCTGGATTTGAACTCTGCCAGGAGTTGCTAGGCTAGGCTGACTGTGGTGGGTGTAAGGTCCTTGTCCCACTCAGCACCCCTCACCCAGCGAAGGGGCCGGTGGCGGGGAAGGGTGTAAAGAACAGCTCACTAAAGCAGTTTTTTGGGGAAGGGAAGTACTACAAGTAACACTCACACATCTGGGCAAGTCAGAGAGGCCCTGTGCTCTAAGCCCTCCTCAGCAGTAGAGGACAGCCAAGAACTGAGGGCTGGCAGGGTTTTCAACCATCTTAGCTCTCTACTAGAGGCTGCAATCCCTTCCACACCATTCCTTTGTTTACAAACCTCTAATGACAGGGAGCTCACCACCTCCACTGTAGCCCACTTCATTTTTAGACAGCTCTGATGAGCAAGTCCGTATATTCAGAAGCTGAAACCTGTCTTCCTAAAGCAGGTCCATTTGGGGCCCACTTCTGTCTCCAGGGCTTCAGAGAATGCACTATTCTTGGTCCTCAAAGATGTGCAGTGGTGCCTCACATCCCTCACCTGCCTCCTTGTCATCTAAGGCAATTCTATACTCTGCACCATTCCTCAGGGGATATATCTTCACGTCCTTCACTCCCTTATTCAGCTGTGGTCAGGCCAGTGCCTGATGAGAACACAATTACTCTCTCCATTTTCAAGCCATTCCTCTGTTGATGTATCCTTGGATGAGTCCCCCTTCCTTGAAGAGTACTTAAGTTTTACATGTTTAAAAGGCATCTCACACTCAACATGTCATTGAAATCTTTCCCTGCAAACTGGTTTCCCTTCAAGCTCTATGCATGGATACATAAGCCAGACATGGAGTCAATCAGATACTTCCTCTCCCATCCATCCATGGGCCCTGGTTTCATCCCTGTGACTCCTAGAATCCACTGTCTACCCTGTTACCCCCGTCTCAAGCCCCATCAGCTCTTGCCTGGATGACGGTGTCCACCGACTAGTCTCAACATGGTGCAGAGCAGTCAGCTCACTTTCTCACCCTGCCATGGCCCCAGCTGCTCTTGGGTAAAGACAAAATTCCTCACCATGGATAACCAGGCCTCGCATGGCTATCCACGCGATAATCTAGCCTCACCTGTACTGTCCACCAGCCACAGGACTGAGCATTAGCAATTTCCGCTGGCAGGTACCTACTGCATAGTACCTATTGCTGCTCTATACCTACTGCATAGCTCACTCTCCCAATTCCTGCAGCTCTCAAGTCAAAGATCATCTCAGGGAAGCTTCCCCTGGACCTCCAAATGAAGTGTCTGGAAGCTTACCCATTTATGTGGCTGTGGCAACAGGTTCTTCTCTCTTGTAATCCTTACTACTACCGTAATTTTACATTCATTTGTTTCATTCTTTGACTCATGCCTCCTTGACTACAATGTCAGCTGCAGGAAAGAAGGAACCATGTCTGTCTCACTTGTGACAATACATGCATACTAAGTAAGAACAGGACTTGGCTTTTAGGAGGTAATCAATAAATGCTGATCAACTGAATAAACAAGCTGGTTAGAAGCTCTTGTTCTTAAGAGATCACAGCTCTCAATGTCCCCTCCCACTACCAGATATCCCCATTCATGTGCTGTGACCGGCTTTCTGGAGGCAACAATGGTGTCCACAGTGAGCTATAGGGACAGATCTTAGATCAGACAGGTATCCCAGCTTATTCCACACTGATTTGCTTGGGGTGTCCCTACTCCACCCTGTCAGCCCCACCACTTACTGTTGCCAGTGTGTATAGATGTCCAGAAGGGTTACGGGCTGAGCCAGGAAACACTTCTGCAGAGAGGTAAAGAGAAAGCCACAATTAACCCCCAGCACAGTAAGGGTCCTCCTTGGGCCCAGCTCTCCCCAAACTCATGACTTGCACAGATAGGTGGTTTAGAAGAGAGTCTTTTCGGCTGGGCATGGTGGCTTACACCTGTAATCCTAGCACTTTGGGAGGCTGAGGCAGGAAGATCGCTTGAGCCCAGGAGTTCAAGACCAGTCTGGGCAACATAACGAGACTGTCTCATGTTAAAAAAAAATTAGCTGGGAATGGTGGCATGCACTGGTGGTCCCAGCTACTCAGAAGGCTGAGGTGGGAGGATCACTTGAGCCCAGGATATCGAGGCTGCAGTGAGCCATGCTTGCACCACTGCACTCAAGCCTGGGCGACAGAGCAAGACCCTTAAAAAAAAAAGAGGGTCTTTTTGCTCTGGGTATATCTGCTTGGCCCTGCCAGTTTCATCTAAAACCTTCCAGAGAAAAGAAGGACAAACAATTCCAGTTAAAACTTTTTTGGACAACATGGTGAGAGGCCCCTTTGAGAGGCCAGAGTTGTAATGTTCCAAGCTAGCATTTATTCAGCCCCCAGCCTGTCTGGCACCCCCAGCCTCTCTGGCACTATCAGTGCCTAGAGGGCACGAGACAGGGTTTCTCCCACCCTTGACCTTTAAAAAGGCTTTCAAAGACTTGGCCAGCCAATATTTCCAAAGCATGAACCATAGCCCAGATGAGGCATCCAGGTGGCATGATCACAGTCCACTAGTCTGCTGGGAAAAGACTGGGCCCAAAAGATACCAGTCCCTTGGAGGAAGCAGAAGGAACCAAGGGGAACTTCTGCCTTTGGGGCAGAGGCCAGAGAGCCCACTATCTCTGTAAATGTCAAGAAGCCAGGATATCAAGTACTCCAAAAAGGCTAAGCAATGTGGGGCAGGAGTGGAGAGTGTCTGGAAGCTGGGCAGAGTAGCCAAGAGGGTGCAGCACCTGGAGTCAGGCAGAGCTCCTCTGTTAACTAATCCTCTGACTGACTCCAGGTGCTCACCCCTCCTTTCCTTCAGGTTGCTATCCAAATGACATCTTCTCAATGAGGCTTCCCTGACTACCTTACTTATAATTGAACTCTGATAACACTTATATCCCTTGCCTGCCTTATTTTTATACAAGCACCAACCATCACTGGATATACTATATCATTAACTTATTAAACTTTTTCTATTTGTTACCTGTCTGCTCCTACTAGAATGTGTGCTCCATGAGGGCAGAATATCTTTGCTCCAATGAAGACTACCCTTACCTGTGAAGTGGTGTAACTGTAGTACAAACAGCAAATGAGGTTCAGAGATAATCGGGAAAAGCATAGATAACGCCTTAGCATCCCTCACCCTTTAGTCCCTCCAGGAGGTTCTAACAGTAAGCATTAGAAACAGAGCCTAAACTACAAGGTAAAGTGATTTGACTACTCAGGATACCGTCTCATCAGCTCAAAACTCTCCATTGCTCTTCCAAGGAATATTAAACTGCCCACCAGACCACTCCAGCCAGCCCCCTGCCTCCATCTCTCCAGGGGCATCTGGCCCTTGTACTCCACACTTCAACCACTATGGACTTTCTTTTCTTTTCTTTTTGAGATGGAGTCTCGTTCTGTTGCCCAGGCTGGAGTGCAGTGGCTCAATCTCACCTCACTGCAACCTCTGCCTCCTGGGTTCAAGTGATTCTCCTGCCTCACCCTCCCAAGTAACTGGGACTACAGGTGCGCACCACCACACCCTGCTAAATTCTGTATTTTTAGTAGAGATGGGTTTCACCATGTTGGTCAGGCTGTTGTTCTCAAACTCCTGGCCTCAAATGATCAGTCTAGCTCAGCCTCCCAAAATGTTGGGATTACAGGCATGAGCCATGGAACCTGGCCTGCTATGGACTCGAAAAAAAATTATTTTTGAGACAGGGTCTTGCTGTCACCCAGGCTAGAGTGCAGTGGCACAATCATGACTTATACTGCTCACACGGTATCCTCAAACTCCCAGGCTCAAGACAGTGGACTTTCTCGAGGCCAGTGTGTACACAAGTTCCCTCCCTCCACAGGGCATTTACACCTCAGCCTGGAATATTCACCTCCCTTTCTTCAGATCTCAAATCAACTGCCACTTGCTTTGAAAGGCAGTCCTGGCTAGGGCAATCTGCCACCCGTCTCATGTCTTTTGTTTTTTGTTTTTTTTTGAGACAGAGTCTCACTCTATCGCCCAGGCTGGAGTGCAGTGGCACGATCTCGGCTCATTGCAACTTCTGCCTCCTGGCTTCAAGCAATTCTCGTGCTTCAGCCACCAAGCCCAGCTAATTTTTGTATTTTTAGTAGAGACAGTGTTTCACCATGTTGGCCAGGCTGGTCTCAAACTTCTGATCTCAGATGATCCGCCTGCCTCAGCCTCCCTAAGTGCTGGGATTACAGGCGTGAGCCACCGTGCACAGCCCATCCCTCTCATTCTTAACACTTAATGTAGTGCTAAGCATATACTCACTTTTGTGATTCTTTGATTTTTCTACCCTACTAGAGTGTAAGCTCCAGGAGGGCTGGAAGACGGTGCTCAGCATCTCCCAGGAAGTACCCTGAGTACTGGACTAACAGCTGAATGAATCAATCAAGTAAGAAATGACTGTACCACGAGTTCGAGTCCCAAAGCTGTCCGTCTCAGTACAGACAATCGTTAAGGGCCTGAGTTCCAGCTCAACTAAGGGGCTGTGGGATACCTTCTCGAGGCGCGCCCCAAAGGGCTGGTCGCCATCCATCTCGCAGCAACCTCCTCGCCCCAGGGGGGCTGTGCTGGGCCTAGCCACGTGGCGGGAGACTTAGGAAACTTAAAACAGCCGCTACCAAAAAGGGGGAGGAGGTAAGGGACGCGGGAATTACAAAGTTCGGCCCCTGCGAGTACACGTTGCGGCCCGCCCACTGCACAGATGAGGAAAGTGAGGCCCAGGGGAAGTGAAGTCGCAGTGGCGAGGCAGAGGTTGCGGCTCCTCTGGTACCCGTGGCCCTTGCCGCTGAGCACGGCGGGACCCGGCTCTGGGCGCCCGCCGGGTCGCCTGAGGGCGGGCCGCGGGCCATTGATCTCCACATCCTGCACGCGGCCTTCGCACACGGCCCACGAACACTTACCTGGCCACTCTGCTCCTTCACTGCCCGCGCCGCGCGCACATAGCCAGCCCGCAGCAGATGGTGGTAGATAAGGGGAAGTAGCTCCCGTCGCTTCCTGGCCTCGGCCATGCCCGCGACCCCCGGCCTGCCGGCTACCTGTACGCCCCTCCTTAGTCCCCGCCCGCCACTTCCCTCGCGCCCTTAGACCTCGCGCGTTCCACTTCCGGCTCCTCTTTCACCCCGGCCGCGCGGCGCGCCGGGAAACGTAGTGCCCTTTCCTGGAGTGGCCGGCCCCGCCCCTCAAAGCGAAAGGGGCGGGGTTTAGAGGGAAACAAAACCCATTGGCGCGGAGTGGGCGGGGCTAGAGAGGGACCCGACCCCGGAGCCGGCCGTGTAATTGATGACTCTTTTAATCCTTCCGGCTGGCTCCTTGAAGAGATTTATCTTCCTTGTTAATTCTCTGAAGGCTGCGTTTCACTCATCTCTGAACGCCCTAATCTGGATCTTTCTCTAGACCTGAACTTCGAACTGCCATTACTCTCTCATTTATTCATTTAACACATTTTTTGGTACCCATGAACCAGACACGAGTTGTCAGTTTATTCATTCATTCACTAATTGAACAAATCTGTAGTAAGCACCGTAACTTGGGCTAGCACCCGGCTAGGCTAGGGGGATTCAGACGATGCATAATACATGGCAGATGACCTCAAGGCTCACAGAGAGGACTGTCTGTAACTAAGCAGCTATAGTTCAATATCTGGTGTACATTGTCAGGGACCGATGCAGCCTATAGGCGCCCCAAAGAAGAGCACCTAACCCCAAAGAGATATCTAAGCTGATGCATAAAGACAGAGCAGAAATTGCTGGGTGCAAAGGAAACGACTGGCAGAGGGCACTGCATGAGTCTAGGCATGAGAAAACACCCTGCTATTGCCTAGGAAACCCAAACCCAGAACCCAGTCTGTGCTGCTGGGCTATCGAGGTGGGGTGGGGAAGAGGAAACAAATGAGAGCCCATGAGGATGAAGAAGTAGACAAGGCCTACAACACCCCCACTCCCAGCAGAGTTTGGGACTTTGCTCTGAGGATGTTAGATAGTCTGACTGGCTTTTCAAAGGTTGACCTTGTTTTGTGTTTTTAAAAATTGCTAAACCATGAGCGGTGGCTCACTCCTGTAATCCCAGTCTTTGGGAGGCCGAGGCGGGTGGGTCACGAGGTGAGGAGTTCTAGACCAGCCTGACCAACAAGGTGAAACTCATTCTCTACTAAAAGTACAAAAAAATTAGCTGGGCGTGGTAGCGCACGCCTGTGATTCCCAGCTACTCAGGAAGCTGAGGCTGGAGAATCGCTTGAACCCGGGAGGTGGAGGTTGCAGTGAGCCAAGATTGCACCACTGCACTCCAGCCTGGGTGACAGAGCAAGACTCCATCTCAAAAAAAAAAAAAGATTGCTAAGACCAAAGCGCATACTATTAATACTAAATGTGAGGCTGTTATAGTTGTTGGGGGAAGGCTGGCGGGGAAAAGGTGAGGTAGGCTGGAGAATATGAGAGTCAGCTGTTCTTAATTTCATGGACCCATTGAGAATCTGATGGCAGTACGTTGCTTTCTGGAGCAGGAGTCCCTAACCCTAGAAGGTCCAGGTATGTGCTTATCTTTGTCCTGAACTTGGATGGAAAATGTTACCTGCCTATACACATTCACATTTTCTATTTTCTTGAGCAAATATTTATTAAGCACCTACTATTGCCGATTGAACAATCTCTACTCCTGTAGAGCTTGCAGTCTAATGGAGAAGACACACGCTAAACTAATAGCCATGCAACACAGTGTTCCGAACCTCGAGTAGGCAAAGGAAGGAAAATTAATAGTGTTTTCTTATGGAATAATATAGTGTTTAAAAGCTGCACTGGAGTCACACTGCCTGGGTTCAAATTCTGGCTTTGCCTCACAAACTAGGTGATCTTGGATAAGTTACATAACTTCTCTGTGACTCAGTTTCTTTATCTGTACGATGGAGATAATTATAATTTCTATCTCATTGTGTTGTCATAAGGAGTAAATGAATTCTCAGCAGAAATGCTTAGAAGAGCTCTGAACAATAGCCCTCTGTGTGCGTGTGCGTGTGTGCTATTATTGTGAAAGCATTTTACAGGAAGGAGGAATCTATTTTTTTTCTTGGGAGTCAGGGAAGGATTCCCTGAGAAATTGATGGTTATGAGAAAACCAGAACTATGTGTACGAGAGGGCCGGGGATAAGAAACCTGAGCAGATGGAAGAACCTGTGCAAAGGGCCTGAAGCAGAAGGTACAGCTGAGAGAAGAGACAAGGAAAGGCCTTTGTATCGGAGCCCAGAGGGAGAGTGGGGGGGTGGGGGGGGGACTGGGGAGTGTAGAAGGTGAGCAGAGGGCAGACTCCATGTGAAGGACTGGCCATGTCAAGGGTTTTTTTCTCTATCCTAAGAGCCGTTGGAAGCCACTGATGGTGTAAGCCCAAGAGACACAGGATGAAATCTGAATTTTACTGTGACCCACGTGCCTTCCCAGTGGACAGTGGAGTGTGTCTGGTGGGTATGAGTAGCTGTGGGAAGACAAGTCAGGGTTAGGAGTGCAGGCAGGCATCCAGGGAGAAGACAGTGTTGGGGGATGGTGTGGTGCTGGTGGCAGTGGAGTTGGAGAGCAGTGGAAGGTTCCCAGAGTTAATCAGGAACTAAAGTTGTCACAGAGGTGTGTTGGAATGGGAGGGGAAGGAAGAGGCAGTGTCAGAATGGACCTTGAGGTTTCTGTGCAAACAAGTAGGCAGTATCTTTCACTGAGATAGAAAAAACTGGAAGAGGACTGAGACAGTGGGGTGGTTTGAGTGAGGAGAGGAGGATGTGGATGGAGAAGTGAAAGTATATCTTCTTCATTAGACATCTTGAGCTTGAAATGCCTTACGGTCACCACGTGCAGATGATGAGAAGGTTCTTGGAAACCTGGGTTTGGATGCAGCGTGGAGGTCTGGGCTGGAGATGAAGATGAGAAGTTGTCGATAGAGAGAGATGATAATTGTGGCTGTGGATGAGAAGCTTGCTCAGGGAGGAGAATGTGGAGAGAGAAGAGAGACAGCCCAGGATGAAGTTTGAGGTACACTTACAAATTAGGGCTGTGTGCAAAAGGATCTGCCTGCAAAGACTGAACAGAAGTGGCTGGACAGGTTGGAGAAAGCCCAGGAGAGTGGGCTTATGGAAGGAGGCCAAGGAAAACATTTTAGGAAGCTGAGAAGACTCGATGGGGGGATGCTCTGAGAGGTGAGATAGGAGGAGGGTACAGCCCTGGGCTTTGGTTTATTGGCAGGTGTGGAGATTGTTGGGGCCTTAGGGAGGGCTATTTAGTTTGGTGTGATGTAGGGGTCAGATGGGAGTGATCTGATGAGTGCAGGAGGGATGAGGGAGGCAGTGGGTCTTCCCTGAATTTTTTGTGTAAAGAGGATAAGAAAGATAAGTGATAGGGCCAATATGTATGTTAGGGGAGGTACAGAGACCTGAGATTTGTTTAAAAGTGAATGGCAGATCCAGGAGAGAGAGATTAATCAAGAGTGTAAGAAATAGAGGAGCTAATCAGCGAGTAATGTTCCCTCAGACATGTGTGAGGGGCTGGGATCAGGCATGTGGGTGGGGGGTTGGTCTTGGGGAGGAGGAGGGATGAGTTCTCTAGAACCCAAAAGCAGGAACAAAGAAAGGATGGGTGCAGATGTAGATGTAGGTTTGTAGTGGGATGTTAAGGGAGATTTCGTTTTGAGCTTCTATTTTTTTCTGCAAAGTGGGAGGCAAGGTCTTCTGCTGAGAATGAGGAAGAGGTGGTGAGGCGTTTGAAAGAAGGAGAATGATCATTCAGAGAGTTGAGAAGCAACTTGCTCACAAAATCCCCGCTTGCCTGATAGTCTTGGCTCCCCGGTTGATGTTGGTGGTCCTCAGTGTATGTGTGTCTCGTCCTGTCCTGCCGAGTCCATTCCTCCATCAGGCTCACCTACCCAGCTGCAGGCTGGAGGTGTGTACATAGTAGGATTTATCTAGGCCTAGGGCTTGGCCAGATGGGTAGGGAAAAAAGGGCACAGGGGTCTCAAGTGTTGGCAAATAGATGCTAAATTTCTGGGTCCTGGGATCTAGGCTGGGTAGTGAGGGAAGCAAGGCAGATGGGGTAAGTTTTCAGGGAGAGAATGGAAACCTTCATGGGCCAGGCCTTATGAGGTTGGGAGCCCTGAGATCAGAGAGTGCTGGCAGCTGGAACTGGTACTGACGCCCAGGTTTCTGCTTGGGTGGCTGGATGGATGATGAATATACATGATGTGCATACAAACCATGGTACGATCTAAGCCTTTTTTCCACCAACACCTCCAGGAACCAGTTTTCATTTCCTTGAGGGGATCGAGGCCCACCTGAGAACGTGTGCCTTAGTAGAATGTAAACTCCTGGAAGCAGCCTTACCTTTGCCTTGTTGGTTGCATTATTTCCAGCATTCTGCACAGTGCCTGCACACAGCAAGCATTTAATAAGTATTGGCAAGTGCATGAATGGTCACAGACCTCTGCTGAAGAAGAAGGGAGGGCAGGACAGGCAAGGTGCTCACTGAATCTAGGCCTGGAGGCAGGA
This sequence comes from Callithrix jacchus, assembly GCF_049354715.1. Lineage (NCBI taxonomy): Eukaryota > Metazoa > Chordata > Mammalia > Primates > Cebidae > Callithrix > Callithrix jacchus. Next base: position 49,069,549 of record NC_133503.1, on the reverse strand, counting down.
ATGAGGAAGGCTTCTGGAAGGCAGGGGGGAAGGAACTGGATGGTGCATCCTTGGCTGACCCTGGAAGAAATGCAGAACTGGAATTAAATTAAAGAACGAAAACACCACCACACCAGCATGGTCTAATACCGTCTGTCTGGCAACAGGTTGCTTGTTTTTGTTTTGCTCCCAATAAAATTCATTGTCAGTACTCGTGCTTTGTCCTTGGCTCCTGGGAGGCTGCCTCTTCTGTGGACAATTTCTTTATTTCCCTCATTTTCCAAATCATACCCTTCACTGAATTGCCTCAGGGCTCAAGCACAAAATGAGAACATTAAACTGATCAAACAGAACATGGCAACAATTAAGACGGCAGCAAACACAACAGTGCATTAACAAAAAATCGCCTCAGAGTATTTCTCTACCAGTAAGAGAAAATGTCTTAGTTAGTGGTAGGAGCCAGATGCCCCCAGACCGCTGAACTGCCAGTGCCTCTGGGAGAAGCAGCATGCTTTAGTCACCTTGGGTTCCCATGCAGGGCACGGTGAGGTCACTCAGGAAATGAATGAAGGAAGAATGAACAAGAGAAGGAAGCTCAGCAGGTGGGGCACTCTACTTGTCTCTTCCAGCAGGAATGGTCTGGCACAGAGGTGGGAGGTGGCAGTGATACAGGGGAAAGGCTACTGGGTCTCTCTCCTCTGTTACTGTCAGGAGTCAGGCCCTTTTCACCTGGCTCAGCTGTGTGACCTTGGGCCAGTCTCTTGCTCTCTCTGGTCCTCAGCATTAGCTTCTGTTAAATGAAGCTGTTGAACAAAGGTCCTTCCAGCAGTGGAACTCTCAAGAGACGGGCACACCTGGGAAGGGTGCCTTTCCCCCTAGCTCCCTTCATCGGTTGTAACAATAGGCTTTTCCTGGCCCAGGTCATTTTGGCCAGTAGATTTCCCAAGGCTTCCTTCCCTTTCATAAGATGACAATTTGTTTCTTTTTTCTTCAATCTCATAGGAGCTTTTAAAGGTTTACAAGTTGTTACTAAAGTAACAAGTTAAACAATTCAGAGATATGTTAAGACAAAGTCAGTCATTTTTCCCTCCCTCTTAGCCATTCCCAGCCCACTTCTCCACACTCCAGCCTCTTCTTTCCCAATCAGACAGGAGTCTGGTATTCGATCTCTTCACATCATTTCTCTGCCCAAACACAGACATCCTTCATATGGTTTAGTCCCCCTTCTCCTTTTCCTTTTTCATTTCTCTTTGCTTTTCTTTATTATTATTATTATTATTGAGATGGAGCTTCACCCGGTCACCCAGGCTGAAGTGGCACAATCTTGACTCACTGCAACCTCCGCCTCCCGGGTTCAAGCGATTCTCCTGCCTCAGCCTGCTGAGTAGCTGGGATTACAGGCACCCACCACCATGCCCAGCTAATTTTTGTATTTTTAGTAGAGACAGTGTTTCACCATGTTGGCCAGGCTGGTCTTGAACTCCTGGCCTCAAGTGATCCACCCACCTCAGCCTCCCAAAGTGCTGGAATTACAAGCGTGAGCCACCTCACCTGACTTCTTTGCTTCTTTTCTTACAAAAGGGAATCATACAAAACACTCAACTCTGCAGCTCTTTTTTCGCCTAATAAAAGGCAGAGCCGTTTCTCCAGCCACTGGGATCTGCCACACCCTTTTGAGTAATAGTAATGGCTATCATTTGTGGAATGTGTGCGTTGAGCTGGAGCTGTGCTTCCAGGCTCCAACACTAACCAATCGAAACCTCACAACAACCTACGAAACATGTCAAATGGTTGTAGATGAGGAAACTGAGGCTCAAGACAGGCTCCAGCTGCCAGGGACCTCATAACCAGTGCCCCGTTAGGGCCATCAACAGCCAGAGATGGGAGATGATGTAATATAGGTTATTCACCACAAGTGTTTTGTCTAAAACAGTAGTGTTGCTCTAAACATCCTAGTAAATAGACCCTTGCAGACTGGAGCTTTAATTCTGTGTGATGTAATTGAAAGCGGACCAGAGGGGATGCATGTGTTTTATTTTAATAGCTAAAGCCCAATTAACTGCCAAAAGGGTTGTAGCAATTCATAGCCTCATCAGCATAATTTCTTATTTTTGTGGTTTTATTTCTCAGAGCTAGAAGGGTCCTTGGAGAGCATCTAACCCAGCTCTCTCCTCTTGCTGATAAGGAAACAGGTCCAGTGACAGGAAGTGACTCAACAAGGACCCCAGCAGGCTAGAGGCAGGTGGAGGTTCTTGTCCACCTCTCCTGGGCCATTGTCCCCTCCTCTTCCCTCCGGCTGCCCCTGCCTTGGCTCTCTCTCCTCTCCTGTCCACTCTCTACACTGTGCTTGGGATCACATCACTTCCCTGCTCATTACATCTCCCCTAGCTTAACCGATGACCACAGACTCAAGTCACAGATTCTTCATAGGCATTCAAAGCCCATCCCAGTCTTTTCCCAGTCTTGTCTCCTATCATCCAAACCAGCCACTAAATCTTGAGTACTGTCTGTCCACAGAACATCTCACTCCCTTCATGCCACTTGTACAGAGCTGCCTTTTGCTCTTCAAAGTTTGACTGTTTCCTGTTCATCTTTCAAAGCCAAGTGCAAAGGCTGCCTCTGCAACGGTGCCTTCCTTGAATGTCCAGCCTTCCAACCCTGGGCAGTCAGTCATCTGTGTTCTGCAGCAAGGCGCCCTGCCTCCACCCTTCCTGGCTGCTTCCTCCGGGAGGTCATGTGTTGCAGAAGAACCAGCCAGGAGGGGGCAGTGCACAACCAAAGAAAGGTCCCTCAAAAGGTCAAGGTCACCAGGGCGCCTGGGGCCTGCCCAGCGTGGACATCTGTGGATATCAGGTTCCACCTCAGTGGCAGGACCTTTGGCGAGCTCCACCCCTCCATGGGCCTCGGTTTGCATCTCTGTGCATTGGCAGGGTTGGACAAGCTCAGTGCTACTCAAAGCGTGGTGATGCAGTGACTTCAAGAGATTAAAAAGATGGACATTTTAAAATGGAAATCATTATGTATTTATTTTAATGTGTATTAGACAAAAAATAACTAGCACATCAAACCTGTTATTTCGCAGATATTATTGCTTAGAATGGGGCTAAAGTAGGCATTCAAGTAAAAAACAGTGAGTCAATGTAAAAGAAAGTACCAATTAAATAATATACAGGTGGTAAGACAGCAGTGAATGGCTGCTATCTGGAAAACATTTGTCTGCTTTTGATGCTCTAGAATGCTGTGATTTGCAGACTCCTGCCTTTGGTAGGGGTGGAGACAGGGAGAAGGAGCTGGCCCAGGGCTGGGAGGCTGAGCCTTGGGCAGAGGGTCAGGAATTCAGCAGATGGGCCATGTGCCCCTGCCCTCCCAGACCCTCCTCCACCTGTGGAGGTTAGGAAAGCTAACTCCCCCTCCCACCTTCTTTCTCAGCTTCCCTGCGGTTACTAAGGAGTGGGAGGCTGAAAGGGGCCTCATTCTGGAAGCTCATCTGCTCCCTCATTCTCACCCAGCACCCTGCTTGGCATAAACTATTCAGGGTGATGATTAACAAGGATGCAGGAAGGCACTGGGGGTGGGGAGAGAAAATAGGCAATGTGGACAGAGTTTGCTCACATACCTGAATCTCCAACCTGCCACGACTGTCTAATGATTCCCAGGCTTAGCTGTGCATTGGAATCACCCTCCTAGTCAATGGAAATACAATTCCAAGTCTTCACCTCAAGGAACTTCTGTTTTGGGACCCCCGCATGTGGGCTTTTAAAATCTCTCTAGTGGATTCTGAGGCTTTGAGGTTTCAAACCACACACCTCCCTCAATGTACCTGTGGAGACTCAGAGAGGTTGTGTCACTTACTCAAAGTCACCCAGCAGTTGTCCTGACTGCCAGCTCAGTTTTTCCGAGTGTCCCTTGTTGAGCCTAGTCCATGGTTAGCAAAGACAGCTCCACTGACAAAAGTGGTAGGGTTTCTTTGAGCCTCCTTTCCTCTGGGCTTGTCAAGGACTTTCTACAGAAGAAACAGGCTGTGTGAGCTACCATTTGCTGAGAAGGCCAGAGGGGTGGCAAGGGATGGTGGTGGGAGAGGGTGGAGGGAGACGTGGCCTCCTCTTGCAGTTGCCAGCCTGCCCAGTCAGCCTGCTGCGGGCAGGAGCTAGTTCACATGTATGCCACCAGCCATTGGATTTTCACATGGGATTCTTAAAGAAGAGAATTTGGGCCAATGTATGGGAAGTTAATTCCAGATGAAACTCTCAAACAGTGCCCAGTGACCTGGAAGACAATTGACCTTAGAGGAACTGTCCAGCTCCCTGATTTTTAAAATCTAAGATATTTGGCATGTGAAAAATACAGGGACATATACATACAGTTCCATGTTCTCATGATCTAGATTTATTTCTTTCTTCCTTTCTTTCTTTCTTTCTTTCTTTCTTTCTTTCTTTCTTTCTTTCTTTCCTTCCTTCCTTCCTTCCTTCCTTCTTTTTTTTTTTTGAGACAGAGTCTTACTCTGTTGCCCAGGCTGGAGTGTAATGGCATGATCTTGGCTCACTGCGACCTCGGCCTCCCAGATTCAAGCGATTCTCCTGCCTCAGCCCCCAAGGAGCTGGGATTACAGGTATGTGTCACCATGTCTGCCTAATTTTGTATTTTTAGTAGAGATGGGGTTTCACCATGTTAGCCAGGCAGTCACAAACCTCTGATCTCAGGTGATCCAAATGCCTCAGCTTCCCAAAGTGCTGGGATTACAGGCATGGAACCACCATGCTCGGCCTAGATTTCTTTTCTTAAATTTTTTTTTTTCTTTTTAGAGACAAGTGTTTTGTTCTGCTATCTTCCTCCAGATTAACTGGGACTACAGGCACACACTACCATGCCCAGCTAATTTTTAGAAACTTTTTGTAGAAACAGGATCTTGCTTTGTTGTCCAGGCTAGTCTCTATCTCCTGACTTCCAGTAATCCCCCATCTGCCTTGGCCTCCTAAAGTGCTGGGATAAAAGGTGTGAGCCACAGAAGCCGGCCTAGATTGTGAAATAAGACATTTCAAATAAATAAGAGCATCTCAGTTCATTTTCCTTCCCTTTGCCCAGAGATAGTCACCAGCTCATTCCCTGAAGTTGGCATGAGTTGTTTCTAAACATGTTTATGCATATAGGCTATACATGTATTCATTCAGAAAACATGGAAAGTGTTGCTTTGTAGCTTTAAACTTTTTGTAAATGACATAATATTGTGCATAGCCTTCTGTAACTTGCTTGTTTTCATTCAACGTTGTGTTTGAAATTTATCCACATTTGATGTGCAGAGCACCAGTATACATATATCCACTGTTCAATCAATTTCATTGTAGGCATGTACTACAGTTGATCAATCCATTCTCCTGTTGATGGGCAGTTGGGTGATGTCCAGTTTTCCACAATAAAAACTGCACTGCCGTGACCATCCGCTTGTGTGTCTTGCATATGCCTGGGGAGGAATGGCCGGGTGTGTGAGCATCTTGGGGCTCCCTGCCATTGCCTGGCTATATCTGAAAGGGCGAGTTTCTGTGGCTCCACATCCAGACTCGAGCTGGCAATAGTCAGATTTTGGAATGTTTGTCACTCTGATGGGGACCAAATGTCTCTCATTCTTGTTTTTAAGTTCTCTTTCTCTGATCAGTGGAGTTAAACCTTTTTCATAATTGTGCTGGTGGTTTGGATTTTTATCCTCTTCTGTGGATTGCCTCTTTACCCTCTGTCCGTGTTTCCATGGTGCTGTTTGTGTCTTTCTTATTGATTTGCAGGAGCTCTAATCCTGTGGTTTGCTGTGACTATCTTTTGCCAGTGTGTGGATTGTTTTCACTTTATTTATGCAGCCTTGCGATGCACAAAGGCTTTAGGCTTGAATATAATGAACTGCGTCAATGTCTTCCTCTATGGTTTGGGGTTCTGCAGTCCACAGCAAGCTGAGGCCATTTCTTGGCTTGGCACCCTCCTCAGGAGGCTTTGATTTCGGGTGGAATGTTAGGAGCGTGGGCTTTAGAGCAGGGCCCACTAGGGTTGAAATTCAGGCTGGGTGATTTACAGGCTGGTGAATTTGGGGTAAAAACACATTTTACCTTTGGGTTTCAGCTTCTTTACTTGTAAAATAAAGATGAGAACTGTCTTGAGCTCTCAAGGATGCTATGAGGCTGGAGGGAGCAGGCCAATGCACAGTGGGGCATCTTGAAATCCCCTAGGGAGAGGGGGAATTCACTGAGAAAAGCCTCAGAAGACACTGCTCCCTAAGAGCTACCCAGTGTGGTTGTCCTAATCTTGCCTGGCCCCAAGAGCTCAAAGCAATGTCTCCAAATCTAACTTTGCATCTGCAAGTGGAGCTGGGTCTCTGGAGGAGCTGAGGCATGCGAGACACAAGACACCAGTCCCCCTCCTCTCCCTCCCACCCATGGCCCTGGGTTCTGAGCTGTTCCTGGGGCCATGGTTGGTGACTCCGGAGGCAGGAACTTATGGAAGTAGCATTTGTGATGTCTCAAGAAAACCAGAAGATGACAGGGAATGTATTCCATGGCCTCCATATACCACGGCCACTCAAAGCTGCCCAGTCATCCTGGCAGCAGGGTTGGGAGGACATCTGGAGCCTCCAAGGAAAACATTTGTCTGGAGAAAGAAAAGGACACACGTGCCTGGTCACTTTCACTCATATGTGACCACATATCAGCCCACACAAGCAAGTCACTTGAGGCCATGGCAGGGGGGTACTCAATCACCTCTGAGCAGTTCATCCTGGGCACAGAATACACAGGAACAGGTTTGGGGGTAGGTGGGCAGAGGCCTCTGGGACCAGCAGCCTCTTGGACAAGGCCACAGAGCCCATGGCCAATAGGGCTGGACGATGCCTCCTTCCTCCTTCCACTTACTGACCTCGAGTCACCCTTCCATCACCACTTCTGATGGGTCAGCCTGCTCATAGGGCCAGAGCACTGGATGCCAGTGAAGAATGTAGTTCAAAATTGAAGCCTATTTTTGGAGTAGACGAGGCATACTCATGATACAAACATGTAAAGGTATGCAAAGGGTACAGAGAAAAGGCCTCCCACCCTCTGTTTCCCAGCTTCTCAGTTATCTTCCCAGGAGGAAGCAATATTACCAGAGCTTAGATATGACTGTGCACGCGCGTGCGCACACACACACACACACACAGACACACACACACAATATTGATAGTAGTACATTATATACACCAAGGTAAACCTTGCTTATTTTTTCACCCCATCTTCTCTCCCACAAATTTAGGGCCTGGAACATAACAGGCGAGAGTGAATGCAGAACAGATGGATTAGTGGACGAGGTGGAGGAAGGATGAACAACATCCATCCAGGTGCAGGCTTTTTCTACTCTGTGCTTTGAGACTTACCCGTCCCTGGGAGGATCCCTCTCCTTTGGTATGTTGCTGCAGGTGGGTAAATTCAGGGCTTCTTGACCCTGGCACAGAGCCACAATGGGGGAACTAAGTGAACCAGGCAGCTGAACAGCTTAATTGTCATTTCCACCAGCAGATGGTTACCAGGGAAACTCAAAGAATGTTAGAACCGGGAGGGGTTTTCAGGCAATGTAGAGGCAGTGTGATAGAATCTCAGAATGGGAAGGGGGACGGTTCCAACAAGTTCTTCAAGAGTTTAATTTTTAATTTTCATTTCAATGATAATCTAAAATAATTAAACACTTTAGCTGGACACAGTGGCTCACACCTGTAATCCTAGCACTTTGGGAGCCTGTGGTGGATGAATTGCCTGAGCTCAGGAGTTCGAGACCAGCCTGGGTAACACAGTGAAACCCCGTCTCTACTAAAATACAAAAAATTAGTCAGGCATGGCAGCATGCGCCTGTAATCCCAGCTATTCAGGAGGCCGACACAGGAGAATTGCTTGAACTTGGGAGGTAGAGGTAGTGAGCCGAGATTGTGCCACTGCACTCCAGCCTGGGTGACAGAGCAAGACTCCATCTCTAAAAAAAAAAAAAAAAAATTTTAGGCCAGGCAGGGTGCCTCACACATGTAATCCGAGGCCGAGGTGGTGGATCACCTGAGGTTGGGGTCAGGAATTCAAGAGCAACCTGACAAACATGGTGAAACCTGCCTCTACTGAAAATACAAAATTAGCCTGGTTTGGTGATACAAAATTAGCCAGGTGTAGTGGTGGGCGCCTGTAATCCCAGCTACTTGGGAGGCTGAGGCAGGAGAATTGCTCCAACCCAGGAGGCAGAGGTTGCAGTAAGCAGAGATCGCATCATTGCACTCCAGCCTGGGCAACAAGAGTGAAACTCGGTCTCAGAAAAAAGTTGTATTTATGGATCATTTGAGCATCTGCTTTATAACATTGTATGGACATGTGATTTCAGTGCTGTGTTGATGCTTGTATTTGTGATCACATTGACGCTGGGAACATCAATGACTTCACAGCCACCTGAATAAACCAAGATTTTGCTGTAGATTAAATTTCTTTATCTTCAGACTCCTAAGATTTCTGGACATGTTCTTAGGGCCAGTGAGAATGGTTTTGGAGGCATCTGTACGTTACGCAACTATGAGAAACCCTGCTGAGGACAAAAGGACCCCACGTAAGTGTTAGGAGCCTGCCTTCGGCTCCTATCTCTGCCTTTTATGGGTTGGGTCACTTGAACTCTTCTGTCTCCTCTGCTTTAATTTCTCCTCCAATAAAATAGGATCAAAATGCCATCTTCACAGCATATTATGAACAAAAAACGCGACAGTGAAAGTTCTGACTTTATAAGCATCAAGCATTTCATGTTATAAAGGAGGGAAGCAAGACTTGAAGAGGTGAAAGGACTTTTCCAATATCATTGGCAGAGCTGGGCTGGGAGCTCGGGCTGCTAACCCTCCGTTGCTCTGGGCACATTGGCCACTAGCAGTAATGGCATGACTAATTCTGGAAAGCATAATAACATCTCAGGTGGGGCCTGTTGCTATTTGGGCAAATATGCTATCTTTATTTTTATTCGTTAAGGAGATTAAATTAGGGAAGCCAAACAAATAAATAAGCACATTGAATTTCCCACAGCTATACCTCTCTTCCCAGAGCAAAAACAAACTCTTTCCTCAGGCAGAAGGTCAGACAGGAGGCATGTGGGGACAAAACACCCAGACGCTATAGTGCCAGCCTCCTGGATTTGCTGTTTTGCTGGGTTGAAGGGCCACTGAGCCAGGCGTGTGTGCTTCATGTCAGCACCCGGCTGCTCTGAGGAATGTGTTTCAGGGTTGGGGGTGCCCAGGGCAGGCTGAGAGATCCAGAAAGCAGGGACTGTGTCTGGCTACTGCTATTTCTCCCAAACTCAGCTCAGTGCCTTGCACATATGGGTGTGCAATCAATATAAAGAATAAGGTCAGGTGCGGTGGCTCATGTCTGTAATCCTAGCACTTTGGGAGTCCAGGCAGGTAGATTGCCTGAGCTCAGGAGTTTGAGACCAGCCTGGGCAACATGTTGAAAACCCATCTCTACTAAAAATACAAAAAAAATTAGCCAGGCGTAGTGGCACATGCCTGTAATCCCAGTTACTCAGGAGGCTGAGGCAGGAGAATCGCTTTAACCCAGGAGGCAGAGATTGCAATGAGCCAAGATCATGCCACTGCACTCCAGCACAGGGGACAGAGCAAGACTCCATCTCAAAAAAAAAAATTTTTTTTTAAAGAATCATAGAAGGAAGGAAGCAATGACTAGAGTTGCAGTGTTTGTGTTTAAATATTTGGAGTGGTCTCTGAGATGTACCTTACAAGTCCAGGTTCAAAATCAGGAAATCAGGAAACAAGGAATCTCAGGGCAAAATGCTCTTCTGGTCTGGATTTCAGGAATCGGGGAGATAAGCAGGAAGTGAGGCCTAGTGCAGAGGCTGAAGTCAGTCACAACAGATTGATCGACTGCTTTGCTGTATCACAGTCTGTTCACTGAGCATCTTCCTGTTTGTCAGGTGACACAGGAAGACAACTTGGTGCTAGCTGCAGGGCATCCCAAGTGGAAAAAAGTCCCACAAGCCAAGATATGGTAATGTGCCCATAGTGATGAAGAAGAGTCTAGGCTTTGAAATCACATAGACATGAGCTCAAACCCTAGTTCTACAGTATTGACGCTGGGCAAGTTACATTACTTCTCTATGTTTCATTTTCCTTACTCGTAAAATGGGATGAAGAATGCTAACTGCTACCTTGGATGGTAAGTAAGACACAACCTAAGGCACAGAGTGAGCATGACCAGCTGCCTGGGCCTGGATCCTACTAGAAGATGATCCCATTTTGGATCACGATGTCAGGAGTTCAAGATAACCCTGGTCAACATGGTGAAACCCTGTCTCTACTAAAAATACAAAAATTAGTCAGGTGTGGTGGCAGCACCTGTAGTCCCAGCTACTTGGGAGGCTGAGACAGGAGAATTGCTTGAACTTGGGAGGCAGAGGTTGCAGTGAGCTGAGACCCTGCCATCGCACTCCAGCCTGAGTAACAGAGTGAGTCTCTGTCAAAAAAAAAAAGGAAGGAAGGAAGGAAGGAAGGGAAGGAGGGAAGGTGGAAGGGAGGGAGGGAAAGAAAGAAAAGAAAGAAAGGAAGGAAAGGAGGGAGGGAGGGAGGGTGGGAGAGAGGCAGGGAAAGAAAGAAGGAAGGAAGGAAGGAAGGAAGGAAGGAAGGAAGGAAGGAAGGAAGGAAGGAAGGAAGGAAGGAAGGAAATGAGCCCATCTCTTCTGTCTGCCCTGAACCTGCAGGAGCTTCTCTAAGCTGACAGAAGGAAGCAGCTTGGATGGGCATCTCCCTTCCGTGGACCTGAGGTTATTTATATTTGTTTGGTTATTGTGGTTGTTGTGGTTATTGTTGTTTCTATTAAGAATGTTGATTCTATGAATAACCTTGTGCATTCCTCTTGGTGCATGTGAGGAAGGGTTTCTCTAGAGTGGACACAATAACAATAAACAACCAGAGAGGTGAGGGCACTGAGCAGTCAGAACGGATGCTGTGGAGCTGGAATGTGGTCCTGGGAGTAGTCGATGCTGTGTTAACCTTTTAGTTGCTGGATCGTAGGGAGTTTGGGTGGGTACCTAAGGGAAAGACTAGGGGCAGTTGGATCACAGGGGGTTACATGGTAAAAGGATGGGGGAGACTTGGAGTAGTAGCTATTTACCAACTGGCATGGAAGTATTTCAAGATTCTAACAACCCGTGTGGTCACAATAGTAAGCATGGGTGTGTATGTTCCTGGGAGTATATGTTGTTGCCTAGGAGTGGAACTGTGAGGCTGCCGGGAAAATGATCGTTCAGTGTTACAAGATCATACTGGATGATTTTCCAAGTCCCTTATTCGCATAGACATTCCTTCTAGCAGTGTATAAGCATCTAGTTGATCCACATCCTTGACCACGCTTGGTATTGTCAGGGTCCTTAATTTCTTGCCAATCCAGTGGGTGTAAAAGGATCTCATAATGGTCTCAATTTGCATCTCTCTGAATTCTAATGAAGTTGAACCTCTTTTCATACATTTATGGGCCTAGAGCTGTTTGCTTAAAAGTCCTGTGTCCTGTATGTATTAAATATGTGCAGTTTTTATATATAATCTACACCTTAATAAAGCCATTAAAACACACACACACACACATACACACCCCAAAAGCCTATAATTTTGTCCCTAATACTACGGCTAACAGTAGGTGCTCAATAATATTGAATTTTATAAAAAAGGGGAGCCTATTCCCTCATACCGCAGTGAACATTCCACTACATGCCTTGGACAGCAGCCAGGTAGAGCGGTAAGAGCACTGGACAGGGAGCTAGGATACCTGGGTTCTTGCCTCAGGATGGCCACATCATTACTCTGTGGCCTTAGGCAAGGCGCATTGTGTTTTCTGACCCTCACATTTATAATTGGTCCAATTTATAATTGGGGAGAGGCTTAGTCTGCTCACAGGGAGGGCAGTTAAGGGATAAAGTGAGATCATGAAAATGGATGTGTTTTGGGGACTCAAAAGTCCTGCAGCAGTCAGGGATTAGTGTTCCCTCTTTGAACACAATTTAAGAAGGCTCTGGAGCCCAGGGTAGCAGGAGCAGCCAGCCAACCTCCAGCAGGCAGAGAGCATCAGCACCAAGGCTTAAATGTATACATCTTCTTCCTTTACACAGCCCTCATCTCCAGGTACCCAGCAAGCAGGGAAGGAACAAAACTCCATTAACTCCTAGCCTAAGTCTGCCTTGGGCTATCCAGAGGATCCATGGGAACCAAAACTTGTGCCAGCCTGCTCTAATATGAAGACAGTGACCCCTTGGTACCTGGACCTTTCCTGGGAGACCCGACACTGCAGGCTGTTGGACCCACAGGCGGCCACAAGCTTAGCTCCTTAGGCCAAGATGCAGCAATGTGGCCAAGCCATGAGGCCTAATATGTAGGCACATGGCTCTGTCCTCTGTTCCTCTGGCCCCACATGCCTCACTTGTTCAATGGCAGGAGTGTTAACGACAGAGACATTTCTGAAGGCATGTGTTGTGGGACACTCCCCACTGTGGATGACGGTTAAATGGGGCTGGAGGAGGCATGGATAGGGGAAGTTTCTGTGGTCAGATGGAAACATTGAGTAAAATTATTTATGCAGCTAATATTTACTGATTGTGTCACATGCTGGGCTAGGCATTTAATAAACATTGTCCCTTGACTTTTTTTTTTTTTCTGAGACGCAGTTTTGCTCTGGCCTGGGCTCAGTTTTGCCCAGGCCAGAGTACAGTGGCTCATCACAAACCTCCGCCTCCCGGGTTCAAGCCTTACTCCTGCTTCAGCCTCCTGAGTAGCTGGGATTACAGGAGCATGCCACATACCCAGCCAATTTTTTGATTTTTAGTAAAGATGGGGTTTTACCATGTTGGCCAGGCTGGTCTTGAACTCCTGATGTCAAGTGTTCCACCCTCCTCAGCCTCCCGAAGTGCTGGGATTACAGGCATGTGGCTCTGTGCTGGCCATTCCTTGACTTCTTATGTAACTTTAGGAAGCAGAAACTATGACTGGCTCCATTTTACAGGTAAGGAAACAAGCTCTGCAGGTTAATGATTTACCCAAGGATCACTCAACTGATAAGTGGCAGAGCCATGATTTAAACCTAGGCAGCCTGTTTCTAGATCTCTCATTCTTTACCAGGTTGAATGAACAGGACTTGCTGACTGGTCAGAGCATGGGGGCTTGGAGAAGGAGAGGGAAGCATTCATGTATCTTTCTTTGATTCAGCTCAGCGTCAGTGTCCTGGCAGCTGGTAGAGGCAAGTAAGAGAAGAAAAAGGCCCCATCTCTACCCTCCCAGAAAGAATTTCAGGTAAGGAGGTAAGTTCAGAAGAGCATGGAGGCACACCGAGGTGCATTTTGGGAGACAAGTCTTTCTAGTGTGGTCTCTTCCAAGCCAAGACTTAAGGGACCATCAACCACATGAATATCTGGAGAAAGGGAGTATCAGGCAGAGAAAATGGCATGTGCAAAGGCCAGGAGGTAAGGGAGAGCATGTCAAGTCACATACTTAGCTAATTGAGGGACGGGACATGGGAGGTGAGGCCAAATGTCAGAAGAGGCCTTAACTTTTTTTTTTTTCTGAGAGAGGGTCATGCTCTGTCACCCCGGCTGGAGTGCAATGGCATGATCATAGCTTGCTGCAGCCTAGAACTCCCAGGCTCAGGTGATTCTCCTACCTCAGCCTCCCAAGTAGCTGGAACTACAGGCACGCTCTCCATACCCAGCCAACTTTTATATTTTTGTAGAGATGGGGTCTTGTCATGTTGCTCAGGGCTGGTCTCTAATTCCTGGGCTTAAGTGATCCACCCACCTCGTCCTCCCAAAGTGCTGAGATTACTTGTGTGAGTCACTGCGCCGGCCCAAGGCCTCACCTTTGAGGTTTCTAGATTGGCATGGAACAAAGGAGGGATGAGAATTTGTGAAAGTACCGGGAACAGTGGAGCTGCTGGCTGAAACTGGAAACCTGAGTGGAGGAGCGAGTGAGGGGCTGAGGAGGTGGCAATAATGAGCTTGGCATTGGCCCTGATTTTCAGGGGGTCTCTGCTAAGGTCTGTCCCAGTGCTGATCTTCTCAATGTCCCTGGAAGGAAGGATCATCTCACTGTGGCCCCTCCACCCCCAAATATTCTGGGCAGGAAGGAGCAGGATCTGTTTTGTCAACGCGGCTTGCAATAAAGAGTCTCATTCAGAGAGGCAAACAGCTGCTTGACTATTAATAGGCAGGGCGGCAGCCACAGCCTGCTGGGAGGGCCTCCGCATGCAGTTCTGAAAAGGTGAATCGGTTCCTTCTGCCTGTCTGGGTTTTGCACCCCGTGGTGGGACAATTGGCCAGGTGCATATTCCTCAGAAGGTCAGTCACCCCCAGTCATTTCCTGGGGCAGCTTGGGAGCTTCGTGGCCTAACCTTGATGGGATGCTGACTCCCCCTCAGACCAAGGGAGAAGGGGTCCAGAGTCCCCAGAGCTGACCAGAGCAGCAGGAATCCAGGGTTCTGGGGTTGGGGGTGATGTTTGGGTGCGGTCTCACAGCTGCTCCTGTGGAAAATCAGGCGCCCACCCTTAAGGGGATTATGAAAGGTCAGAGTTGGGTGGCTGGAAGGGAAAGGGGTCAGTCAAGAAACAGGAGGATTGATAGAGGAACTGGGGATAGACAGGATGGAGGTAGAGCCTGGGCTCAGGGAGAACCATGAGGCATCTCTGATCATGAGCCAGGCCAGGCCAACGGGAGCCTGGGAGTCCAGACGTGAGAGGGTGAGGCCTAGGAAAGGCCACAGTCTCCTTCCAACCACCGCCATCATGATGCATGACCTCATTGTGGCCTGGCCAGCCAGATCGCCCATCTCAATGGGCCTGCAGAGAGGGTGGCTGGGAGTGAGCTAACAGCAACCTGACGGGCGCCCTGGGCCCCACTAAGGCCATTCTTGCCGTCAGCTAGAGGCCCCATGGCTGCAGCACAAGGGGGCGCGGGGCTCACAGGCTCCCGTTGTTACCCGCCACTCAGGTGGCTGCTTCAGGTGGTGGCCACTTCAGAGAAGCCCCATTTAAAGCAGAGCCTCGCCTCAAGTTTCCTAAGGGCCCTGTCCAGGCTAATGAGATCATTAAGAGGCTCCTTGTTAAACGGGTTTAAATAGAGTTTGCCTGTAAGGCCTCTGGCTGAGCCCTGCACCGTGGCTGTATTTTTTTTTTTAATGTATGTGTATTTGTACCTGTGTCTGCACTTAACAGAGTGCTGGAAAGTGTAGGCTCTGGCCTCAGATGGCAGAGAATCCTGGCCTTAGAGCTTTCTAGTAGTGTGACCTCTGGCCAGTTACCTAACCACTCCTTGGTGCCTCAGTTTCCCATCTATAAAAGCAGACTAATAACGGGTACCGAATTGTACTGCAGAACCTTCAGTGGCCCCCCATTGCCCTCGGGGAGGTGTCCAGCTTCCTCAGAATGCTTAGACTTCCACAGCTTGCCCTTGGTCTCCTCAATAGGTCCATGTCTCACACCTGTCTCCGTGATCATATGGACCAGCCCTCTTGGTCCAGCCTTCAGTGTGCTGTTCATATGCTCCTTCCTTTCACCGTCCTTGGCCTCACCCTTCTCCTTCAGGTCTCAGCTGAAGTGCTCTTCCTGGGAAGCCTCTGCTGATGGGCTACACTGGTTCCAGTGTGTCTGCCGTGACGGTGTCCACCATGCTGTGCTATCACGCCCTGCTATTGTTGGCTTTCTGTGCTGGATGGTAAACTCTATAAGGGCAAGGACTATGCCCCACTCTTCACCGCATCCATAGGCCCCAGTGCTGCTTGTGACAATTTCAACAATTGTCTGCTTGCTTCAGTTGATTTTAAGATTAAGGCTCTGAGTCTCCTTCCATTAGCTGTTCCTTGAAGTTGCTTCCTACTCCTCACCTTCACACTGGCCTTGACTTAGAGCCTCACTGTCGTGAAGCCTGTACCAGGAATGGACACAGGAAGGCCCAGACCTAAGTGTCTACGCGCATCCCATCTGGAAGCACACTACCATTTCCTTATCAACACCATCCATGATCTCCAGCCTCCTGATACTCAGCCTACTGAGAATTCCAATGGAATGCAGAGCATTCCAAGTCTTTGTGATTTTCTTCCAGAGTTCCATGACATAGCAGGTGCCTAGATTGATCCATTTGTATGATCCTGGTGGGCAGGAAGGTAGTGTGATATAGCTGGCCTAGAATTAGAACCAGTACAATGCCATTTTAAAATGGGAAAACTGTTTCCATTCTCCTCACAATGACTGCTAGCCATGGCTTCTGTAAACTACTAAGATTACCTTGCAAAATGCAAAGAGAGGAAAAGCTGCATACTTTCTCTTATCTGTAACTGTCAGAATTGCTGGCCTTTGTTTACCAAAGCAAGCACCCCCAGATAATTCCATCCTGGCGCCAAGTAACCTAAAATTATGTGGACCCCACACCTGTCCAAATAATGTATAAACTAATGTTTATCTTGACCTCTGTAAACCACTTGAGCGGCAATCGGAATGACAAAAGTCCCCTGGCCCTTGGAATATCTGGAGCCCCCTCACCCTCGTCTCAGCCTAGGAGGTGATTGACAGCTTTCATTCCCATCTCCGCTCCTCACCCCCACTCCCAAGGTAGTTTTGTGGGTATAAAAAGGTCTTGTCTCTTTTCTTTCGGGGCCACGGGTTGGAGAGACATGAGTCCTCCGTGGTCGCCGGCAATAAACCCTGCAAATTTGGCATACTTTTGTTCTGGTGTTGACTTTCTGTGCTAAGTTCAATGCAACAGTAGGGAGGCCTACTGGGTGATACATAGCTTCTAGTGGGAGGTCTACAGGTTGTCCAGCCAGCAGGAGTCCGGTTACAGTCATTACTGAGGGAGTAAAGCATTTTTCAAGTCAAAGGGTAGGAAAAGGGTAAAAATGGAAGGCAGAGTCAAAAAACAAAGGTTGGGATCAGGGCAACCAAGAGAGAAGCAGGGCCAGCTTTGAGAAGCACGTGAAGGCTAGTGGTTCTGGATTAAGCCTGTGAACAGAGCAAACTCGTATCTAACTTGTGCTACACCTGGGCTAGATACACATCTCTCCAAGAAACCTGGAACTCCTCAAGAGGTGGGACCATTACCCTATACCCTTCATCTCTGTGTCCCCTTTATTACAGAACGAATCACAACTCCTTTCAGGAAGTCAGTACTTAACGGGAATAGTTCTGTCCCTGAGGTGCTTGAAATTGATGATACTATACTACTTACTACTAATAAAAGTAGATATCATCTGTTGAGCTCTTACCAGGTACCAGGCACTGTGCTAAATACTTTACATCCATCATCTCAAAGACCGTCACATCCCCCAGAGCAGGAACTGAGTCTGCTTTGTCTCACCATTGTATTCCCAGGGCCTTGCACAAGCCTGACACATAGTAGATGTTAACAGATGTTTATTGAATAAACAGATAATCCTGCCTGTTATTCCTCCTTTACAGATAAAGAGCTGAATCTCAAACGGGCTAAGTAACTAAGATTATTCAGCCAGTGGGATAAGGAAGCTGAGATTTGAACTCAGGCCTATCTGACCCCAGAGTCCATGGATTTAGCTGTGTTCTGCTGTCACTGCCATTATCTTGGCCTGGGAACCAGCATCATGGGCACTTGTTGGAAATGCAAAATCTCAGTGGCATCCCAGTCCTATTGAATCAGAATCCACATAGTAACAGGATGCTGGGTGACTCAGATATATATTAGAGTGGGAGAAGCTCTGACTCGGAGTCATTCCGGGCCCACAGTCACTCAGAGGGTCTGTGTCATTGGCTCAATCAAACTACACTTTGCTATTGTGTCCTTTGTCCTTTGCTACGAGACTGCTGAATGTCAGTGGTGTTTAAAGACCATAGCCTTTAAAATTATTACCACTTCAGGATCAAAAGCATATTTTTACCTTTTAAATCTGGTTATATGTCCATCAGGTTTCTACCACCCCAAGCAACTCATTCATGAGAACGGAGGCAGGGTTTTCTAGCCAGTGGCCTTGCCTCTGAATGGGACCATCTCAGATGAGGTCTCATTCCCACAGGGGCCCTTCTTGATTCCTTGCCTGTCTACATCTAATCATGGAGGTTGTGGATTCTCAGCCTGATCTCTATTTGTTATGAAGAGATGATTTAATTTGTAAACTATTGCCCAGTGATTTAAGAGGCTCTGCTTGTTTATGTGTTGAAGCTTGTGAGTTTGGTCTTCTGAAACAGCATAATAAATTGCTTCATCTATCAGAAAAAGCAGAGACAGTGGCTTAAGGCTTATTTCACCCAAGCGTCCCTGTGCCACCTTCTCTCTGATCAAGACCTCTCAGGTCCTGGGGCCATCGATCCCAAAGTGTCTCTAGCCTCTCTACACCAAAGCTTGTATGGTGCCCTTTTTCAAGAATTCAAGTTAGGGATTTGCTCCAGACTTGTCTAATTTCTGCTTATGGGTCTATCTCTAAATCAATAGTTCTTAACCTTGATTAAGAACTGAGCTGGGGGGGTAGGGGAGAGACAATGGGGGGTGGGGAGGGAGAGGAGGGTGGGGAAGGATAACAAGGGGAGAAATGCCAGATATAGTATGCACCTGAAGTAAATTAAATAAATTAAAAAAAAAAAGAACTGAGCTGGGTTCTGTGTGGTGAATTTGAAGGCCTGTGATCACCCAGCAATTGTATGTAAAGTTTGGTGCCTTTTGTTTGGTGGGGGTGAGGAGAGGCCAATAATTCTCTCCACTTCTCAGTGGTGTCTATGGCTTCTAAGAGAACTTTCTGGCTTTTACTGTCTCTCCTGCCTCTGAACTTTCAGGACCCACATCTGTTTCTTTCATTGTATTCAAGTTGCTTGGGTGATATGTTTTCTAGACTGTAAGCTCTGTGCAAGTCAGGATGATAGCCGGTGCCATTCACACCAGAGCTTCCACCCTTTCAAGTGTGAGGCCCATCAAGTGCAAAGTGCATTAGCCTCCTTGCTCCAACACACACAAAAGCAATTGTAATTCTGTGTATTATTTATAGATAACGCTTCATGCATAGACTACTTCCCAGACCACTTAACAAAAATTCTAGTCCCTCCGCTCTGGGAATCTGTAGCTCACAGGTTAAGATGTTGATTACAGATAATAAGAAAGGAAACATCCTCAGATATTAACAAGTCTAACCCTCCATTTTACAGATGAGGACACTAAAGCCTAGAGAAGAGAAGTGATTTGCCCAAGATCACACGAACAGTTCCTATCAGAGCTGGGCTGGAAACCAAGTATTCGGGCTCCTCTAATTCTATGCCTGTCCTTCACACTCTCTTTGTAGCTCCAGCTACACAGATATTCTCAAGTAGGAAAGTTAACTATCGGGTACTGGGCTTAATACCTGAGTGATGAAGTAATCTGTACAACAAACTCCCGTAATGCAAGTTTACCTATGCAACAGTCACATGTATCCCGGAAATGAAAGAAAAAGTTAAACAAGAAGAAGTGTTTGTGAAATCAATGCATGAATACTGGGAAGGGTGAAAAGCTATTTAAAAGCCTTAATATGCCCATAGTTTCGAAGTTTTTGGCTGGGCGCGATGGCTTACACCTGTAATCTCAGCATTTTGGGAGGCCAAGGTGGGCGGATCTCTTGAGGTCAGGAGTTCGAGACCAGCCTGGGCTAAATGTCAAAGCACATCTCTACTAAAAATATAAAAATTAGCCAGGTGTGGTGGTGTGTGCTTATAATCCCAGCTACTTGGGAGGCTAAGGCACAAGAATTGCTTGAACCCAGGAGGTGAAGGTGGCAGTGAGCTGAGATTGCACCACTGCTCTCCAGCCTGGGCGACAGCGCAAAACTCTGTCTAAAAAAAAAAAAAAGAAAGAAAGAAAGAAAGAAAGAAAATTTTCTCTAGATAGCTAAAATAAGTTAATGGAGCCTTGTTCAACTCTCTGTCCCTGGCCCCAGGCTCTGGCTGATGCTGCAGTTTGAGCCTGAAGGAAAAGAAAGAAGGGGGCTTCTCTCCTTGGAGCTTGAAGTCAAGGAGCGTTAATTTGATTGCATTTGGCTTCCACTTCAGTTTTCTAGTAAGGAGGCTTATCATACTGCCCAGTTCAAGCATATGTGCATTTATTTGATCATTATTTATTGAGCAACTTTTATGCATTGAGCACTCTACAGATGTGAGGGTGAGTAAATTACACATTACCCCTGTCCTCTGGTTGCCTACAGTTTATGGGATAAAGGCAATACACTGTACACATAGGCCATCGCGCCAACTGTCCCTATTCTTCTGATTCCAGGCATGACAGGGTCTTCATTGAGCAGTTTAGTCTAAGCAACTATGGTCATTTCCTTTCCATGGTGTGCACTACTGCATCTGCCATTGCCAACGCCAGGACTAGAAGGAGCTTGGAGGTCATGCAGTTCAATCCTTTTATTTCACATGGGGAAACTGATGCCCATAGCAGCCAATCAGAGAGTCCGGGGCTGAGCCAGGACTATCATCTGGGTTTTGGAGGTTGTTTCTGAGGGCTGGATCAAGCTATGGGAAGAGAGGAGGACATTGTAGGGGAAGGCAAGAGCAAGAGCAAAGCCTGGAGGTGGGACTCTGCATGCGGTGACGGGAGCAAGGGAAAGGCAGCCTTGGTTCCTCATATATTGTTCTTGAATCAGACAAAGAAAGTCTGTCTTTGATGTGAGGCCAATGTCACTATCACAGAGAAGCCACCAGGCCAACTACAGAAACTGAGCCCAGGCCAAGGACTTATGCTGCCCTCAGGTACCAGGGTGCCTGGGAGGAAGGAAAAAGAAATATTGTTATCAAATATATGGAGTACTTCTGTGTATGAAAACATTTCTATATGTTGCCCCTGTCAATGAGAAAATTGTTGCTCATCTCACCCCTTCTCAAAGAATCGTGAAGACCAAATAATAATTACTGGTATCATGATAATAGCAGCAGTCATTTATTTGGGTGCAAACATGTGCTGAAGATAGAGCTGTGAGCCAGCAAGCATTCTTATACCCTGCCCCTCACCGAGATAGTCAGAGCCATTGTGTGCTCCCTGATTGTACAGTGAGGATGTTGGCCTACAGAGGAAAAAGGACTTGCTCAAGGTCACACAGTGGGCCAGCAGCAGATGGGATTAAAACCTGGGTTCTCCTGCCCACAGGTCACAGCCTGGCCTGATACCACCCTGGCTCTGCAGCCAGACCCACAGAGGATGAGTCCAGCCTTGGACCTCCACAGGTATGCTGAGTTTTTCCAACAGGCTCTTCCTGCAGACAGACCCCCATTCCTGACTCTGCGGGCCAGCACCCCCGGATCTGTGTCTGCTCTCTCTGTGCCACCAGCAAAGGCATCACTTACAGGCCTAGCTGTCACCAGACCTGCACTAAAGCAAGTGCATTTCTGTCCAGTGGAGTCCTGTCGGCAGCGCCAGAACCTCTGATGTCTCTGACAGTCTCCAGGTGATGGGCCCGGGGGAGTTTCTGGTCTGCCTCTTCTCATCCAGGGGAAGACCAGCAGAGGGAATCCCCAGGCCTGAATCTGAGGGACTGCTTTTGCAATAATGCAAAGCTCTTCCAAGCTCAAAGAGAAGAAACCAACTGAACTCTCTGGACAATGTTTGTGTGGCCTGAAAGGCAAGAGTTTAGGTTCTTTTACCACGTAGCAGAACAGGGAGTTTTACACTAGGTAAACCTAGTGAGGAGACATGCCCCACAGTGAACCTAGGTGGTGCCCAGGTACAGCACTGAACAACATGGAACCACTTCATGAGAAAGAGATGAAAAGTTCAGTTATATTTTCAATCCTTCCCATTATACCTTTTCAATTTGATGCTAACATGTCTTTAAACCTCTGTAAACCTTGCACGTGTGTGTGTGTGTGTGTGTGTGTGTGTGTGTGTGTGTGTGTGTATTAAAACGTTTTTAAAGAGCAAGCCTTGGGCTTGGAGTCTTTGGCAAGCAACAGTATCTAGTTAGAATTTAATAGCATTGTTTTTATTGTATTTATTTTTACTTTTAGCTCCTATTTATGGCAGGTGAGATTGGTTTTCCATTTGCAATAGTGATATAAAGTTTCCATTTTAAAGACATTTATTTAAGTTAAAAAAGTGTCTATTTAAAGAAAAATACTAAATGAATAATAATACAGGTGGTATGCAGACACAGTCTATGTGCTAAAGGTGGAACAGGAATGAGTGAAATCTGGGAAACTCTGACATATGCAATCATGGAATGAAAAAGGTCATCTACTCTGAGAATCAAAGACCATTGAATTTTAGAAACTGGGGCTTCTGGAATCCCAGAGCACAGAATCTTAGCACCATAAATCCTAAAACGAACAGTATAATCTATAATGCCATGAAACATAGTCTCTCACAAAATATTAGCATGTGGGAGAGAAAGCCTTGAAGCCATCTGTCAGTTCAATTCCCTCATTTTGATGTGAAGAAACTGAGGCCCCAAGAGGTTCAGGACAGAATGAAATAACATATGTGAAAGAGCCTCATGAAACATAATGTGTTCTTTAAATATTAGGATATTTGTAAAGGGCCCCCCAAAGTCACAGGGCTTTCCAGCAGAGATCTGGGACTGAAATCAGCGTTCTCGATGCCTGTCCCTGCAGATGGTACTTTCTTAGGCCCCCTCAGAGATGGCGAGGCTCTCAAGGCTCAGGCCTGGCCTCTGCTGGAGCTGGGAGCAAATCTGTTGAGGGATGGCATGCTGGGCCCCCTCCAGAGAAGAGAGCAGAGGCCACGTTCAGGGGTCGTGGGCAGAGGGTCGTGTGGAGGGGTTGGGGCATATTTAGTCCTCTCCATTTTTGGAGCCATATAGTCCTCACCTGTAAAACCAGTGTGTTGCCAGGTGGCCTCCAAGGGAAAATCTGTTCTATGAGTTGAACTCAGCTTTTTTTTTTTTTTTTTGCTGAGGCCTCAGTTTCTCCTTCTGTCTAATAGACAGGCACCTAAACACTCTTCCTGTCCCTCAGGCCTGCTTGTGGATTTCTGGGGTCTTATCTGTAAAGAGAGTAGGGTTTCATTCCATGGAGTCTTGGAGAGTCTCAATGGGGTCCTTGACGTTAAGGAAGGCCAGGTCTTGAGAACCATTGATGTGGTGAAGGGAAAAGAAATCCATCACCCAGCTGGGAAAGAACCCTATCTCCCTGCTTCTGCAGGCATGGACTTCATTTCTTCATGTACATGGAATTTATGGGCCCTCTTTGGCCTGGGGGCTGCTTCCCTGGAAATTGGGACTCCAGGGTGTGGTTCTAAGTTGGGCCATGTGGTTAGGTCAGAGACACTGTTCTGATGTGGTATTTCTGGGTACCCAGCTTCTAGAAATGCCCACCTAGCCACAGGCACAAAGTGTGGCCCCATCAGGGTCCAGGCCTTCATCACACCACAAGGAGAGAGGGGCCTCTGGCAGGGGGTGGGGTTCGCGGGGCTGCGGGGGGTGGGGGGGGCAACAATTTCCTCTAACCTCAGGCACAGTGCCCTTCCTCCTGATGATCGAATTGAAGAGGATTCCTTTAATGAAGTCGCCAGGTTGTACAAGACCACAGAATTGCCCCTTTTTTGTGGCTAGCACTTTCTCTGCCAGGCCCAAATTTTCACAGCCACCTCTGAAGTGTGTTCTCTCTCTCTGTCCCCCAAGAACTGTTTCATGTGGCTGCTGGGAGGGGAAATACCAGGGGTAGTTGCTTCTCTCTAGCTGCCTGGCTGGGACTGCAGCAGCCCTCTCTTCCTGAGGTCGCCCGCAGCCCACCTTCTGGGTGCCAGGGGCCCTGGGTGTTCAGTGATGTGGATTCCTGTGCAAGTTCCAGATGGCCCCACAGCAGTCCCCACCAACACAACTGACCCTTCCCTGCCACCATTCTCCAGACAGGCGCCTGGGGAGGAGGAGAAAAAAGACCACTTCTCTTCACCGGCCCTCAAAATCGTCTAAGCCATTCTCTCCGCATTAATCATGGAAAAGACAGCGTGCCCCAGCCTGGGAGGGAGAAAGCACCTTTTTCATCTGTCTCAACACAAAGTTCAGTCCTGGCTAAGCTCTCACTCCTGACAGCTGTCCCACCTTCTCTGACCCATCTCACCTTCTTCCACCCACACCTTCAAAGGGTAACAGGATTAAGTCAATTTCACTTTTCTGAGAAGCCAATCGATAGCCTGTCTTGTCCACTGTGCCCAGCTCATGGCTCCTTGGCACCCATCTGTGGGCTCCCCGCCCTCCCTGGCCATCACCCTGGGCTGGGCCTGTTAAGTATTTCCTCATTAAAGCTCTGGCAGCTCCATTCAGGTCTGCAAGCCAACACCAATAGTTACAACTGCCCCGGAATGTTTGGACAGATTTCTGCAGTTACGAGTTTATGAAGTTGAAAGATTTTATAGATGGGAGAGCATGTTGGTGTTAAGGGAGACCATTTCTCCAGGGGCCTGGGTCTGCTGTCTTAAGATCCTAGCAGCAGGAAGAGGAGACGAGAAGGCCAGAAGGAAAACCGGGGGCCAAAGAAGGAGCAAGAATAATAGAGCCAGGCCCCTCCAGCCGAGGGGGTCGGCTGAGTTAGGGACAGGAGTGTGGGAGGGGGCACCGAGACACACTTTTGGCTCCAAAGGAGGAAATATAAACTCCACAAGGATGGAGCACCAAGTCCTGAGCACCTTTTACAATCAAAGGAACACCCATTTGATCTTTGTTGTCTTCTGCTCCCAGATCTGAAAACCTCAGAGCACGATCACGGATTCTGGGGTAGGCTTCAAAGGAGCTGGGGACCTCACTGGATGCACAATGTTATGTGTGTGCTTTCCTGAGCAGAGGATCCCTACATTTCATTATATTTTAAAGGACATCTGTGACCTGCAGCCCCCATCCCCCCGCCAGAGGCCCCTCTCTCCTTGTGGTGTGATGAAGGCCTGGACCCTGATGGGGCCACACTTTGTGCCTGTGGCTAGGTGGGCATTTCTAGAAGCTGGGTACCCAGAAATACCACATCAGAACAGAACGATTGATTCTTCTTACCCTCTAATTGTATTGCTAGGCACATTGCGACCCATTCACTCATTCATCAACTATTTGTTGACTGTCTAAGCACTGAGGGCACAGTGGGGAACCAGACAGTAGGTCGCTGGCATGGTGTTCAGTGTCATGGGGGACATGCAAAGATAATGAACATGAGAACATATAAACAGGGAATGTTAGATGATAAGTGCTGTGAAGACACTGACCTGGGCTCATGAGATAGAGGGCTGTGTAGCTAGGGAAACCTCTCTGAGAGTGTCATTTTGGCTGAGGCTCAAAATCCAGAGTCAGTTAGGTGAAGGTCTGGGGAAGAGAGTTCCAGGCAGAGGGAGCAACCAGTGCAAAGGCCCTGTTAGGGGAACGAGCTTGACACAGAAGCAGGGAGGTCAGTATGGCAGGTGGGGTGTGAGCAAGAATCAGGAATGGAAGCAGACAAGGCTGGCAGAATGGACTGTGGAGGACCATGGGAAGGAGTTGGGAGTTTATTCTGGAGGTAGTTGGAACCATGGAGAGTTTGAAGCAGAGAGGACAGGGATCTCAAGAGGGGCAGATACTGCTCACTGTATCTGAGCACCTGAGTTGATCTTCAACTTAGATTTCCTCTTCCCACTGTACAACACTGCCTCATTCCAGACTGCCCTGCTTCGCTCCCTCTCTGCTGTTTGTGGAAAAGGAGGAAACTCAGGAAAAGTTCTTGGTGGCTGGAATTGCTTCCTTGACTGTTGCAGTCATTGAGCTGTAGACCACACTGTGTTAAAGGACCCCACTGTAACATCAGGCTCAGAGAGGGAAAGGGACTTGCTCAAGGCCACACAGCATATGCCTGGCAGAGCAGGGACTATGCTCAGTTTCTCTTCCACGGCTGTGGTCTCTCTGCTGGCCCACATGCTCTGGTTGATCATAATACACTCTTGTCCTGACCATCAGTCATTGATTAGAGCCAGGATGGGAGCCTGAAGTGGGGTGGCAGGGGTCCAGAGTCAGAGAGATGATGGGCAGAGAGAAGTCAAGTGGTCCTGGAAGGGAAGCGAGGGAATGGCCAGGAAATTTATACCTTACCATGCCTCAGTTTCCTTGGATGTCTGATGGTGCTAACTGGAGTACACTCATCACAGGACTGTGGGAGAAGGATATGAGATCAGCATCTGAGGAAGCCCTTAGACACGCAGGTGTCCTCTTAGGACAGGTTCTGCTGCTGCTTCCTTCCCTCTCCCTGGAGTTCTCCTTGGTTGTAGGGGTGAGGTGGTACCTGCCTTCCACAGATGCCCAGGGATGGATTCCCGCTCTGAGAAGCCTTCCCAGGATTTGCATCTGCAGCGACTGCCCCTGAAGCACGCTCTGCACTTTGGTGGCGTCCTATGAGGCCCCTGTCTCTACTACAGGGTATGATAACGTGTGTCCACCTCTTTCCTCCTCCTCAACTGAAGAACTGAGATTTCCCTACCCAGGCACATTCCAAAAGATTAAGAACTGGGAGACTGAGGGAGGATTGCCAACTACTCTTTTTTGCTGAAGACACTTTTAAATAACTTTTGTTTACCATAGTCACAAATTCCTTAAAGAAAGGACTTTTGACATCAAACAAAGCAGGGAGGGCATAGCCTGCATAAAAGATGATTCTTTCAAAGGAGGGAATGGAGCTTTGGGAAAATCCTTTCCTACTGCCCTTTACCACACAGCTATGAACATGGTCCCTGGACCAGAGTTTGGGTCTGTCCCTCATCACATTCTGCCTAACCAGACCCTTGGCAGGGCTCCGGATGGTTTTCTTCCCCAGACCCCAGCAGCTGTGATGTTCAAGGGGTTATTTTTCTCACCTTGAAAGAGTAGCAGGGTCCATGGATTCCAAAAACTGTGATTAATCCTTAAAAACTTCCAGGTTCCAACCAAAACGTGGATATGCTTTTAAATGTTTGTAGTGCCTCCCTCTCCCTCTCAGCTTTCAAGAAGGGAGGACTTCAAAGGCCATTTCCTTGCTGAAATAAACACTGGGGCTGGAGGGAGGGAAGAGAAACATGGGCTTGTTGAGTGGAAAAGAAAATTGTATTTTTCTTCTGCAAGGGATCTAGACCCATCACTGGGTAAGTGGCCTCTAGACTGGAGGACAAATGTTCGGAAGGTTGAGGACAGGGGCTTGGGGTGTCTGTGGGATGCGATGATCCACCCTTTGTCCCTGTGTGTTCCAAGTCTTGGGTTGAAGGCAGCCTGGACAAAGTGCGATGTTAGTGACTGCCTGAGAAATGCTTCAGGGAGGAGCTTGACTCGAGAGCCTGCTGGGTTCGCTTGCAGCTCCACCACTTAGTAGCTGTGTGGATGAGTTTCCGTGCCTTGATTTCCTCATCTGTAAAGTGGAGAGGATAGTTCTTGTGAGGACTGAGCCAGTTAATGCAATTGCTTAGAACAGTGCCTCGCACAGAGTAAGCACCGGGCGAATGTCAGCTCCTGCAGTTATTAATATTTATAAGAACCTTCGGAGGACAGGATCCCTATCTAATTCCCTTCTCCTAGGTCTTGCTCAAGCTTGGAAAGTTCTATGATTCAAGTCCCCTCCCAACCTTATCCCACCCCTCTCGTTAGAGGAAGCAGCAGGAGTCTCTGGAAAAGGAGCAGGCCTTGGACCAGCCCCCACAGTGTCATGGAGTATATGGCCTCCGAGGCCACTGCCCTTCTGGAGAGGCGTGGAGTGGAGGGTTGCCCAGAAGCCTTTGGTGTGGTCCCGGTTTACTACATAGGTTAAATGCTAACTTGCATCTTCCACAGAAGATTAAGGCCAAAAAGAAGGCTGGGGCATCAGGTTCACCTTCAGATCACCTGGGCTTAGCTGGCCAACCACACATATTGGCTGAACAGACAAATACAAGCTAAAAAAGACATAGCCTAGCAACAGCAAGGGTGAGAAAGAAAAGGCATTTTACATGATCTTAGGCTAATTTCATACAGATAGGTAAAATCCTCCTCCCTTTCTCCCTCCTTCCCCACTCCCTCTTTCCTTCTTCCCTCCTTCCCTTTCTTCCTTCCAAAATACATCAAGTAGCTACTAGGTGCCCAGCTCTATGTTAGGCACTGAGGTGCCGTGTTGAATAAGTTAGAGAAGATCCCTGCCATTATGGGGCTTATATTCCATTAGGGGGCTGGCATAAAGACAGGATGCTAATAAATGTGCAGTATGATATCAGGTAATGATCAATGTTTTAGGGAAAAAGACTATCAGGGCTGTGTATATGCACGTGACTTTAGGTTGCATGGAAAGGAGAGGTTCTGCTGAGTAGCGAAGACCTGAATGAAGAAATGCACCATGTGAGCACGGCGGGGAACAGTGGTCCTGGTGGAGGGCATAGCAGGTGTTAAGACCAGGTGGCAAGGGTAACCATGCCATGTTCCAAAGGTGCTGGCTATTGGACTCCAAAAAAGCCAACCGGGAAGGGCTTTCATTCAGGGCAGACTCCTCTGTGATGGCAAGGGAAAAAGCCCTAAAGAAGGGAAGGAATTGGCTGGGCGCCATGGCTCACACCTGTAATTCCAGGACTTTGGGAGGCTGAGGCAGTCAGAACACCTGAGGTCGGGAGTTCGAGACCAGCCTGACCAACATGGAGAAACCCTGTCTCTACTAAAAATACAAAATTAGCAGGGCATGGTGGCACATGCCTGTAGTCCCAGCTATTTGGGAGGCTGATATAGGAGATGAAGGTTACGGTGAGCCGAGATCATGCCATTGCACTCTAGCCTGGACAACAAGAGTAAAACTCTGTCTCAGAAAGAAAGTAAGGAAGAAAGGAAATAAGGAAGGAAGGAAAAGAAGGAAAGAAAGAAAAAGAAAGGAAGGAAGGAAGTAAGAAAGGAAAGAAAAAAGGAAGAAAGAAAGAAAGAGGAAGGAAGGAAGGAATTGCTCAAGCATGTCAGTGGCAGAGCAGGCACAGAACCTGGCGTCCTGGCCTTTGTCTGAACTCCTGCCACTGTGCCTATCCTCAGGTCAGGAGCTAAAAGTGTCCTAAAGGACCACCCCAAGCTAAAATCACACAAAAAGAAAGGTGGCAGGGCCTCTCAGATCACTTAAAGCCCTCCCTGTACATACTGCAGACAGGAAGACTAAGGACCAGAGAGAGCGGCCATTCCCCAAGCCACACAACAAGCCACTGGTGTTTCCAAATGAGCAGAGCCCGTCCTCTCTGAAGCCTGGCAAGGAGCTAAGTAGGGCTGAAGCAAAGGCTGCTGGAAGGGTGCATCAGTGAAGGCCCCGGGGTTTAGTAGACAGGCAGTGGCTGCAATGCTTTGTATTGTATTTCCATATGTCGCATGTGCCATTTCTCTGTGGCGATGATGCGTGCTTCGATAGAAAATCAAAGTAATGAGGGCCAAGGGAATAGCATCAGAAGCCTCTAATTAGTAAGGTTGTGTAGAAAAACTGCCCTTGCAGGAACTCTCTGCCAAACTCTTGGGTAAAGCGTTAAGAGTGCAGTTGGGGCCTAGGAGAAGGTCTTCTCATCTGTGCCCGGTGTTTGGGCTGCAAAGCATTTTCCTACATTCATATTCCCTACCTTATTTGAGTTTCACAAGAACCTATCTGGTGAGGGTGGAGGACGCTTTCTCTCATCTTACCATCAAGAGGAATGAGCTGAAGGCAGAGTCCAGGTGTCCTGGTTCCCGGGCTACAGCTCCACAATTCACCCCTTCTCTCCTAGTTTCTATGGCCCCCATGGGGGAAGCCCAGAGGTCCCAGTCTCTTGACTCCTGGTGTTATGGATTGAATAGTGTTTCCCCAAAAGGTATGTTGAATGCCTAATCCCCGCACCTGCAGTCGTGAACTGCATAATGATGCTTTGGTCAGCAACAGCGCTCCTGTAAGATTATACTGAAGCTAAAAAACTGCTGTCATCTAGTCATGTCATAGCACAATGCATTATTGACGTGTTTGTGGTGACATGGCATACACAAAACTATTATGCTTCCAGTTATATAAGAGTATGACACATGCAATCATGGGCAGTTCATAATACTTGATGATAAACAGCTGGTATATCACTGGTTTATGTATTTACTATACCTTGTTATTACTATTTTATTTTTAGTTATTTATTATTATTATCATCATTATTTTAGAGTGTACTCCTTCTACTTATACATGAAATAAAAAGTTGACCTGGTGCAGTGGCTCATGCCTATAATCCCAGCACTTTGGCAGGTGGATTGCTTGAGCCTAGGAGTTTAAGACCAGCCTGGGAAATATGGCCAAATACCATCTCTACACAAAGTACAAAAATTAGCTGAATGTGGTGGCACATCCCTGTAGTACCAACTACTCAGGAGGCTGAGGTGGGAGGAGTTTGAGAGCAACCTGGGCAACACAATGAGATTCTATTTCTACAAAAAAATGAAATAAAATTAAAAGTAGCCAGGTGTGGTGACACACATCTGTAGTCCTAGCTACCCTGGAGGCTGGGGTGGAAGGATTAACTGAGTCCAGGTGTTCAAGGGTACAGTGAGCTATGATTGAGCCACTGCACTCCAGCCTGGGCAACAGAGTAAGACCCAGTCTCAAAAGAAAAGTTAGCGTAGCCAAAGTGTGAGGTGTTTATAAAGTCTACAGTAGTGTACACTAATGCCCCAGGCCTCACATTCACTCACCATTGACTCACTGATTCACCAGAGGAACTTCCAATCCTGCAGGTTCCATTCATGGTAAGTGCCCTATACAGGGGTACACCTATATAGGTGTAATTTTTTTAAATCTGTTTTGTCTTTTTTTAGAGTTAGGGTTTTGCTATGTTGCCCAGGCTGATCTTGAACTCTTAGACTCAAGGCTGAGTTCCAGCCTCAACCTCCTGTAGCTGGGATTACAGGTGCCACTGTTCCCAGCTTGTTTTTTTTTTTAATTAACGTGTACATGGTATTTTACTGTGTCTTTTCTGTTGGCTATGTTTAGTTACGCAATTACTTACCATTGTGTTCCAATTGCCTACAGTATTCAGTATAGGAATGTGTTGGACAGGTTTGTAACCTAGGAGCAACAGGCCTATCATACAGCCTAGGTGTGGAGTAGGCTATCCCACCTAGGTTTGTGTAAGTGTACTCTATGATGTTCACACATGATGAAATTGCCTAGCAATGTATTTCTCAGAACATATCCCAACAGTTAACTCGCACATGACAATATTTGGAAATAGAGTCTTACAGATTAACTCAAGATGAGTTGTACTGGATTGGTGGGGAAGGCTAATCCAATGTGATTGGTGTCCTTATAAGAAGTGAGGAGAGATACACACACACGGAATTCCACATGAAAACACAGACACACGGACACACACAGGGACGATGCCACATGACAACAGAGAGAGCGATGTGTCTACAAGCCAAGGATTCATGGTCGCTACCAGAAGCTAGGAAGAGGCAAGGCCGAATTCTGCCCAGAGCCTCAAAGGAGCATGGCCCTACTGACATCTTGATTTTGGACTTCTAGCTTCCAGGACTGAGAGAATACATTTCAGCTGTTTAAGCCACCCACTCTGTGGTTCTTTGTTATGGCAGCCGCAGGAAGTGAATCCACCTGTATTCGGTCTTGCCACCTGAAAGTTAGGGAGAGGGCCCCAGGCTTTTGATGCACTGACTTGATAAGACTAGCCCCTCTCAAGAGGCACCGCCAAGACCCAGAGCATTCTTGTCCCTGCATGAACCTCACTGATACCCAAGGTACCCCTCCCTACCCTGGACTATTCTGTTCAATGTAACCCCCACTCCTTGGTCCTACTGTGTGCTGGGCTGTGTGCTGCCACTGTGAAGGGAGGTGGGGAGATCCCGATGATGAAGATGTGACTCTATCCAAGAAGCTGAGGCCCTAGGGAGTTTGAAAGCACTAGGCAACTTGCCTTGAGAGTGGGCAGAGTGCTTCCATTTGGGGGATTGCAGAAGGCTTCATGGAAATGGTGCAATGTAAACTAGTCCTCAAAAGGTAGGCAGGATTTCAGCAAGCAGGGCTGCTACTGATAGCTTAATGCTTATAAGTATCTTACTATGTGTGAGACATTGTTCTATGTGGTTTCCAGATGTTAACACACGAAATCCTCACAATAGCTCTGTGAATAATAGAGTCACGACTATCTCATTTTACATATTAGGAAACCAAGGCCCAGAGAGGTTAAGAGCCTAGCTCACACAGCTGACAAATAACAGAGTCCACGTCTAAACATAGGCAGCCTGTCTCTTTACCATGTCGCCGACTGGGGCAGAGATGGAGGCATGTATCATTCCTGGCAGAGAGGAAAATGTAAGCAACACTCTGAGATGGGGAGAGTCAAGGACACTTTGGGGAAATGGGTAGTTTTCCAAGGTAGCAGACTTGGGGAAGGAGAAAACAGCAAAGGTAAGAGCATTCCACAAGGAACATGAAGACTTTGCTCCGGCCTCGGCTTGGTCAATGTCTAGCACAACACAGTAATTAAGACTGTGGGCTTTAAAAACGGGGGCTGCATCTTTAATGTGATTTTAGATGCCATGCTGTATGAGTCAGAATAGCTTAGATTACACTGCAGTAAATAAACAACCTGAAAGTCTTAATGACTTGTAACATCAAGCTTATTTCTGGCTTGTGTTACATAATCACTGTGGCTTAGCTGGGGGCTCTCTCTCCTCTGCACTGTCCTCACTCTGGGACCCAGGCTTTGGACAAGAGAGGGCTGGCTGGCCTCACACCAGGAATTAAAATGTTCTAAACCAGAAGTAATGTGCCATTTAGAAATGGCCAGAACTGGTCACATGGCCCCGCCCAATCACAAAGGAACCAGGAGGTGTCAACCCTCCATGTGCCTGGGAGGCAGAAAGCCAGAAATGTTTGCTGAACAGCACTAATTATGACTACGTAGCTAAACCGTATTAAATAACAGTGAGGCACACAGTGAAACACTGATTTCCTTTTCAATCTCATTTTAGCTTTCAGATGATTTCAAGAGAAACCCTGACTCAGTTCAATGCTTGTGTATCATCAACACCTTTCTAACATTTGTTCATCTCTCTTGTTCATCAGTTGAATCAAGGTTTCGGATTCAGCTCTTTGAACAGCAATAGTAACTAGCTGGAATTTACTAACATTATTTTATTTTCTTTGCTTTTATGTTTACTTTTGCCTAATATGTGTTTCCATTAATAGCAGTATTATGATAAATTCCCTTTGGGGGAAAAATTAATATAAGGAAATAAAACACAATGAAAACTAGAGTGAGCTCTAGAGTCAGAAGGCTGGGTTCAAATCTTGAGTCTCCTACTTAGCAGTTGCTTGATCTTGGGCTTGTCATTGAGTCTCTGAAGCTTCAATTTCTCCATCTGTAAAATGGCAGTAACACAAGTAACCACACCAAATGTTTGTTAGATATTGCTCAAGCTCTGACCATACTGGCCGACCCATAGTAAGTTCTTGATGTTAGCAATTGTTATTACCTAGCTGGGTAGCCCCGTCCCTCTCTGGCTTCAGGGGATGATTTGTGGCAGGCTGTCTTCCCTGCTTGGGATAGTCAAGGTAGATGCAGGTCCTTGAATGCCAGTGTGACTGAACTTTGCAGGCAGGGAGAGGACCCCAGCAAGCCTGGGCAGTCCCTCCCCTGCCAGGCCCAGGCCCTCCTTTGCAGGTGTTATGCTGAGCCTCTGGCTGACAGCTGTGTTTTCTCTGCTCAGCAAAGGCCTTAACCATAAACAGCAGAAATCAGGTGACCCTCAGCCCCTGGAAAGCCTCACCTCAGGGGCCTGGGTGAGAAAGGGCTCCTTGTGTCTGAGGTAGGGGTGGGCTCTGCATTCCTCAGGTTCAACCATTTGGGCAGATTTCCTCCTGGAATGCAGCTGGAGGGCCCGGCCGCCCACCAGAAATAGCACAGTGCAGGGTGGCTTTCTGTGGTGTCCCTGCCTGCTTTGGGGAGGGGCTCACTCCAAGGTCCCTGCTGGTGCTGAAAGGGCTAATGTTCACAGTCTGGTTGGATCATGGATGGCCCTCAGAAAGATGGTTAAGCTCTTCTCAGCTTAGTTCTCATTCAGGCATTCGGGAGTCTTATTCTGGACTCTGGCCTACAAAGGCATGGAACTGCATTTAGCAAGAAATGCACACGTTTTAACGTGGCCCACAAGGTCCTGCCACTCCTTGCGCTCATCTCACCCTGCACCGCTCCCTTCTCCTTGCAGTCTCACTGTCTCCTTGCTGTGTCTTCACAGCAAAGCCTTCTCCTGACACTGGTGCCTGCCTTGACCTTGCCCTGCCTGAGACACTCCTCCTGCCTCTTCACAAGCCCAGGCTCCCCACATGGCTCAGCCCTCCTGGCTCAGGAAATGTCACCTTCTCAGAGAGGTTGCCCCTGCCCCCTCCATCTAAAGTGGCCTCTTCCCATCACTCTTCACCATATCTGTTGTTTTCTTGTTTATTGTCCATCTGTCTGTTTCCCCTCATATAGAATATAAGTTCCATAATGGTAGAAATCATGTCTGTTGATATCTGCATTTTCTTTGCTCAACGAAGGGGTTAACCATGAACATCAGTGATATGGTTAGGCTTTCTGTCCCCATCCAAGTCTCCTCTTGAATTGTAATCCCCATAATTCCCAGTGTCAAGGGAGAGACAAGGTGGAGGTAACTGGATCATGGTGGGTGGGTGGTGATAGTGAATTCTCATGAGATCTGATGGTTTTAGCCGGGCGCGGTGGCTCAAGCCTGTAATCCCAGCACTTTGGGAGGCTGAGGCGGGTGGATCACGAGGTCAAGAGATCTAGACCATCCTGGTCAACGAGGTGAAACCCGTCTCTACTAAAAATACAAAAAATTAGCTGGGCATGGTGGTACGTGCCTGTAATCCCAGCTACTCGGGAGGCTGAGGCAGGAGAATAGCCTGAACCCAGGAGGCAGAGGTTGCAGTGAGCCGAGATCGCGCCATTGCACTCCAGCCTGGGTAAACAAGAGCGAAACTCCATCTCAAAAAAAAAAAGAAAGAAAGAAAAAAGAGATCTGATGTCTGATGGTTTTATAAGGGGCTCTTCTCTCTTTGCTCAGCACTTCTACCTGCTGCCTCGTGATGAAGGTGATTTGCTTCCCCTTCATCTTCTATCATGATTGTAGCTTTCTTGAGGCCTTCCCCAGCCATGCTGAACTGTGTGAGTCAATTAAACCTCTTTCCTTTAAAAACAATTTTTTTTTTTTTTGAAATGGAGTTTTGCTCTGTTGCCAGGCTGGAGTGTAGTGGCACGATCTTGGCTCACTGCAACCTCCCTGTTCTGGATTCCAGCAATTCTCCTGCCTCAGCCTCCCAAGTAGCTGGGACTACAGGCACGTGCCACCACGCCCAGCTAATTTTTATACTTTTAGTAGAGACAGGGTTTCACCATGTTGGTCAGGATAATCTCCGTCTTTGACCTCGTGATCCGCCTGCCTTGGGCTCCTGAAGTGCTGGGATTACAGGCATGAGCCACCGTGCCTGGCCATCTTTCCTTTATAAATTACCCAGTCTCAGGCAGTTCTTTATAGCAGTATGAAAACGGACAAATACAGTCAGCAATTGAGTGACCGTCAGTCACCAGAAAGCCTCACCTCAGGGGCCTGTCCCTGAGCTCTGCCCCTCACCCCTATTGTATTGAGTCATACTCAATACATAAATACTCATCAAATGAATGAATGAGTGAGTGAATGAATGAAAACAGAATGTGAGAAGAGACCCTGGATAATGTCTACTATAATATTATCTAAATAATAGCTACCAATTGCCAAGAGCTTTATCAGTGTCCCACACTGTGCTAAGTGCATTACATACATTGTCTCATTTAGTTTTGCAGTAGCAGGCACTGGTTTTCCCAGTTTCCCGTTTTCAGAGGCCCAGAGAGGCTAAGCAACTCCCCAAAGTCATGCTGTAAGAGACAGTGTTAGGACTCCAACCCCAACCTAGGTTTGTCTTGTGCCAAAACCCATGCTCTTAATACTCCCAGTCACCCAGATATGGAGGGTGACTTGTCCTCAAAGGAGTAAGGGAGGTTATCAGGGAAACTTCTCATTCCTCCCACCATCCCTTCCCAGCCAGACAGCTGCTGGAACTTTCTGCCCAGTGCTACTTCACAGAGAGCGCTCAGGGTCAGTGTCCAGCTTCTGGACAACATGGAGGCAGCTCTGAGTCATCTGAATGCCGGTGGACCCCAACAGGTCAGCTCTCAGGCCATGACCGGAAGCCACTCATACACTGACTCTTTTACTCCTAGCCTAGCTGGAGGATGTGCCAGGCTCACCACGGTACATGGGAAGGGCCCTGAGGCTGAGCTGCACTGCTCTCAGCTGCAAAGAATGTTGCTGACTCACAGCAGTGAGGCAGGCAAATGGTGACTCAGGCAGGGGTCACACAGGCACAGCCTCTAGGGAGGAGAGGAGAGGGTCTCGTGGTAGGATTCGGATCAGGTCCCAGTTGATGGCCTGACATACAGTGAGGCCTCTCTCCATGCCAGCGATTATTACCATCTTGCTGAATGATTCAGTCTGCCTTCCCCTCAGTGGGCCTTGACCACCCTGCCTGTGAATGGTGCAGATGCAGAGGATGCCCTATGATGGGATGCCATCTGTGATTAAGGTAATCAAAGTGGGTGAGAACCAGGTGTTGCAAAGCCGTGAAGAATCGAGATTGGACTTCCTGGAGGCCAAAGCTCAGACCGGAGAGTTAGGAGTCCTGGGTTCAAGCCCTTCCCTTTACGAGGACTCATTGTATGAACTTGGTAAACATTACCTTGCCTCTTTGAGCCCTGATTCTTGCATCTGAAAAGCCAGCTTCTCATGGATAGAGTGTCCCGTCACCAACTTGACTTTGTCCACACTCTGTCCTCTGCTGAGAACGCCCTGGCCACCATCTCAGACTCCTGATTCTTCAAGGGCCTGTTCAAATACCACTTCCTCAAAAAAGTCTTACAGAATCTCTGGTTCAAAATTAATTTCTCACTAATATTAAAATGATGACATAAAAAATGTCCAAAATATATTAAGCAGGAAAAAAGCAGGAGACAGAATAAAATGCATTTTAATCTATGTATATGTCTATGAATGGAAATGCATAGGGAAAAAACGGCCTAGAAGGATATATATAAATGTTAACTATGACAATCTCTGAGTCATGGAAATTATGTCTCGGTCTTTAATTTTCTTAATATTTTTTGAGGTTTTCTAAATGGCATGCAACAAGCATAAACAAGAGACAGTAGAGCCTCTTCCCAACTAAAAACATCATCTCCACTTTTCCTACACTAAGCCCTGAGTGTTGGTTATGGCTGCGGCCCTAAATTGTTGCGTGTGCTTATAGAGGTCACCTCACCTCTTTAGACCTCATTTTTCTTATCCATAAAATGAAGAAGTCAGCTGGGCACGGTGTGGCTCACTCCAGTAATTTAGCACTTTGGGAGGCTGAACCTGGAGTTCAAGAGCAGCCCAGCCAACATGGTAAAACCCCGTCTCTACTGAAAATACAAAAATTAGCTGGGTGTAGTGGCGGGTGCCTGTAATCCAGCTACTCAGGAGGCTGAGGCAGGAGAATCACTTGAACCCGGGAGGTGGAGTTTGCAATGAGCTGAGATTGCGCCAATGCACCCCAGTCTGAGTGACAGAGACTCCAACTCAAAAAAAAAAGTCATACTCTGCAGTCTCTAAATTAATGTTCTCCAAATAGAACTTTCTGTAATGATAGAAAATGTCTACCTCTTTGCTGCCCAGGAATTGAATTAATTTAAATCCAACTAGTGGCCAGCATATTGATGGAGCCGTTCTAAATTTTCTCCTATCTCCAATGTTTGGTCGTGCCACATCTTATTTATTAAACTATAGTTTAATAAATCATGTTTGATTGTGTCATATCTTATTCAAAATATAGTTTAACAAATAAGAACTCTTTTCCAAGAGAGTACTCTGTCTTCCACCCTGCAAGAATGTACCACCCCCAACTGCAGCCGCCTGACTCCAGTGGGAGCTGCCCTTTCTTTTGTGAGTGCCACCCTAGACCCTGTTGATTGATCATCATTTCAAAAGGAAACCCTCTCCATTCCCCTTTCCCCTAGACCCTGGCAACCACCAATCCACGTTCTGTCTCTATGAATTGACCTATTACAGATATTTCACACAAATGGAATCGCACAATAGATGAAGTTTTGCATGTGGCTTGTTTCACTTAGCGCCATGTTTCTGAAGTTCGTCTGGCCGTGGTGCGTATCAGGACTCCGTTTCTGAAGTTCGTCGGGGCCGTGGTGCGTATCAGGACTCCGTTTCTGTAGTTCGTCCGGGCCGTGGTGCGTATCAGGACTCCGTTTCTGAAGTTTGCCCGGGCCGTGGTGCGTATCAGGACTCCGTTTCTGAAGTTCGTCCGGGCCGTGGTGCGTATCAGGACTCCGTTTCTGAAGTTCGTCTGGGCCGTGGTACATGTCAGGACTCCGTTTCTGAAGTTCATCCTGGTTGTAGTATCCGGATTGTGGTATATATGAGGACTGAATTTCTTTATATGGCTGAATAATATTCTACTGTGTGTATTTACTACAGTTTGTGCATTCATCCACTCATAGGACATTTGGGCTGTCTCTACCTTTTGGCTATTGTAAATAATGCCATTAGGAACATATATTTGAGTCCTTGTTTTCAACTCTTTCAAGTATATATCTAGGTAGGGGTGGAATTGCTGGGTCATATGGCAATTCTGTGTCTAACTTTGTGAAGAATCGCCAAACTATTTTCTACCATGGCTGTACCATTTTACTTTTCTCCAGCCACGTCTAAATTCTCTAATGCATTTTTACTTGGACCTGGAGAGTGGCTTAGTCCCTTCCTGGTCATGATGAGGGCTACTTGTCTGGAAGGATAATGATGCCCAAATAAATGTAAAGGTGAAAGATGGAGACAGTTCAAGTCACCTCTGAAACTTGACTCCATCCTGTCTCCTTCTTTGTGGTTACACGAGTCAGGAAATCCCTCCTTTTGTCTAAGCTGGCAAGTTGTGCTTCTGCCACCCAAAGAGTTTAGCCTGATGTCCGCTCAGCGCTGGGTTCAGAATCTTGTATTTCAGGATGCTCTAGGTAGAACCATCTATAATGTCAGCCACCAAATGCCAACCTAGATCCTGCAACTGAATCACTTTTTGGTTCCCTCTGCTCTTCCCCAGGTCCTGAGCTGAGAGCTCCAGACAGAACCCTAAGGAAAACTTGACCCCTGGCAGGTCACCTGAATAAGAGAGCAAGCCCAAGAGGCTGGTGGCAAAGGCAGGCCCGAGGTAGGTTGGAGGAGGAGAAGCGGGCTGGGGTCCCCTGAGGACACTGTGGAATAAGGAAAACGGAAGGGAGTCTGGAGGTCTGGCCAGGAGGAGGAGGAGGAGGAGGAAAAGGTGGAAAGAAAAACCCAGCAGAATCACCAATGTTTAGATGGCCTTTCCCAGGGTAACTGAGACAGCTCGTCTGTCTGTGGCTAAACATGAAGGTAACATTTTTTTCAGGTTCTGAGAGGAAATAACTCCAATTTCATTTTCTGGCTGGGAGAAAGGAATGAAAAGTGATGAAGAAGGGCAGTTTTGGAGACAGAGTCCAGGCCACTCTGATCCCTTAATTCTCTAGAATCTCAAATCTGAGATCTGGGCCATGGGAGCAGCACCCAGCCAGTTGTTTCTCTAAATAGAATCTGGACAGCAAGCACACTCAGGCACCAGGGAAGTCCTAGCTGCAGACGACAGAAGAGGGCCCAGATGCAGGAGCAGTGCAGTGTTTGGAGGATGAGCATCGGCCACAGGTGTCACCATAGTCTTGATAGGAAAATGGTCTTGTAATCATTTTCTAAACATAGGATAAAAAGACAATCCACTCTTCCCTCTTGCATGGTTAATTTAATTTTTCTTTTTAGTATTTGGTGGTTGCAATGCATAAAACATGAGATGTAGTCACTGAGCGCAATGCTGCTGCTGGTTAGTGGCCCACAGACACAGGTTTTGTGATAAATTCTCCCTCATGTGCTATTAGCTTGCTAGGGCCGCCATAACAAAACACCACACACTCAGCAAGAGATTTAATTTATCAGTCCAGGAGGCTAAAAGTTGGAGATCAAGGTGTTGGCAGGGTTGACTCCTTCTAAGGCCGTGAAGGAATCTGTTCAAGGCCTCTCCCCAACCCGGTGGTTTGTTGGCAATCTCTGGGCTCCCTGGCTTGGAGATGTGTCGCCCTATCTCTCCTTCATCATCACTTGGTGTTCTCCTTTTGTATGTCCGCCTGTGTCCAAATTTCCCCTTTTTATAAGGACATCAGTCATATTGGATTAACGGCCTACACTAATGACCTCATTTTAATTTGATTATCTCTGCAAAGACCCAGATAAGATCCACATTCTGAGGTGGAAAAACATATCTGGTTTTTCTGTTTTGTTTTTTTTTTTTGAGGAGTGGAGACATAATTCAACCCACAACATGATATTCATCAAAAAAAGAAAAAGAAAGCAAAAGAATTCCGGATGTGTTAGCTCACGCCTGTAATCCCAGCACTTTGGGAGGCTGAGGCAGGTGGATCACTTGAGGTCAGGAGTTCAAGAACAGCCTGGCCAACATGGCAAAACCCTGTCTCTACTAAATATTCAAAAATTAGCCAGGTGTGATGGCGGGTGCCTGTAGTCTTAGCTACTTAGGAGGCTGAGGCAGGAGAATCACATGACCTGGGAGGCAGAGGTTGCAGTGAGCTGAGATCATGCCATTGCACTCCAGCCTGAGAGACAGTGAGACCTTGGTCTAAAAAAAAAGGAGGGCTAGTTAAAAAAAAAAAAAAAAAAAAAAAAAAAAGGTTTTGGTGTGTGTATTTATAATGGTATGCACTATATTGTAGAATATTCCTGACAGGAAATAATTTCCATTTTGTTTAAGCATCTTTGAGCATGAGTCTTTTGCTCAGAATTTTACAGGTCTGAGAGTTGGAAAAATATTCCACAGTCTAGCTCCTGGCTCCTTACATTTCAAAATTGTCCCTATTCTCTGACACATATACTTCTATTGCCAGGGACTGGAAGACACCTTCACACTGCCATCCAAGCTTGGGACCTGAACCTTTGTGTCATTAAACATCAGGTGAGTCAGCTCAGCAGACAGCAAGAGCCCTGGAAGACATTTCTATACTGAGACAGCTGACTTAACTATACATGTATATCCAGTTCAACTTCCCATGAGCCAGACCCCCAAAATGCCACGGCCCTTCTAAAGCCATCTGTCCTGAGGAAAAATGACAGTGAGGAGGTCAGAGGGAAGAGTCATTGATCACAATTGATTGCAGTTCAGATGATGGGCTCAACTTTCACAGATACATGATCATGTGAACACATCATTGGGGCCCCCCTTGGGGCTTGGCGAGGTCCCTGTGCCAGGGAGGGGTCTGGAAGCTTAAGCTGTACTAGTTTCATGGTCAGTCTGTCTCAGAAAGGGTGCTTCTCCTCATCTTAAAAAATCCTGTGAATGGGCTGGGCATGGAGGTTCACGCTTATAATCCCATCACTTTGGGAGGCTGAGGTGGGTGGATCACCTTAGGTCCGAGTTTGAGACCAGCCTGGCCAACATAGTGAAACCCCGTCTTCACTAAAGATGTAAAACATTAGCCAGGTGTGGTGGTGGTGCATGCCTGTAATCCCAGCTACTTGCGAGGCTGAGGCAGGAGAATCACTTGAACCCAGGAGGCGGAGGTTGCAGTAAGCCAAGATCAGGCAATTGCATTCCAGTCTGGGCGACAGAGTGAGACTCCATTTCAAAAAAAAAAAAAATCCTGCAAACATTCATGCGATACAGCTTAGTCATCTACTACAAGCCAGGGTCTGTACTAGGAACTAAGGAGGCAGAGACAAACTCAGCCAGCTGAGTGCACACCCAATTTCTAGATATCACAACCTCCATGAAGGGCCTGGCCAGGAGGGCCTGGGTTTGCCCAAGAGACTAGGCTCTCCTAAGGGTGGGTCATGGGATAAAGGGAAAAAACCTAGGTTCAGGTTAGGCTCTAACATGGGGCTTTTCCTTTTGATAAGCATATTGAAAGCTCCTATGAGAAGAAGCCTCCCTCCAGCGTAATCTTGATGCTGAAAGGCCCCTTCACAATCAGAATTCCAGACCAAAGCGAGTCTACCCATAAAGCCAGGAGCATGGGAATTGACACCTTCAAATGAGACCTCCGGGCCATGCTGCTTGCAGGAAATGATCCCCTGCCGGGAGTCCTGGATCGGGGAGACCAGGGCCTCAGCCTCCAGGTCCAACCTCCAGCCTTGGTCTGGAAGCTTCCTGCTGAGCAGAAACTCACAAATCCCTAAACCAGCCCTTCCAGCCAGTGACCAACCAATCCCCGCTGCCTGCCTCAGCTCCAACCCAGCTTTATGCAGGACTGAGGCACTCTTAATCATGTGAAAGACTCATATTTTGGGGCACTCTCCTCTCTAAGCCTCAGGGTCTTAAGTCTAAGGGAATGACAATGGACCATCAATTCCAAAAGGACCAGGTGGTTTGTCTTGTCCATATCTGAAGTCTTAGTCCCAGTGAGTGAAAGGCCCATAATAGTTGCTCAGTAAGTGCTTGTTGAGTGAATGAATTGAATAAACAGATCCTTGATTTCTGTGTGGATAAGATAGCATTCTTACAGTAAGTGGTACTCATCCAGCAGCAAGTGACAGATGTCAACACAAATTGGTGTAAGAACAAAAGGAATGTATTGTTCCCATAACTGAAGTCCAGGGGACTTCTACCTTCAGGTGGGACTGGAAAGGATCCATATACTCAAATGGTGTTATCAGGGATCTCTCTCCCTTTACCTCACATTTTCCTTTCCTCTTGGTTGCAGTG
Source organism: Callithrix jacchus (assembly GCF_049354715.1). Classification (NCBI taxonomy): domain Eukaryota; kingdom Metazoa; phylum Chordata; class Mammalia; order Primates; family Cebidae; genus Callithrix; species Callithrix jacchus. The sequence continues at coordinate 49,026,772 of NC_133503.1, read as the reverse complement.
AGCTCCAGGCTGGTCCAGGCTTCCAATCCTCTTGCTCTAAGTCTAATAGCAAAGTGACAATGTGCAAGGTTAACACAATGGGCAATCTTCTCAAAAATCCAAACAAAATTCTCAGAACTGAGTCTCACTCACTGTCTTAGGTCACTTGCGCATTCCTGAACTAATCCCTTTGGCCAGGGACATTTGATGTTCTAATTGTCCAAGCCTGCTCCTGGAGTCAACCCATCAGTGGAAACCCATCAAGGAAAATCTAGGTTCTGTTTCCAAGAAATGCGAGCAGCTGCAAGGTGGACAACAGGTGCCCACCATGGTATTTGACTGAAGTCTGAACATTTAGGCAACTCTTCCCTTCTCTAGGTCTCTATCTCTTCATTTGTCATTGATAACAGTGATGACACTAACAAAATTCCTGCCCATATTTACATCCTAAAGCTTTTGTGAGGTCCAAACAAAATTATGAGTTATGAAAATAATTAACATTTATTGAGGCATCACTGGACATCTGGCCCTGTGCTAAGTAAACCCTTTACACATTTAGTCTTAGCTTTACAACAATCCACATTACTGATGAGAAGTGGGTTGAGAGGCTACAAGGCTTGTATACTAGTCACACAGCTAGGAAGGGTAGAGCTGGGGTTTACAGTAGTGCCCTCAAGCATGAAGCTATATATAAACTGTAAATAATTTTACAAGTATAAGGGATTATTAGTAATGGCATGTACCATTAATAATAGTAATGTTTTAAAACCCTGAAAGGAAATTCAAATAAATTCATACAAATGTTTGTTTAGCACCGACTATGGGCTGATCACTCACCAGGGGCTCAGAAAGAGACACATAAATAACTGTGAAACAGGCAGGTTGTGATCTAATAGAAGCATAAACATGCCTCAGGGGACCGTGGAGAGCAAGAGATTGACTCTGAATGGGGAAGGAAGGGAGGAGGAGGTCTGGAAAGATCTCTTAGAAGTGATGGGATTTGAGCTGCACTTTAAGATTAAAGGACTTCAACAAAGGAGGGGAAAGAGAAAATCAACTTTTAAGAGATCTGGAAGGATCTAAAGACTCAGAGCAGAGTTCTTGGATAAGGGTTCAGCACTTCTATGCAAAATAACTTTCGCACCAGCAGGAACTTCAAAAGTGATTGACTTAGCCGAGCACAGCAGTTGCCATGGGAACAGGCAAGCCTCATCCCTGTCATTAGTGAGCATCTCTGGCTTCGAGCAGTCTAGCCAAGGCCAGGAGGCAGTGGGGGCTGGGTTACACTATCCCTTAGAAGAAAAACCCAGAAAGATTGCTGCCTGGGGAAACCCACTCATTTCACACGGAGGTAGAGCTGACAGGTGACACCTGGGTTTGAGAAGATAGAAAGCCAGAGGAAGCCTCTCCCTTGAGGGCCTTTGGGACATCTTGAAGCTGTTTGAGCAGACAAGGGAGCCTAAAGGAGGGAATGGGAAGGCAGGGAACAGGCCTGAGAGCAGTTTCCAAGACGGATCCATTCCCACTCAGTCCTGGAAGAGGGGAGCAGTGCTGGAGGCAGCTCCACCCAGGATCCCAGAGTGGCAGGGGGTGGAGGGCGTCTCCCAGAGCATGCATCCATGTCACTTCTAGGCCCACTCGGACCTCCCAGGCCCTCTGCCAGGGCATTCCACTGCATTGGGAGTGTTGGCATCTAACCACTCAAGTACAGAGGGAACCTCATTCGCAGGCTTGGTGACAGGAGCACATATGGTAGGGAATTTAATGTAGCAGGCAATAGGTTTGATACCTAGATTCAAATCATGGCTTTGACACGTTTTTTTTTTCCTGAGATGGAGTCTTGCTCTGTCGCCAGGCTGGAGTGCAATGGCACAATCTCGGCTCACTCTAACCTCTGCCTCCTGGGTTCAAGCAATTCTCCTGCCTCAGCCTCCCAAGTAGTTGGGATGACAGGAGCGCACCACCAAGCCCAGCTAATTTTTGTATTTTTAGTAGAGATAGAGTTTCATCACGTTGGCCAGTATGGTCTCAATCTCTTGACCTTGTGATCTGCCTGCCTTGGCCTCCCAAAGTGCTGGGATTATAAGCATGAGTCATCGCACCTGGCCAGTTTTTACACTTTCTAGCTGTGTGACTTTGGGCAAATTACTTACCCTTTGTGTGTTTCTCAGTTTCTCCTCCGGTAAGATGCAAATAATGATAATAATCTTACCTGCCTTCTAGGACTATGCGAGGATTTAGCGAGATAATGGATATAAAGAGTTGTGCATGGCACTGGCACAGATTTTCAATCAATGTAAGCTATTATACTATTATTATCACTTCCGAATTTCAATTTGGTATCAAATCAAATCAGGTGGTTATTTTTTTTTTCAGGCAGAGTCTCTTATCATTTGTGCCAAAATCCAGTTTCTCCAAGTATAATAGACGATGACAATGACAGCAGTAATAGTAGTGATGGGACCCATTTACCTTCCACATATCCGGTGATGTTATCATGAAGAAGGAAGGCAAAGTTCTAGTGCCCAATGCCAGGCTAAGCGCTTGAGCTTTTTACTGCAGGCAGCTAGTGGCTATGGAACATTTTGGAGAAGAATAACTTGATCAGGGAATGTAGATTTTTGCCCTGAGGCAATACACTTGCAGAAATAGAATCTAAGTATAACAACAATAATGCTTAGTAACAAAAGCAATAATAGCTACCATTTTCAGAGAGCTAATTGTTTATCAGGCACTGTGCTAAGAGCTTCAGAAGCCTTGTATGTTGTAATCTTTACAACAATCTCATGAGATTATATATTCTTCCTCCTCTTCCTTTTCCTCTTCCTCCTCCTCCTCCTCCTTCTTCCCATTTTACAAATAAGGAAACTGGGCCAGGCGCAGTGGCTCACACCTGTAATCCCAGCACTTTGGGAGGCCAAGGGTGGTGGATCACTTGAGATCAGCAGTTTGAGACCAGCCTGGCCAACATGGAGAAACCCCGTCTCTACTAATAATACAAAAATTAGCCGGGCTTGGTGGCACACGCCTGTAGTCCCAGCTACTCGGGAGGCTGAGGCACAAGAATCACTTGAACCTGGGAGGCGGAGGTTGCAGTGAGCTGAGATGGTGCCATTGCACTCTAGCCTGTGCAACAAGAGTGAAACTCTGTCTCACAAAAAAAAAAGGAAAGGAAGGAAGGAAGGAAGGAAGGAAGGGAAAGAAAGAAAGAAAACTGGGCACAGAGAGGTTAATTCAGGTAGCTAAGTCACACAGCTAGCAAATGGCAGAGCTGGGCTGGAACACAGGGAATCTGGTTCTAGGAGCCTCACATTTAACCAGAATGTGCTTTTGTTGGGGGGCAGCTGCCATCCTCACTTTTGAGAGCCCCTCCGTTTTTCTGCATCTGAGCACTGCCACTCTGTTTGATTCTCTGGGACTTCACCTCTTTCTTTGAAAGTGTGTGTGTGTATGTGTGTGGGTGGGTGTTTGTATAAGAGAGAAACTGCAGCTGACCAGTGATGACAGAAGCCTCTGGACATCAAAGTGGGCAGAGCCCTGGATGGATGGGCTGGAGGCAGGCCTGGGTCCCATTAGGCTAATTCCTCTCAAGGCTGGAAGAGACCAGGGCGGGAACTTCTGAGAACATGGAGAACAAGTCCTTTCATACGACCTCCCTTTGAGCTGGCCTCGGGGTGGGACCGGGGTCGGGTGGGTGGAGGGTGGGGGTGTGCGGAGAGGTGAGGCCGCAGTCAGGCTGGGCAAACAGATTGGGCAGCGGCTGTGAGCACAGAGTGCCCATTGTGTACCCAGAGCTCTGCTTTCAATAATCTCTGAAGAATGTTTCATTGAGCGCCAGAGAAAGGAGCCATTGAAATGCCAGGGCTGGGTCCTCTGAAGGGTTAAAGACAAGGAGGCCATGGGTACCCGGGTTCTTGCCACTGGCTCAATGACCTGATATGGGGATCCTGATCACTAAGACAAGGGGCACTCAGTGAGACCACCCACAGGTCTGGAAGCAAGGGTCAGAGGGGCATGTATGTCTGCCGCAGAAAGGCTAAAAGGGGTGCCCTAGTAACAAGGAGGAAAACCCCTTTCTTCCCAGAACCATTTTGCCCAAGTAATAGCCAGCAAGATGTTAGATATCTCCTCAGATACCCGCTCAGCCTGCCTACTGTGGAGAGCAACTCGTCGGGCAGGTGTGTCTGTGTGTGGACTTCCTGCATGGACCCATACCAGGGCCCTGCAATCCGTTCTCCACAACACAGCCAGCGTGGCTTCCTTAAATACCTCTGGCCTTTCCATTAATCAGTAATTAATTGGCCGGGTGTGGTGGCTCACACTCCTAATCCCAGCACTTTGGGAGGCCAAGATGGGCAGATCATGAGGTCAGGAGTTCGAGACCAGCATGGCCAACATGGTGAAACCCCATCTTTACTAAAAATACAAAAATTAGCTGGGCATGGTGGCATGTGCCTGTAATCCCAGCTACTCAGGAGGCTAAGGCAGGAGAATCACTTGAACCTGGGAAGCGGAGGTTGCAGTGAGCTGAGATCATGCCATTGCACTCCAGTCCAGGCAACAAGAACAAGACTCTGTCTCAAAAAAATAAAAATCAGTAATTAATTATAATGAATGATGCTCTAGCAGAGAGTGTGGGAGTTACAGTAAGAACCAGTGGTCACTAAACTAGGTGACCAAGGGAACATACAGAGTTTTCTCTTCCAAATAAAAAGAACTACTCACTAGAAGGATATGGCCTGTCAGAGAGGGCACCAGAATGGGATTCTCTGCTCCCACGCTGACTGCCACACGTCTTTGCCAGCTACAGAAGCTCGTGGGGGTAGAAGTGTGGGTAACACCATGCTGGCCTCTGTGGGTGGCACAGAGGAAGCAGAAGGTGGATGAGAGGGGCTTGCCTTTGAGGAGAGAGGGCACTCTAGTTGGGCAGCTGAGAATGACCTCCAGCATCACCATGGAACCCGCTGAAGATGCTGCTTTCTCACTAAGCCTGTGTCTGCAGAGAGGGTGTTCTGCAACTGAAGCAGACCTTACTCTATGAACTGTTCATATTAACCATTTTGGATGGAAACCTTGAAAAAGAGATAATGCCTTTCTGGCTTTCTTAAAAAGAGGATCCTCAACTGGATCTAAACCGGAGGACGACCTATCATTCACTTCTGTGCTGGACGGTGATTTGGCCATGTTGCTGCGTCTGTTCAGGTGAATATAGCCCTTGGCTCCTGGACCAAAAAAACCGAAACTCCCAGGCTTTTGGAATTTATCAGTTTTTTTTTTTTTTTTTTTTTTTTGAGACGGAGTTTCGCTCTTGTTGCCCAGGCTGGAGTGCAATGGTGGGATCTTGGCTCACTGCAATCTCCGCCTCCCAGGTTCAAGTGATTCTCCTGCCTCAGCCTCCCAAGTAGCTGGGATTACAGGCATGCGCCACCACGCCTGGCTTATTTTATATTTTTAGTAGAGATGGGGTTTCTCCATGTTGGTCAGGCTGGTCTTGAATTCCTGACCTCAGGAGATCCACCCACCTTGGCCTCGCAAAGTGCTGGGATTACAGTCTTGAACAACCGCGCCTGGCCCATCAGTTTGATTTTTGTTTTTTTGTTTTTGTTTCTCCTTAATTTTTCACTGTGAAACATATGAACATATTTTGCTGTAAAATAGGCAAGTGTCTCAAGTCACTTTCTTATATACTCCATCTGAGCTGCTTCTAATATTCTTGGACTTGGAAAGGAAATGATTGGCCTTGTAAGAATTGTGAATGAAGTTAAGAGTCAGTAGGTTTAGACTGGGGAAGGCCTGAGGAGTTCTCCTCTGAGTTCAGTGACTGAACTCTGATATTTTGACTGTTCAGAGGCCTTCCATGTTTTCTTTTGGTCTTTATTTGATCCGGCCTAGACGAATCGACCCCTAGAGAGAGGGCGATAGCATGCATAATTTGTGCATAAGGTTTTTCCTAAGGGCAATAAATCAGAATGAAATAATATTGGTACGTAGATAATTTTAGTTCAAAGATGGCCAAACATACACATATACCTAGCCTAGCCACTAACATGCACATGTGTGCACGTGCCACACACACATACACACACACACACACACACACACACACACACACACACACACAAACGCCAATGAGAGACAAAGCCACAAAACCAACTTGCCCGGTTTTTCACTTTTATCTCAGTTCCCTAAAAAGTTGTCTGGGAACAAATAATTAAAATCACAACATTTTCAAATGGGAAAGAGCTTTCAAAGTGCTTTAGTTTTGCTCCCCCTTTTTTTAGTTCAGGAATCTCTTCTATTCCCTCCTGGATAGACGGGCACTTTAACCCCCTTCTTGCATGGATCCAGTAATGGGAAGCTCTGCTTCTGTACATATGAATGGTTATGATGATTGTTCTCTGCTTTTGAGAGGACGGACTAAGTCCTACGGGTGAAATTTACTTTCTGAAGTCTGATTTCATCAATGGAAATCTGTGACAGGAAGTAACAAAACTATACCCCCGCCACATGTGATCTGCATTTTGTATGCAGATATTAGGCTTTCTGTAGTGTTCTAATGTGGATGTCCTTTTGGAGTTAAGTGATGACAGCACATCTGTGTGAATGGGGGACAGATCCTTCCTGTGTGGGGTGGACATTCCTGGGGTCAATTGTCTTGGAAACACTGAGTTCTGAAAGAGAAACTGAAAAGGCTAGTTTAACTGGCTGGAGAGGGAACGTCTGATTCTCTGAGTCTTACTTCTTAGGCCTGAACTCGAGAAATCTTGAAGTTTTGAGAATCTGTGTGGGTGAGAGTAGGGCTGATGAACATTATCCCAGGGAAGAAGGCAGGTAAGCACCTTGTCTTGTAAAGAACACAAATGGAAGTTAAGTGAGCCGATCTTGAAAGCTATGACCATGATTAGCATTACAAGTTGTGTTTATTTCCCCCTTGTCATCCTTGAGCCTTTGGAAATGTCTGGTTTAAATGTTCCAGCCCTGCCTAGCTGTGTAATGGCATCATTGGAATTGCTGAGGGTCAGCGTTTATTTCCCTAGAACATTAGAGGGAGGATGGTGCTCTCTGAGGCCTCTGTGGGTTTTGGTGATTATGGAGACTCTCAACAAAAAAGTGAGTATTAGGGAACAAGAGTTGGACCCAAGGTCTACCCACTCCTTTCCACATGGTGATTCACCCATCGCTGCCATTCTTAAGCAGTGGCCAGATTTCCTACAAAAGCAATCCTGTAAATTGGTCTGAAATCTGTCTTCCTGTAACTCTCACTCAGAGGACTTAGTCCTTCCTCTCAAAAGCACAGAGAGCAGTCATCACAAGCATTCACATTCACCAAGTGCTTACTATGAGCTGGGCACTTTAATGAACATTGTACTATATCCCATATAAACTATTATCCCATTTTACAGATGAAGAAATTGAGGCTGAGGGAGGTAAAATAACTTGTGCAAGGCAAGACCCCAAATGAGTGGCAGGATTTGAACTCAAGCAGTCTGATATCAGAGCCCACTGTCTTGAACTCCGGAGTCCTGCTTGTCTCAATGACAGAGATCTGCCTCCTGTGATCTTGCCTCCTTGGCCTTTTTTTTTGGTCCAGGGGTAGAATCCCCACCCCAGCCCCTTGCTGTTTCTCTTTGTGCATGGAGTAGAAGGAAGGCATCCCTGCCCAGTTCCTCTTGCCCTGGGGCAATGGAAAGAACGAAAAACCCTAGTCCACCTGACCTCCAGTGACTTGTCCCACTTCGACCCCCAGGACAGCCTCGTGGAAGCCTTCGGAAGCACCGTTTTATCGGCCTTCCCTTTAGGAGGCTGTATTTTTCCTGTCTGTCCTCAACATGTCTTCTGCCAGAACAACAAGCTCAGTTTTCCCTTCTGATAAATCTGGTCACCCTAAATATGGGGCTTTGAGCAAATGGGAGCGGCTGGCCCCACGCAGCCCTCATTTCGAAATGCAGATTCACACGGGCTGCTATTTTGGAGGTCTGGTTTCTTTCCCCACACGCAGTGGTTTTAAGTAAGAGGGAAGGGATCATGACAGAATCTTGGCAGGGGAAAGATGCTAGGAGAGAAGATGCACCTGGGCAGTCTTTGCTTTCCAAAGTCCCCAAACACTGGCCCTTAAAGAAGCTGGGGGGTGGGGGAGAAAAGAGGGTCCACGGTCACATAACACTGGGATATACAGCTTACCCAGCCCCTCCTTCAGAGCAGCAGTATGCATGTTAAACAGTTGAAGTCCTAGCAGTAAAGAAGCCTAACTGGTTTTGTTTAGCCCAGTTTTTCCATTTAAAAATGTAGCCTAGTAAAATTTTGCAAAACAATGATGCAGAAAAGAGCTTGCAAACCAGTTCCGATGGTCTGATTTATTCCTAGGAGAGGTTTGATTTGGCCTATAAAGGGCTTAAATTTTGCTTTCAGTTAGTCACTAACATTTCACAACTGGAATATTTCTCTAATAAAGAGTGTATTCCTCTTGAAAAATCGGAAGATTACGGATCTGGAATCACCGGTCCGTATTCCTGCCTATGGTCAGCTGGAAACCAGGCTGTGATTTTTAACTTGCTGTAGCCCCTGTGTCTCCTTAGGGAAAGACAGCTATCTCCTGCTCTACTCATTTCTGATGCTCCTCGGGTTCCAGAGTCCCCCAAGCTTGCCTTCTCTGGTGTGGAGGTTTCCGTGGGTAGGCGTTGGCTTAGGTGACCACTGGGGCCCATTCATCCATTCATTCATGCAACAGATACTGATCGAGCTTATACTGTGTGCTGCACCCTGTGGATACAAGATGGATAAAACAGCCCCTGCCCTCTGGATTCCAGCGCTGGCGTTCTAAGATTCTAGTTGGGAATTGCAGAAGGAGGAGGAGGGAGGGGTTGAGGAGAGGGGAACTGGCAAGGCTACAACCAAGCTTCCCGACTAGCCCTGCGTGTTTGCCAAAGGCTTGCCATTCTCCATCGCTTTCTCCACTGGCTCACTGAAGGGCGCTGCCCCTCCAACAGCCACTGTGCGCCTTAGAGAAATAGCCACTAACTTGCTCTGTGACTTAGACGCGTTGCGGCTCATCTCGGGGCCTCAGTTTCTCCATCTGTAGAATGACCCGGATGGACTAGAAAATAATGGGCTTTCCTTCCAGGGCTGGCATTCAGAGAGGCTAAGACTCCGTGATCGAGGAATGTCTGACCCAGCTATTCCGGAGCTGTTCCATCGAATTCCAAGCAGCCCCACTCCCTCCTTTCCCCATCCCGGCCAGGGGCGGGCGCTGGAGCCAGCAGGCCGGGAGGGCCTGGGCTTTCCGCCCGGGGGTGGAGCCGCTGCTCTGCGTCCCGCCTCTCCACCTGGGGATCAGCCCCGGCAGATGTTACAACTTTTTCGAATTCTCTCCCGCGTTGTCCCCTCGACCCGCCCAACTCGTGCCTCCCTCCCCTTCCCTTCTGGGGTCCTGCCCACCTCTCTGCGGGGAGCTGGACTGTTCTGAGGACTCCGGGTGGGGTGAGAGGCCGGGAAAGCAGAGGCGAGAGAAATTAGGAGGCGGGAGAAATACAGGGCAAGAAGGAAGAGGGGAGTCAGAAAATGGTAGAGAGCACTTTTTGGAAGCCGCCACGCCGCGTCTCAGGCTGGCCGGGCTGAGCTGGGGAAGAGGGAGCGAAGGCGGCGCAGGGCCGGCGCTCTGGCAGCCGGAGGCAGCTCGGCGAGGGCCTGACCTTCCCAGAGCGCCCCGCTGCGGCCGCGCAGATCTGGCCCCGCCGTCCGGCAGCCGGTTCCGGACCTGACACTGGGCCGCCCCCGGGGGCGCTGAACGCCCTCGCAGCATCCAGGCCGGCTGGCGGGTGGTGCGCCCTGGGCGCGCGAGGCGGTGAGGCCCCAGGTGCTCTGCGCGCCGGGACGCGCGGGCCGGCTTGGCGATGCACGCCCTCACTGGCTTCTCCCTGGTCAGCCTTCTTAGCTTCGGCTACCTGTCCTGGGACTGGGCCAAGCCGAGCCTCGTGGCCGATGGGCCCGGGGAGGCCGGCGAGCAGCCCACGGCCTCTCCGCCCCAGCCTCCGCACATCATCTTCATCCTCACGGACGACCAAGGCTACCACGACGTGGGCTACCATGGTTCAGATATTGAGACCCCTACGCTGGACAGGCTGGCGGCCAAGGGGGTCAAGTTGGAGAATTACTACATCCAGCCCATCTGCACGCCTTCGCGGAGCCAGCTCCTCACTGGCAGGTAGGCGTAGCTTAAGACCTTGGGGCTGGGCACCTAAGCCCTAAATCAACCCCTGCCAGTACCACCCAATGCTGGGATCTGGGAAATCTCCTATTGGCTGTGTAATCATGAGTAAGTCCCTTGCCCTCTCTGGGCCTCCATTTCCCTTCCCTTACGCTGAATGGGCTTCATCATCTTTGAGGTCTTCTTGCTTTCCTGTTCCAGGACACTCACATTCCACACAATGTGGAGACATCTGGTCATCCCTTTGTTAGAGAAACATGGCAGCCTCCGACATTTACTGCTGCTTCTATTTATGGACCCTGAGCAAGTCATTTAATTTCGCTAAGCCCCAGTTTTCTTGCCCATAAAATGGAGCAAAGAACAGTTTTCATCTTGAAAAGAAGTGGCAAAGGTGGAATGAGTTGTGTGTCACCTGCTTGGTTGTCAATATATGGCAGGCTCTATGTCACCTGAGGGATTCAGGTCCCCATACTGTTTGATGAAGACATTGGGAGAAGACCAAGGAATTGATAGGTGGAAAAGAAAGACACATACGATGTCATGACCTGTGTAGTCTTAGGCTGGTTAATTCATTTCTCTGAGCCTCTGTTTTTTCATCTGCAAAATCCTCCCAGATTGGCTGGGAGCCCCAACCAGATATGCTGCTTTTTCAGTAAGGAAATGTCCACAGGTGAGGCAGCAGGATTACAGGATGAAAAAAGCAGGGAAACAGGAGGTGGGGGTATGGAAGGCAAACTCCGGCCACTCAGGAGAAAATCCTTTGACAGAGCGGAAGCTAATTCTTCTTGGATAGGGTCCAAGGCATGCTTTCTCCCAAGTTCCACCCAAGTGCCACTAGTGTGATCTCAGGAACCAGAAGCCTTAGTCTCCCTGTTTCTTAGTCTCTCTATTTTTTGGATGGGAGCAATTGAGACAAGGACTCAGGGAGGGCCCAGCTTTGGGGCCTGTGCTCAACTTCAGGGTCTGTGGGAGATGGGATTGAGAGGCCAGGTGTTTGGCAGGGGTGCTGGAGCTGGGAATCAAATGGTGCCCTTTCTTCCTTTGATCTGGCATCCGGCGTTTAGATTCAGGAACCAGAAGGAGAAGAGAAGAAAGAAGGAGGGGTGTGTATGGGTTGGGGTGGTGTTGCAGGGTGGTTGTGTAGTGGTGAAGACCCATGTTGACCTGCAGAAGAGGGAGGAATCTGCATTCCCAAGAGTTGTACACAACTTAACGTTTCTCTCCTAACAGGTGACTTTTGGTTTAAGCAGCGGAATGAACAGACAGCAACAGGGCAGTGCTCCAGTCCCCTGATCTGTGTGGTTGGCCAGTGCCTGCCCTCCACCCCCTGCAGTTGGCTCCATCTCAATGATGCTTATAGTGCTCATTAGTGTTTGTTAACACATCCAGTTGTGTTTTGTGATGCTGGAGAGAGGCAAAGTTTCTCATGTGACTCACTTGCAGATGGGCTTCGGTGACTCTTAGCTGGCCCATCCGCTTTACAAACCAGTGCTCCATGGCACTCCACCTCTATGAAGACAGGCCCAGTTGTGACTCAAGGCCCTGGGGTGCTTCTCATCTCAATTCCCATCACTTATTAGCTTGACTGAGGCTTGGAGAGGCCGTTATCACCAAAAGATTTTGAACATGAGTTGAGTAGACCCGGGTTCAAAGCTTAGCTCCACTGCTTGTCAGCTGTCTGAACTTGGCTCGTTGCTGCACTTTTGACTCAGTTTCATCATATGTAGAATGGGAATGGTAATAAACTTCCCTGCAGGTTTTTAAAATGAGATTTAAATTACATAATGTGTGTGTGTGTGGCACAATGTGTTTAAAATGGCCAGTAGCTAATTATAGTTAACAACAATATCAGCTTTAAGATAAGGAAGCCAAAACAGAGAAACTGGCTCCTGTGCTCTGGTTGAAGATGTCAAGTATTCAGGGCTTGGCTTAATTTGGATGCCTGGGGGTGAAAAAAAGGTGTGGGATTCTAACATACTTGTGAAGTTCCAGGCTTCTTATTTACTCTGGAACTTTTAAGACTTGAGGAAAGGCAAGACACCATAAGCAGATCACTTGGGGGCCTTGACCAGAGGAGGAAGCTGGGATGTGAATGAGTAAGTGAGGAATTCAGGATTTGCCTAACCATTCACTCCTGCCTCAGGATGATAGCCTGGAGCAAGGGTCATATGAGCTCACTGGCAGGCACATGGGAGCTGGTCTTGAAAAACTGGGAAACTAGTTGAGTCTTAGATCTATTTCCCATTTCAACCAACTCCTACACAGGAGCAAACTTGAGGCCCCATATGGGAAGAGACATGGCAACCCAGTTTGCTGAAAAGGAGTCCCTGCTTGGACTCTACTTGTATTTATATTCAAGTCCTGGCTCCGTTCCTGACCACTGAGTGACCTTGGGCAAGCCCCTTTCCCTTCCCTTAAAAAGACCTTAGGTCCTTTTTAAGATGAGATGAGTAAATAGGGGATGAATTGGGTCCCTTCTGGCTCTAAAACCCTCTTGAGTGTCATTCATTTATTCATTTCATAAATAATCAAGTGCTCTTTGAACATCACTTGGGTGCTAGGAATAGAAGGTTGAATAAAGGACAGTCCCATTACATGTCACTGGGCCCAGAAGCATGTGCAAATGAGTATAATCCCATGGCCAAGTAAGAAAATGACAGTGTGTACTAAATGCTAGAGCAACCCAGAAGCAAAAGTGACTAATTCTTTAGGAGAGTTATGAAAGACTTTATAGCACGGATAACATTTGGGCTGAGCTTTGAAGAGTGAGTTAGAATTTGCCTGGGAGAGCAGAGCTTGCTCTAGGCCCCAGAGCAAGTTAACAGCTTACAGCTTAGGGATTCTGGAGCCAGACTGCCTGGGTTATAAATCCCACTCCAACTACTAGCTGTGTGAATCACCAGGTAAGTAATTTAATTTACCAAGCCTCGGTTCCCTTATTTGGAAATGGGAACAATAATATGTACCTTCTAATTTGTGGTGAGGATTTGGTAAGATAATTCACGTAAGAGGCTTAGTGTAATGCCAAGCTCACACTGAGTTCTTGCTAGTAGCTGTTATTATTGTCATTATTAACCTGGGTTCAAATGTTAACTCCCCAACTTCCTAGCTGTTTGATCCTAGGTGAGTGGTTTAACCATTCTGAGCTTCAGTCTCCTCAGCTGTAAATTGACAATATGATCGACTTCCAGTGATTTTGAGGATTGGATGAGATAATGCATTTGAGGTGCTTAGCACATTAGATAATACCTGGTGGTTGCTATAATTATTTTTGCTGGTAGCGCTGGGACCAGAGCCCACCTCACAGTGGTATTGGAGACTTGGTGGCCAGAGCAATGGTCTGTAGCTCACCCGTGCCTTCTGTGCCTTCCCCTCTTCCCCACCAGGTACCAGATCCACACAGGACTCCAGCATTCCATCATCCGCCCACGACAGCCCAACTGCCTGCCCCTGGATCAGGTGACACTGCCCCAGAAGCTGCAGGAGGCGGGTTATTCAACCCATATGGTGGGCAAGTGGCACCTGGGCTTCTACCGAAAGGAGTGTCTGCCCACCCGTCGGGGCTTCGACACCTTCCTGGGCTCACTCACAGGCAACGTGGACTATTACACCTATGACAACTGTGATGGCCCAGGTGTGTGTGGCTTCGACCTGCACGAGGGTGAGAATGTGGCCTGGGGGCTCAGCGGCCAGTACTCCACTATGCTTTATGCCCAGCGTGCCAGCCATATCCTGGCCAACCACAGCCCACAGCGGCCCCTCTTCCTCTACGTGGCCTTCCAGGCAGTGCACACACCCCTGCAGTCCCCTCGTGAGTACCTATACCGCTACCGCACCATGGGCAACGTGGCCCGACGGAAGTACGCGGCCATGGTGACCTGCATGGATGAGGCTGTGCGCAACATCACCTGGGCTCTCAAGCGCTATGGTTTCTACAACAACAGTGTCATCATCTTCTCCAGTGACAACGGTGGCCAGACTTTCTCGGGGGGCAGCAACTGGCCGCTCCGAGGACGCAAGGGCACTTATTGGGAAGGTGGCGTGCGGGGCCTAGGCTTTGTCCATAGCCCCCTGCTCAAGCGAAAGCGACGGACAAGCCGGGCACTGATGCACATCACTGACTGGTACCCAACCCTGGTGGGTCTGGCAGGTGGTACCACCTCAGCAGCCGACGGGCTAGATGGCTATGATGTGTGGCCAGCCATCAGCGAGGGCCGGGCCTCGCCACGCACAGAGATCTTACACAACATTGACCCACTCTACAACCATGCTCAGCATGGCTCCCTGGAGGGGGGCTTTGGCATCTGGAACACAGCTGTGCAGGCTGCCATCCGCGTGGGTGAGTGGAAGCTGCTGACGGGAGACCCCGGCTATGGCGATTGGATTCCACCACAGACACTGGCCACCTTCCCAGGTAGCTGGTGGAACCTGGAACGAATGGCCAGTGTCCGCCAGGCTGTGTGGCTCTTCAATATCAGCGCTGACCCTTATGAACGGGAGGACCTGGCTGGCCAGCGGCCTGATGTGGTCCGCACCCTACTGGCTCGCCTGGCCGAATATAACCGCACAGCCATCCCAGTGCGCTACCCAGCTGAGAACCCCCGGGCTCATCCTGACTTTAATGGGGGTGCTTGGGGACCCTGGGCCAGTGATGAGGAAGAGGAGGAAGAGGAGGAAGAGGAAGAGAGGGCTCGAAGCTTCTCCCGGGGTCGTCGCAAGAAAAAGTGCAAGATTTGCAAGCTTCGATCCTTTTTCCGTAAACTCAACACTAGGCTGATGTCCCAGCGGATCTGACGGTGGGGAGGGAGGAAACCATCCTCTGGATGTTCTTCCTCACTCCAGCTTGGCCCTGCTCTTTCTCAGGGAGAAGCCTGTCACGTCTCCATCTATAGAGAATTGGAGAGTGTAGAGTCCCTTGGTCGAACTGGGTGGGAAACCTAGTTGGGGGTGGGAATAAACCAGACTGGGATATCTGTGTCTCAGTCCTGCCTCTTCACTGACTTGCTCTGTGACCTCAGGTGACCCGCATGAGCTTTTGGCCTTGGTTTCCTCATCTGTAAAATGAGCTTTAATGACTTTGTGACTCTGTGGTGTGGCCCTGGAGCCTGGGGCCATGGTGGAATTCCTGGCCGGCCTTGCCACCTGGCACCTCATTTAAGGCTTATCCCTTAATTCGGGATCTTTATGGTGGTGTTTGGGTGAGGGGCCACATGGTGGGGATCTCAAGGCCTGGCCCCCAGCGGAAGGAAGCATGGCAATCTGGCTGCTTTCTACAGGGACCCCCTGAGCGCTGAGGGTGGAGGCGCAGGGATCGGGGCGGGGGGGTTGAACCTGGGTCTTCACATGGCCTAGGTCAGTCCTCAGGTCAGACTGGTGTCGGGGGCTGTGGTGCAAAGCTCTTCTTTCTGCCCCTCCAGTACTCAGAGAAATCGGCTGGGCCATCAACCACTGCAGCACCGAGGGTGGTGGAAACAGCTGTGAAGAGCCCCCGCACCAGTACTCAGGACACCTGGGTTCTCCTCTTGGGCACAGTTCTTCCCTTTTAGGCCTTGATTTCCCCACCTGTAAGTGGGGGTGTTAGCCCTGGCTCTGCCTCCCTCACGAGGCTGGGGAAGACTGGCCAGAGTGAGGTTGTGGAGGAGATTGTGAACTTGATTAAAGTGTCATGAAGTGGAAGCGAGGGATGCAGTGCTGACAGTGAGCACGTGTGAGTGTGCGCAGGTGGGTCCTGGGGGCAGGTGTGAGCTCACAGTTGGCCGAGTGAACAGGAGGGGAGGTGGACATCCTGGCTAGGAGGTAGAAGGGATGGATGGGAGTCCTGCCGCAGACCCACTGTGTGACCTCAGGCAAATCTCTGACCCTCTCTGGGCCTCAACATTCCACTCTGTTCAGTGGATGAGCTAAGAGCATTTGACCATTCTGGGCTAGTGTGCATGTGTGCGCGTGCATGTGTGTGTGTGCATGTGTGTGTCTCTGTGTGTGTGTGTTGGGGTGGGGGGCAGGCTGAGTGGTGGGGAGGAGGCCACGGTGGTTGCAAAGCCCGCCTGCCGCCTAGCGCGCCTCCATCCGCACACTGCGTTCTGCATGTCTCCTTCAGGTTCCAGTCGGCGCAGTGTGTGTAGGCGAAAGCCCTGCTGTGAATTTTGAAAATAGTTATTTTTGTCACTGGCAAAGGAGGCCTGTTAGGACTCATCAGCTTGTGGATGAGCAGGATGGGTGGGGTGGGTGCGGTATGTGTGGGGGTTCAGGTATTGGTTAAAGAGCTGCATCCCCACCACAGAGATGGTTGAGTCCAGGAGTGAGGGTCTGTCCTGAGGCTGCTGGTTGGAGGTGACCATTCATGTGCTAGGCCCCTTCCTCCTGGCCCCGTTCTTTTTACCCCTTAACACCTCCCCGCAACTAGAATCCTTCCCTGCCTCCATGATGTTGATGCCTGGCTGTGGTGGGCAGGACCCAGGACAGGCAGAGGCCTCTGGATTCCAGTGAGTTTCAGTCTGCTCGGGAGGGAGGCTCTGAAGAAGTCATCTGCTAAGGCAGTGGCCCAGGCCTGACACACCCTGGGAGATGAGCTGTCCGTAGCTCGCCCACTCCTCAGGGTACTCCAGCTCTGCTGGGTGCTTGTCCAGCTGTGTGGGCAGGGCCTTTCCAGGGTGGCATGGAGCCAGGGCTTCCCTGCCACTTCAGGCTTGCACGAGTTGTATGGAGGCCTCTCCTGTGCCTGCTGAGTCAGCCCTGCCCCAGGCCTGCCCTCCAGCTTCAGTCCCCACTTCTTTCCCGAAGCCCCTGCCCTTTGGGGTCACAAGTGCCCTTTCTGCTGTCCCTTAATCACTGAGGCTTACTCCCCCTGTCACCAACCTAAACCAAGAAAGACCAGCTGAGGAGGGGCTGGCACCTCTTCCTGGTGTCCTAAGAAGGAGGCTTGGTCCCAGGTCTCGGTCCAGTCTCAAATCCAGTCCAGAACTTGGCTGGCTCAGCGTCCTACCTAACCTAGCGCCCAGAAAACAGCCTGGTGGCCCCACACAAGCTTGAGCCTGCAACCTGGTCTAGGAAAGCTGGCGGCTGGCCTAAGCCTGAGATTGGTGGAGTCTTGGGTGCCCCAGAGCATTCAAGCACTACAATGACAGGCTCAGCCTGTTGTGACTTCTGCTCTTCCCAGCAATTAGCATGGTTCCCACCGGCCTCCTCCCATCTCCTGTGGCCCAAGTTTCCTCCAGCCGGGGCACCTGGGTCTGGACTCTGCCAGGCTGCCAGTTGACACTGCCAGGCAGGTGCTCGTGCCATTTGAGCACCTGTGCTGGTGGGGAGGGAAGGGAAGGCAGATCAGAGACAGCTCCGGCCCCTCAGCCCACAGATCTGGGGAAGTGGATCCCAGAGATGCCTGGTGAGACCCCCTGTCTCTCCCTTGGCTGTACCAGATGGCAGCTGATCTGCCAGCTATAGAGGCCAGAGCCAGGGGGCAGCCTGTCTAAGCTGGGCCCTGCCAGTGGGGTCGTGGGCTCTGGTGACCCATCTCCCAAGGGCCAAGAGATAGCGCCTTACCTGGGAGGGCCGGTGCTCTGGGCTCCATCCTTCTCAGGAGAAAGTGGAGGTTCCACTGGGGAGACATCCTGCAAGCTCTTCCAGGACTCGAACTCAGGCCCTTTAACTGCAGGGCGTGCTGTGCGGCCCTTGGCCCAGGAGCCACTGTCCTCTGTCTCATGGCTGTCTGCTTCACTCTCCCCTGCACAGAGTGCCTCCTGTGTGGCGAGGCATCAGGGACAGTGCTGCTCCCTGACCCCTGACTTCCCCCACTTCTTCATGTAGGCCTAGCCTTACTGCAGTGAATGAATCCAATCACCCTCCAACCAGACCCTCAGCAGGACCATTTCTCTCTTGGCCCACTTTCTACCATTCTGCCCCCTACCCTCACTGCCCTTAGTGGGACAGGCCTGTGGGGACCCTTTGGGTGGCACGCTTTCTGTGGTGCCTACCCAGGCCCTTCAGGACCCCGAGGCATTCAAGCATATATGTGTGAGTGCGTGTGTGGGTTGTGGAAGGTGGCATTTGAACCAGCTGTCACAATGCCGCTGGGGCTACAATCACCCACCATGGAACACAGCCCTGCTCTCCTTTTGTCCCTTCTTTGTCCATTGGGCACTGCCTGTGTTCACATACCAATCCCTATTCTGGCATGTCAGGGCTGGGTTCAGCAACCTCCAGGGCTCCCACCCCTGGCCACCAGCCCATAGCATGCGGGCCTGCTCTCGAGCGCCACATGCATGTTGCAGATGGGGGCACACGTGCTGCCTCTTGTGCCTGCCTTGGCCCTGGGGAGTGGGGAGTTGGCAGGAAAAATCCCCCTGATGCAATCATCGGCTCATTCTCTCAGCACCACAGAGGCACAGCTGGCTCTTCAGTGCCCGCCACCAGCGGGCACAGCTGCTAGCTTCACGGGCTCAAGGGAGGCGTTGGATTAGCAGTCGTGCCTTCTCAGCAGAGTAGCTCTTACCCTCAGGATGGGGTGGTGCCTATCCCAGGCAGTGCCCACACCCCTGAGCTGAGCTCTGGAAGCCTCAGAGGCTCAGAGGGGCATGTCTGTGTGCTCATGTACAAGACTTTCAGAGGGGACTTCTTCCTCTTCTCCCTCCTTTTCCTCCCTCTTCTGCCTCTCCAGCCATCTCTCCACCACCAGGGTCCTGCAGCCGGCGACTTGCCCATCCCCCAGGACCACATGCATAGTTCAGGCCAGCAGGGGAGGGAAAGAAGAGTTACAGAAAGAGAGGGAGATGGAAACCAGAAAGGAAGTCAAAAGGATGAGAAGGACAGAGAACGGAGAAGGAAAGATGCAAGGGAGGGAAGAGCGAAAATGAGGGGGAGGGGAAGGCAAGAGGAGAGAAGAAAGGAGTGGCTCACATCTGTAATTACAGAACTTTGAGAGGCCCGGGTGGGTGGATCACAAGGTCAAGAGATCAAGACCATTCTGGCCAACATGGTAAAACCCCATCTCTACTAAAAATAGAAAAATTAGCTGGGTGTGGTGGTACCTGACTGTAATCCCACCTACTCGCAAGGCTGAGGCAGGAGAATCGCTTGAACCCAGGAGGCGGAAATTGCAGTGAGCCCATATCACGCCACTGCACTCCAGCCTGGTAACGGAGCAAGACTTTGTCTCAAAAAAAAAAAAAAGGAAAGTTTGAGAGTTGAAAGGAGAGATGTGGAAGTAGGGAAGAAAGACAGAGGGGACAGCAGCAACTGTGCTGGCCCTGCTCCCAGTGGCCACAGAGGCCCCCACCATGGTCCCCATCACAGACACGGAGAGAGGTGGCCATCTTCCTGCCTGCATTCCTTCACACCCTTCTCTGAGGGACCTGATGCCAGGGCTTTCCCCACATACTCTTCTCACTTCTGAGCATGCTCCATTTCATCAGGGGGAATAGGGAGAGGAAACAGGGGTCAGACCAGCACCCAGCCATGCAGGACTGTCCCTACACTTTGATTAATACAGCATCATAGTCTCACAGCATAGTTGCTTTTTTGTTTTCCTGGTGAATTTTTAAAGCAGCATCATCGTTCCTTTGGCACTCGATGAGCTGGAGAGCCTTGTGATTCCTCTCCTAGCTCTAGTCCTTTGTTCTATGGAAATTGCTGCAAACTAGGCTTAGACAAGGTGATCTCCAAACCATGAGCTAAGTTCCCAGTGCGGACTTAGGGAACAGTGCCCTGGCGTGCGGGAACTTAAGACGATGGTGTGTGCTTCCATGATTCAGGGAGGGGGGTATGAGGAGAGAGTACTTTTGAGTTTCTTGATAATAATTTCCCACTGTTGAGCATGTATAGTATCAGCCACTGTGCTTGTTTTATTGAATCCACAGAACAGCCTGGAGGTAGGGAATATTATTGACCCAATTATGCATATGAAGACACAGAGGCACAGAGAAGTTAGGATATTCATCCAAAATCACACAGCCTGTAAGTTGTGGAGTCACCCTAACTACTAAGCAACACTGCCTCTCCTGTCCCTGTGCAATGGCAGGTGACCTCAGTGGTCACTAAGGGCTCTTCCAGCACTTTCTTGTGTGGAAGCCATACCGTCCTAGGGGACAGGCTAGAGGGTCTGGGGCAGGAGAGGTAGCCCTCCCCTACCTCCCCACGGAGGCCTGTAGCTTAGCCACTGTGTTCTGTGCCCTGCCCACCGCCCACTGGCTGTGCAGCCCCCAGGCACGGGCCTCTCCTCTCTGCCTCTGAATTGCAACGTTGGCGGCAGAAGCGGGAAGCTTATTGTGCGCAGAAACAAAGCTGAGTGGTTTTCCCTTTTTCTGAAGGTGGTAATGGTGCAATTAGTGGCTAAGCCATTACCCCCCTCCTCCCTTGCTCGCTTCCCCTCTTCCCCTCTGCCGCCCTCCCTTTCCTCTCCTGGGATCAGTGGCTGAATGGGAGAGCTCGCCCATCATTCTCCCCGACTCCCCACTCCCAGGAGGAGGGGCAGAATGGAGGGGTTATCTGGATGTCTCCAGGGGCCCCTGGATGTAGGATAGTGAGTCAGGGACTTTGGGGGGTTAGAGAATCCCAACAAGCAGGTAGCAACTCCTGCAAGTGAGAGGACTAGCAAGGCGATGCGGAGGCTCAGAAGGGGTGGGCTAGAATCACTGAGGGTCTGGATGGCTGGATCCTTTTTTCCAACCCATGTTCACTGGGGGCAGGTGCTGGCATGAAGCCTCAGCCCACCAAGCTGTGAAATGAGCCAAGGCACCCTCTTTCCTGAGTGCAGAGGGGAAGGGGTATGCAGGGTCTGAGATTCCAAGTCCAAGCTTGAGTGATGGGGTGGTCATGGGCCTGCTTTAAACCTTCATTTTCCTATTCTAGAACCTAGCAGAGGCCTCCTGTTTATATAGTTCCCAAAGGACTTTACAGCCCTTAGCCCACTCCATCTCCATGGCCTTCCTCTGCAGGGCATCTTCATTTCTCTGTTGTGTAGAAAAAGAGGTGGAGGCTCAGAGAGGATGAGTGACTTGCCCATGATCACACAGCTAATAAATGTCCAAGAATCAGAGCTCAAACTCAGATCCTTAGGCTTAAATTCCAGTCTCTTTTCTTCTTAACTCCAAGACCTTGAAGCAAGATCTTGTGGCTGTGGGTATGGCTGATGACCTGAAGAGCTGAAGTTGGCAGGGAAGGTGCCCACAACATTTGGGAATGAAGATTTCAGGGCAGGTCTCCGGCCAGTGGCCTAGCCCGGGTAAGCCATGCCATGCTCACCTCCCCACAGCTGCCTCTCACCTCTTTTACCTGGAGTGGAAGCACAAGCAGAAACTGGGACATGAGCCCCAGGAGACCAGATCTCCACGATCCCCTTGGGGGCATGGAGTGGGAGAGAGGTTGTAGAGGAGGAATCTGGAGGGGAGCAACTGTCACAGGGGTGAGCAGGGCTTAGGGACAGGAGAGGCAGTGCTGCCTAGTGGCAACATTCAGGGCTGCTCCCTCCAGAATCCTGGGGTGTCCTCTGCACTTCTCTGCCAAGCTAGAGTGCTAGTGTGATAGATACGGTGGTAGAAGAGCTGAGAGAGCAGAAGCATAACAAGAAAGACAGAAGCAGAAGCCAAAAAAAAAAAAAAATACAGAGGGCAACAGAGAGACAGTTACAGAGACTACAGTGATCCACAGAGGGAGAGCCATCCCCGTGAATTAGCCATCGTTTCCCTGTAAACCTTAGAACCCAGCTGTTGCCAGGGCAACGGGGCAATACCTGTCTCTCCAGAGATGAAGTTGCCAGGGTAACTGCATCCTGTCATTCTTTCCTGGGGACCATCCGGAATGCGGCACCCACTGGCCGTTACCATGGCAACTGCCTTTTTGCCCCACTTAATCCTATCCCGTCTGCTACAAGGGCCCCACAGTTGGAGGTGGGGGAGGTGGGAAGAGAAGAGATCACTTGTGGATGAAGTTTGTTCTATTCCACCTCCTCCAGCCCCTCCTTGGGTCCATCACCCCAGGGGTGCTGGGTCCATCCACCCCCAGGCCCACACAGGCTTGCAGTATTGTGTGCAGTATGACCAGGGCGACCGAGAGCAGTTTTCGCAGTGGAAGGCAGGCAGGTGTTGGGGAGGCAGTTACCGGGGCAACGGGAACAGGGCGTTTCGGAGGTGGTTGCCATGGGGACCTGGATGCTGACGAAGGCTCGCGAGGCTGTGAGCAGCCACAGTGCCCTGCTCAGAAGCCCCAGGCTCGTCAGTCAAGCTGGTTCTCTGTTTGCACTTGGCAGCACGGGCAGGCGAGTGGTCCCTAGGTCCGGGAGTAGAGCAGCAGCGCCCCAGTCCTGGTCCCTCAGTCCCAAGCCTCGCCTGCCTGCCCAGCGCCAGGATGGCCACCATCACCTGCACCCGCTTCACGGAAGAGTACCAGCTCTTCGAGGAATTGGGCAAGTGAGTTGTGCCTCAGGGAGTTCTGGAGGGCATGGTCGGGCGGAGGTCAGTGTCTTGAGCAAGGTGCGTGTGCCTGCCGTGCTTGGGGAGCATTCCTGTGTAGACAGAGGAAGGCAGACTACATGAGTTTGGGGGTACCTGCCTGTGCACAGAGCATCCAGAGTCGGGCATGGGTATGTTTGTGGGTGCATAGATGTGCCAAGCCAGGCGAGTGTGTATGTAGGGATGAAGGGTTGACAGTGTATGCCAGAACACACGCACACACATACACACACATGCACACAAGTACACACAACCTGGATACACACAGATTCTTAGAGACTCAGGGTTAAAAAGGGATTTTCCTAGTTATCTGGGACCAAAGCTGGAATTCCTTCTCCAGTTTTGCTTGAGGTGGCCATTTGGCTTCCACTTAGATACCTCCAGTGACAGAGAATTCACCAGCACCCGGTAGTTCTTCCTGACTTTAGACACCTACAGTGACTGTACAGAGTGGCCAACTTCTCCTTCCCCACCTCCCCCTTCTCAGCTCCTGCCAAGAGTGAAGGCATCAGTACAGTAGGGGTTAATATCTGAACACGACAGGCTTCCTGGGTGTTGGGAGGTGGGGAGGGGCAATCAGGCAAGCTGTAGCGGGGGCACTGCTGTTTCAGGGGCTGGGGGTATGAGCTGCAACGGCTCTGGATCTTTGGCAAAGTTGCCCAGCCCAGAGCTCATTTTCTGTCCTGATGACTGCTGTGGAGAGAAGGGAGGGAGGATGAGAAAACGGGGGAGCCCCTTGTGGGTGGCCCAGTAGGCTGTGGAGTGGCAGGGAAGGGTTCCTGGATGTCCCAGCTGGGTTTCTGGAGGATCCTGGGATGGGTCAAGGGTTGGGTGCATTTTGGAGGCAGAATTTGCCTTGTGGGCAAAGAAGCAGCGATGCCCTGTTGGTTTCTGCGGTGGCAGCAGGAGCACGGGGGGAGGGGCCCTGGAGGCAGGTGTGTGCTGGTGTGAGTTCTGAATGTGTTTGCACCAGTGTGCATTTTGAGGAGGAGTGATGTGTGTTGCTGTAAAAGGACTTTTGAGGGAAATTGACTGTGACACTGGGGTACACTGGTGTGGCCCGAAAGGGTGTGCAAGCATTCATGCCTGTGCACCAGGAAGAGGTGCTTCATGTTTAAGGCCTGAAAATGCAAGTGCCTGGAAAGGATGCATGTGTCCTGTGAGTATCACAGGAGTGCTGTTGGTTGGGTCGAATGAGAACAAGGGTGTGGACGTGACTCATTATATGTGCACATGTATGGTAGGTTAGAGCTCTGTGCACATAGGAGAACACATGTGTATGAGGTCTGAGGGTGTGTGAGGATGCTCATGTGAGATGCGGACACAATGGTGTTCCTATGAGGTCTTGACATGCACATCTTTGAAAGCTGGGGTCATGCACACAGGAAGATGTACGGGAGTGTGCACACGCATGTGTGTGCATGTGTGAGGCCTGGGCTCACAGGCTTGTGTGGGAGTATGGGTGTTATAGGCATGTGTGAGCTCATGCTGGTGTCTGCATGTGTAGGAAGGAGGTGGCCCTGTGACTGTATACAAGAAGACTGCTTGCACACACACACGCACACGCACGCACACACACACACAGACTATCCTACAGGCATATACCGCCTCCCATGAGCACACATACCCATGTGTAGGTGTGTGTTCACTCTTACCTGCAGACTTTCTGCTTTTCTGAATGTGTTTTTATTGGGGGTAGGGGCAGAAACAAAATGTTCCTTCTCTAGAGGACTGAGGCTGTCTACAAACTTGTGCAGGGACCCCTCTCCAGGTGTTTTCCAGTGCACGCCTAGAATCCAAGAATTCCCTGATTAGCGACGATACTGCCTTTCAGGGAGTGACCAAGACTGGGTTCCGGCAGGACTGCGTCATGAGTACAGTGAGATGGAGTAGAGATGTGACTCAAGCACTCAGAGTGAAAATAAAAGTGATGTTTTGCCCCGAGAGGAGATGGATATCATTAAGACTGGGTTTTGTGGGGACAACTTGGCATAGAGACCCTTCGTGAGCCTTCACAAGGAATTTCAGGGGCAAGGGAGTCCTGGTGTGGTCATGGCAGGACAACCGAGGGTAAAAGGCATGGCTAGGCCTTCTTTAATCAATTTCAGGCTTCTTCCTTCCAGAACCATCGGTGCTCTTAACCTTTTTTAGGTCACATATTTCTCCAGGAATCTGATGAAAGTCTAAATCTACGTTCCCCAGAAAAACGCACAAAGCTACGAAATGTTGCATGCAATGTCAGGAGCTTGCAGGACGTCGGGAAGGCTGTGTATGAGCCGAAGGCTGCGGAAGCTTGTATTGGAGAAAAGGGGATGAAGTGGCCTGGTTCCACACCTCTGATGTCTGTGTTAAAAAGGCCAGAGCGCATCACTGAGGAGGCTGGGGTTCCTGCTCTGCACAGCAGCTTCGGTCTGAGCATCCAGTGGTGCAGGGAGGGGCAGTGCTCTGCATGGCCATTAAAGACACAGGCTCTGTCACTCACCACCCATAGCTCTGTGACACCGGGCAGGCTGTGCTACCTCTTCCCCCCTACTTGTAGTCTAGAGATAAAAAGGGCTGTGAGGACTCAATGAGATGGTGCATGTAGAGACACAGGCTTGAGCCTGGTGCATGATGGGCCCCCAGGGCAGATTGCTACCGGGGTGACTGTTGTTGTTCTCAAAGGCTGGGCAAGGCTAAAAAGCGAGGAACGGGACCCACTTCTGCCTTTTGTCTGGAGTCGGTCCATCCAGGGCTGGGAGGAGATTGACAAAACCATGCTTCCCTGGTGGCTGGCTGGGAGGCAAATACTCCTCTTCTGTGGAAGGAAGCCGTGAGGGTACCTGCAGGGCCTGTCCTTCAATTGATGACCCATGGTTCCTGCCAGCTGGGACACTGCAGTCACCACTCAAAAGCTGAGTCCCCATCCCAGAACCCACTTCAGATCACTTGCAGGGTGACTGAAAGAGGCAGGCAGGTTGGCCCTCAAAGGGCACATGGGAGCCTTTGGGTCTCCCTCTTCAAGGCCTTGGGCTGCCCAGCTGGAGAGGCAGGCAAAGCCCTCTGGAGGGCTTCTGACATCCTGCCCAGTGAGGTCTGGCTCAGGACTGCAGGCCTTTGCAGAGACCCAGGTAGGGCTGGCTATGGATGTGAGAGGAGCTGCTCTTCTCAAGCCCTGGTGGGCAGCCCTCTGGGAACCTGTGACTGGGGTGGGTGCCGGAGCCCTGGGCAGGGCTTCTGGAGCCTCTTGATGCTACTGGACTACAGGTTCCACTGAAGCATATGAATTCAGATAAGTCAAGAACTTGATTCAGGTCCCCTAGAAGGTTGGGGTGGGGCTGTCTCCTGGGATCCAGGATGAGCTCATCCTTCCTCCTTTGACCCAATCCTCTTCTCTCCTGAGGATGAGAGAAATAAAAGCCCAGACCCTAGAGGCACAGAAGCCTGCAGGAAGCATGCTGGACCAGCTCCAGGGTTCAGTGTGGACTGAAGTGGCCAGGCTCGAGCTCCCAGCATACCCAGTGTCCTCCAAAGACCTCTCTGAGAAAGGGAAGAATGCTGGTTATTGGGAGAAGGGGTGGACACAGATGCGCCAAAGGGCCCAGGGAAGGGGTCACATTCAAGGAAGTGGAAAATGAACCTTTTCCAGACTTTGGCATTCTCTGGGCTTCTGATCCTTCCCCCAGGAGGGGTTAGAAAGGCAGAAAATTGCCCTGCAGGCTGTGTCATCACTGGGCTGTATGGGAAGAGTCTCCGAAGGAGATTTTACTTGAGAGAAGGAGAGGGAGGGAGGAAGACAGACTGGAGAGAGAGCTTAGCCCACTCTTTTCTCTCTAGAAACAGAGATTTAAAACTGACTCAAGAAAGAGCTGGGGTTGGAGATAGGGTTGTCGGGGCTGCAGTTGGCCAGCCTGGTGGACAGGGAGGAGAGGACACCTTCCTCAACCTGGGCTTCTTCTCACCTGGGCTGATCCATGGGTGGCAGTGTGGCCCAGAGGCAGCTCCCTACACTGAGGTTCTGGGGCCTGGGTGCTCAAGTCTTCTCGTGGGACCCGAGCTCTAACATCTGTAGAATGTGCTTAGTAATCCTGCCTTTCCCAGGCAGATCCGATGGGGGGATGGACAATGTCATGTTGGAGCGAGAACACTGGGCATCCATGCACCCGAAAACTGGGGGCCGTACTTTTCCTCCACCTCTTATACCCTCTCCTATCCACTTTGGGGCCGGTGAGGCTCTTCATCCATGAGCTCATCTCTGGAGGAGGTAGGCAGGGCTTACTCATCCATCTTACAGATGAGGAGACCGCAGCTTGAGGAGGTGGAGAGACTGGCTCAGGGGATTGTGTCCAGGCCTCCAGCACCCTGGCATATGGGGAAGACTGCTGAGAGGGATTGCAACTGGTGCCATAGCTGGAGAACATCTTTCCTCTTGCCCACTAACAAGGGAAGAGGAGCAGTGGCCGCATGGGCAGGGGAACTTTGATGTTGCTGATTTTCCAATCATGATTCCGTCTCTAATATACTGGGCCATCCTGGGTGAATCATTTGCCCTTTGGGTGCTTCAGCTTTACAATCTGTAAAATGGACAACATAATACCTCTGGAGATGCCTGTGATGCCCCATTAGAGATGCCACCCTCTGTAGCCTCCCTCTGTGGAGGACACACATGGGAAATTGCAGACCCCCAGAACATCAGAATTGTGAGGACCATGGAGATGCTCTGCCCATTGCATAGATGATCCTTGCCTTGTTCTCTGGGATCCAACACTTAGAAGTGGCTTGGTTGGTCCAAGGCCACAGGAAAGACAGGGCCTGGGCTTGGGGACTAGATGATGTGCAGCGACCAGAGGCCAAAGGATAGGAAATTGAGGGGCAAGACCTCAAGGAAGGGGTGGCAGGAACAGGGAAGGGACAAGCTTTCCTCCCTCTCCTTCAAGCCATCAGAGCCTCAGGCACGCACATGTTCTGGTGCACGCTGCAGCCCTCCACCCCCGCGCAGCCGCCCCCACACAGGCTGAGACACACTGACACTCTGCTGAGCCTCCCTCCCTCCCTCCCTCCCTCCCTTCCTCCCCACCTCCCTCCACAAGCACACAGTGACACTGCCGCCAGCATCCCCTGCAGTCCAGGCCATGGCGGTCTCTGTGGGTGTGGGCAGAGCCTCAGAGTGCAGCACCTGCATCCTGTTGCTGATGTCTGCGTGCTCACACACACCTGTGCATCTTCACACAGCTCACAGGAGCACACACATGCACATGGACACACATACACACTGGCTGTGACAGGGCATAGAGCATCGGTCCAACTCCCAGTGCAGGGAGAGCAAGATGGCGCTGGCTGGGTTTCTGGGCTCTCTCTGACTCTGTTTGTCTCCCTCTATGCTCGTCTCTCCATCTCTCTGGTCTCACTGTCTCTGTCTCTCTGCCTCTGCCTCTGTCTCTGTCCGCCTTTGCCTCAGTCCCCTTTCTGCATGTGAACTGCCTGTGGTCCTCTCTCCCAGCTTCTCCATGGCACTGTAAGAAGCCTCCCACCCCAGGCAAGCCTGGTGCAGCTCACCCTGCTGAGACCCAGTCCCGGTCCTCTAGGTCCTCGTGTGGCATGGCTGTCCACTACGGAGTCAGTGGGGGCTCTAAGGCCAGTGAGACTCTCTGTGCTGGAGAAGGTTGAGGGCCTTGGTGTCTTGGGGTCATATAAAAGGAGGAACACACTGGGCACCGTGGCACATACCTGTAGTCCCAGCTACTTGGGAGGCTGAGGCTAGAGGATCACTTGAGTCCAGGAGTTCTGGGCTGTAGTGCACTATGCTGATCAGGTGTCTGCACTAAGTTTGGCATCAATATGATGACCTCCTGGGAGTGGGGGACCACCAGGTTGCCTAAGGAGGGGTGAACTGGCCCAGGTCGGAAACGGAGCAGGTCAAAATTCCCATGCTGATCAGTAGTGGGATTGCACCTGTGAATAGCCACTGCACTCCAGCCTGGGCAACATAGTGAGAACCTATCTCTAAAATAATAATAATAATAATAAATAAAAGAAAAAAAATAAAATAATAAAAATAAAGAAAAAAATTAAAAATAAAGAAATAAAAAAAAAAAAAAAAAGGAGGAGCACATCCAGGATCCTTGCATCCTTTCAACAGATAGTTTCTGAGCATGGACTGTTCCCAGCCCTAGGTTGAGCCCAGCATGTACCACATGCAAAACTTATGTGATCTCTGCCCTGGCGGGGCTCACAATGCGGTGCAAAGCCAACATTAATTAAATCACTTCCGAAATCATTACTTAAATGCAACTGGATAAGGGCTTTGGCCACACGCATGGAATTGTGAGCTGCAAAGAGACCTCAATTAGTTGGGGTGAGGGAGGTATCAGGGCAAGTTCCCTGAGGCTGTGACATTAGGGAGCCGGAGGCTGAATAAGAGTTACCTGGAGGTTAGCTGGGTGTGGTGGCTCATGCCTGTAGTCCCAGCTACTGGGGAGGCTGAGGTGGGAGGATTGCTTGAGCCCAGGAGGCCGAGCCTGCAGTGAGCTTTGATCATGCCATTGCACTCCAGCCTGGATGACAGAGCAAGACCTTATCTCTGTTTTAAAAAGAGAGAGAATGTGAGAGGAGGGAAGAAGAGCTAACCAGAGGGAAGAGGGTGGAATAGTGTTCCTAAGAGTGGGAACAACTCAGACAAAAGCTCTGAGGTATGTATTTCAGTGCAGCATGCAGCCCTAGGGGAATCTGGGGTCCTACTCTTTTCTGGCCTGTTCAGCCTGACCCGAATTTCTAGATGCTGGGTCCTAGCAGGACTATTAAAAACCTGTAGATTGTCCAGAACAGGGGACCAGGCAGGGTGGTGAAGGTCTGGAAGCGGAATCAAGTGAGAGAACACCGACGAACTGGGGGGCTTTAGCAGACAGAAGAGACCTCTTGGGGGCTACCTCTTCCTCCTCCCCAACCAATCATTTCTGCAGAGATGTCCTGGGGCTTGAGAGGCCATAGAGGCAGAGCTGCCTACTTTCTAGAGTAAGGGAGGTAGCTTTCAGCTCCACAGAGGGAAGACATTCTTATGGTCAGAACTGCTCCTGCATCCCAGAGCTGGCTGTGGCCTCAGGAGCGAGTGCTCTGGCAGCAGAGATGTGCAAATTCCCACCCTCATTCACTTACCTTCCTTGCATGCCTCCTGCCCAAATCCCTACCCTCACCTGGGGAGATGCTTTGCTACAGGAATGAAGTGGGAGACGGTTTAGGGCCAGGGTATTCCATTTATCATATTGGAGGGAAGAGGGCTCCGTTGTCTTACAGATAGCAAGCTAAGGCCCAGAGGGGTCGAGGGCCTTGCCCATAGTGACACAAGCCAGTGACACAGGAGAACTGGACACTCCAGCCTCTGTCCACTCCAGTGCTTGGCTATCCTACCCCTGGAAGCCTCTCTCTCTCTGATGCTTGGACCTCTAAAAGCCTTTGTGGTGTATACTCTGGACAGGGTCAGGCCATCAAAGACTGAGGAGAAAGTCACGCCTTGGCATGTCCCCTGCCTTGCTGGGCTGTAGCTCTGCCTTTAAGCACTGTAAAAAGAAAATTGAGGCTGGGTAAGGTGGCTCACACCTGTAATCCCAGCACCTTGGGAGGCTGAGGCTGGTGGATCTCCTGAGATTCAGAGTTCAAGACCAGCCTGACCAACATGGAGAAACCCCGTCTCTACTAAAAATATGAAATTAGCTGGGCATGGTGGCACATGTCTGTAGTCCCAGCTACTTGGGAGGCTGAGTCAGGAGAATTGCTTGAACCCAGGAGGTGGAGGTTTCGGTGAGCCAAGATTGCACCATTGCACTCCAGCCTAGGCAACAAGAACGAAACTCCATCTCAAAAAACAAAACAAACAAACACCCAAAAAACCCAAGAACAACGAAAGAAAATAGAAATTTTTCTGTTTTTCTTTTTGTGACCCATTCAAAAAAACCCTTGCGCAGCCAAAACAAGGAATCTGTTGGAACTTCTGTTGGTTCAGTGTTCCCTGCAGCAAACAGATTCTTCCGGTTCCCAGCCCTTCTGTGTCCCCCACGAGACTTCTGCTGAGTTGGTGTTTGGGGGTGGGGGGCAGTGTGGGATAGCTCGAACACACTGCGTCCCTGCAGCATCTTCTAGAGTCTGGGAGTGGGTGGCTGCAGGCGGTCGAGAGGATGGAAGGGGTGTGGTTTCAGTAACAGGTCCTGGGATTTTCTGGCTGTATATATAATGCTTTGGTCTGTGGAGTTCCGCTCACAGAGCTGGGAAGAAGTGGGGAGAGTCAAGCAAAGGGGATGGTGAGCACCCAGCCCCATCTTCCCAGAGCTGTTTGCCATTTGACAACTTGCATAGCTGTGTTTTGTTTGTTGATTATTAAGAAAAGGTACTAATGCCTCAATAGGAATAAAAGAAAAAGAAAGAGAAGGCTTAAAAATTACTTACCAAAAAAGGTTAAAAAAAGAAAAAAATAGAAAAGATAAAAACGAAAGAAAAAAAAACTAAAAGAAAAAAAAAACAAAAAAGATTATTTATCAACAGTTGATTTCAACTTCAGCTGGATAAGCTGAGGCCTAACAGCTTCTCATTGTTTCTGAATGAATTAGACCCCAGCTTTTTAACTGTGTTGGAAATTAGGAGCCTTCAGAGAATCTCACCTAAGCTATGGGTACTCTCCCCCTCCCAAAATGCACACTCACTGTGACACGCAGAATGCTGTTATTTTCCACAGGTCCTCCTACTCTAAAGCCCAACTGTGGACCTTGAGGTCAGAACCCCTCTGATCTGAGAGTACTGCATATTGGAAAAAGCAATGGACTATGAATCAGCAGTCCTGGGTTCAAAGTCTTGGCTCCAGTTTCTTCAGCTTTGGAATGGGAGGGGGTGGACTGCAACATGATGGGCTATACCAGGTTCTGATGCAGCCACATGTGGCCCACACTCTAGGCCAGTGCATGGTGCTGCCTCTGTGGCCAACCGCAGCTCTTTCCCTTTCCCCAGGCATTCTAACCCTGTCTATTCTGGGTTCCACGTCCTGGGTGATCAAATCAACCAGCCTGGGCTATGTGTTACTGACCACCAAGGGGTTTTGGATGCAGATTCTCTCACATATAACAGATCTATCTGCAATTGACCAGGAACTTTCTGAAATCCTCCCCAGTTCATCTCAGAGAAGTGAAATGCATAAGTATCTTAACCGAAAATGGGGAAATTTTGGGGAGGAGACTGGGATTTGATTATGAGGTGCCTGCCATGTAGCATCTAGGCAAGATAATGAGTAGCTAAAAATACGGGGCTAGAATTCCAAAGACAGGAGAGGGTTCTGCATGTGGATTTCAGTCTTGGGCGATGGTCAACAGCTTTAACTATTTGGGGAGTCATGGACTCCTTTGTGGAGCTGATGACTACGCATCCATTTTCCAGAACAATGCACAGACACAGAATCATTTAAATACAGTTTTAAGTGGGTTCTCAAATGCCCAGAGCCTCCCCAGAGATCACAGCTAATGGCCCCTGGTAAAGGGGACGGGCGGGAGTGGTAAGAGGGCGGGCAGAGAGAGGCCGGGGAGCAGCAATACTAAGGGAAGGTGGGGCAGGGAAGGCATTGTCAGTGATGGGGGAGGCCGGGAAAGCACTGCAATCTAGAAACAAAAGGAAGGGTGAGCTCAAAGCTGTGTTCCCTGGGGCCAAATGCTACCTGGGGTGGGGCAGGCAAGGTGCATTAGGCTCCCCAGGGCACTGCAAGGGATAGTGGTGAGGGTGGGAGGAGGAATGGGTGGGCGAACCTGGCGCCGGCATTTCTTCCATGGGGCCCTGGGGGCGGCAGCCAGATTGTGGTGGGTTCATGGAGTGTGGGAGGTGGGAAGAGGAGGCGGCGGATGTCGGACATTTGTTCTGGAAGTTTGGCAGCAAAGAAAAAGGGAGGAAGGAAACAGCCCAGGCTGCTGGGTCGAGAGAAAGGTTCTTGGTGGTTTGTTTTATTTGAGGGGGGTGTTTTATTTTTCTGGAAGGAGGGAGACCTGAGCATGTTTGAAGAAACAGTCAATGAAGGGCAGATAGTAAAGATTACCCTAAGAGGCCCAGACAATCAGACCCCCACGGAGCCCAGAGTGGAGGGAAGTGTGTGCGGTGAGTGTGCTGTCCCCAGAAGGCCGCAACAGATAAAAAGTGCTCCTGTCTGCTGAGACTCACAGGTATACCATGGGCTCTGAGTGGCTTGGGGTGAAGGTGAAGAGGCTTCCTTTCGAGAAAGTGGCAGCAACCAGTCTTTGGTGGCACAGACCCCTCACAAGTGGCCCCAGAAGGGAGGCGGGGCTGGTGTTCCTCACCCTGTCTTTCAACTGAGGAAACTGAGGTCCAGAAGAATAAGCAAACTGGTAGCCAAGCTGCGTGAGGCTCAGGGCTTCTGACTTCCCATCTAGTGCTCCCGGAGCCGCACTTCGCTGCATGTCAACTCTTCCTGCTGTTTCAGGCCAGGGAGGGCAGTGGGCCCCTGTGCACTGCCAGCCAGCTACACCCAGGACACCTTGCCTGCCAGGCAGCCAGAAAGCAATTCCCCAGCGTGAATCTTGCTTTTCACAGCCCATTAGCACGTTCCCACATTCTCAGCCGCGCACCGGACCCACTGTCACTGTGCCCTCTCGTCTGTCTGCTGGAGTGCCGGAGCAGGGCCTCCCTGCCTGCCCACACTCCTGCTCGTCTACCCTCAGGGGCAGGCTGCTCAGCCACCTCACTGTGGCTCCCACAACACCTCCACCTTGGCTTTCTTCTTCCCCAAGCTTGGCAAACAATGTCTGTTTTGTTTCGAATGATGCCAGCTGTCCCCCTCCCTTTGTGGATAATGATGCCTACACTAGGTATTGTTCCTTGAGCATTTACTATACCCTAGGGACACTGCCAAACTCATTGCCTACCTTATTATCTCATTGAATCCTTGAAACAACTGCATAGGATTGGTGCTATTATTGTCCACATTTTGCAGGGGGAGGAGACAGGCTTACTGAGGTGAAGTAGCTTGCTAGGAAGTAGCTGACCCATGATGTGAACTCTGCTCTTCTCTATGTAGAACCACACTCTCCATCACCCACATACTGTTATTTAAATTAAATCAAATAAGAAATTGGGTGCCTAGTTCCACTGGTCCCATTTCAAGTGCTCTGTAGCATCTGTGGCTAGTGACTGCCGCATTGGACAGCTCGGAGTGTTTCCATCCTCGCAGGAAGTTCTCCTGGAACTGGTATCAAACACTAGAGCTGGAAGGCCACTGCATTCCTGAGCCTCATCCCTACCCCAGCCTCCACATTGCAGTTGAAGAGACTGTGGCCCTTACTGGGGCCAGTTCTTGCCTAAGTCCTCCCAGCAGGGCTGAGGGCTGAGGGCTGAGACTCGGTTCCTCCAGTGTCTGACTGTCTGTCTCTCCCCCACACACTCCTCCCTGCCTACATTCTGTGACCCTCTGGCTCGCATGGATGCATCATACTTAGGGTGATATATGTGTGCTTTGTCTCACCTACAGCCCCATAGCATCATACGCTTAGGGGCTAGACCAGGTTGCCAATACATGCCTATGGCTAGACACCCACCCCTTGCACCCGGGAACACTTCTACCACCCCTCCTCCTTTGTACCCAGGGCCACTCCCCCACACCCCTCCAGGAATTCAGAAACACTTTCACAGACACTTCTAGGACTGCCCATGGCCATCCCCCACAGCCCTCACACCCTTGCCCTCCCCACCTTGGCCTCCTTGCCTCTCCAGCCCTGTCTGGTTCTGAAACTCCAGCCTACCCACCCATCTGCTGGCCACCTGCTCAGCTCAGGGCCACAAGAGGAGTGGGCTGGCTCTTCTGTTTGCCAAGGTTTCTGGGCTATGGCCACTTTTTCATGCAGGACAAGAATATAGAAATATGGTTTTTTAAAAAACAGAAGATAAAAAGAGAGTTTAGGGCTGCCGACTCACTGCCTTCACTCTCATTTTTGCTATGACTTTCCTCTGATCCCCACAGCCATGGCAGGCAGGGATGGAGCCTGAGGCTGCCTAGGTAGCAGCCCAGCCCCTTTCCTTGCCTCATTCAGCCCTCCTTTCTCCCCCCGCCATGTCCCATGTGCTTGGTACTGTGCCAAGTGTTTCATGCCAGTTACCTTACTTGATCTCCTGAAAAACCCGGGAGGTAAAGGCTATTGTTGCCCTCTAATAGGAAGACACAGAAAGGTGATGTGTCAAGTTCAGCGTCACATATTTAGGGATGAGCTAGGATTGGCCCTCAGGTCTTTGTGACCCCAGAGCCTCTGCTCTTGAAGACCATTGTCCTGTCTTTGGTTGAGTCAAAGGAAAAAATGCAAGTGACCTGGATTCTCTTTACAGCCTCAATTTAGAACATGTCTGCTCATGTGAGGCCTCAGTTTCCTGATCTGTTAAATGGGAGATTAGAATTCCAACTTCACAGGATTGCTGTGAGGGCCCAAAGGGTGCTTAATGGTGAATGTACATTTGAAGGGAGGAAGACTTCTGGGCTTGTGAGGGGCTGGTACTCTCTGGATCAGCGACTCTAAACTTGTTTTGAGAAACTCCTCCCTCTGAGCATCTGATAAAAGCTATGCACCTTTATCTCCCCTCCAAAAAATGCACTTGCTTATACTTGGATGCACCGGGTGTCCTTCAAGGGTTCAGGGTTCCCACACTGCCCGACCTATGGCATGGACCCCTGGTGAGGAGCCTCTAATTTGCACAAAAGCTTGTTGTTGTTCTGAAGAGGAAGTTCAGCAAGTGTAGCTTTTCTTGTTTTATAGACGTGGCTCTTACGGCCTCTGCTCACTGAGCCAGGGCCCAGGCTCATGGGGCCCATCAGGCCTCCCTGCACAGAGCGCTCACTGGCCCCCACCTGGGCTGATTTCCAAGGGAGGCAGGATATGCAGCAAGACTTCCCCAAAAGGCATCGGGCAGTGCTGGGCTCCCTGGGAAAGAATCACCCCTAGATGTAGTTAAAATGAAATTGCAGATTTCCTGGGCCTACACCCAGATGTACTGATTTAGGAGGTCTGGGTGGGGCCTTGGAATTTGCTTACTTTTTCTTTTGAGACGGAGTCTTGCTCTGTCACTCAGGCTGGAATGCAGTGATGCAATCTCAGCTCACTGTAACCTCCACCTCCAGCACTTAAGTGATCCTCCTACGTCAGCCTCCTGAATGGCTGGGACCACAGACGTGCACCACCACGCCCAGCAGTAGAGATGGGGTTTTATCACATTGCCCAGGCTGGTCTCAAACTCCTGGACTCAAGTGATCCTCTCAGCTTGGCCTCCCAAAGTGTGTGGATTGCAGACATGGGCCACCACTCCCCAGAATCTTTTTTTTTTTTTTAAAGATCCAGCTGGGCCTGGTGGCTCATGCCTGTATTCCCAGCACTTTGGGAGGCTGAGGCAGGCAGATCACAAAGTCAGGAGATTGAGACCATCCTGGCCAACATGGTGAAACCCATCTCTACTAAAAATACAAAAAACTAACGAGGAGTGGTGGCATGCACCTGGAGTCTCAACTACTTGGGAGGCTGAGGCAGAAGAATCGCTTGAACCCAGGAGGCGAAGGTTGCAGTGAGCCAAGATCATGCCACTGCACTCCAGCCTGGGTGACAGAGCAAGACTCTGTCTCAAAAAAAGAAAAAAAGGAAGAATATAAATAAAAGATCCTCCAGGGGAGTCTGAGGCAGCCAGTTTGATAACTACTGATGTAAGGTCTTTACTTAGAAGGGCGTTTTGCTTCTCTAATGGAGAAATTATCTTCATCCCTCCCTCCCTCTGTCCAACCATCCCTCCCTCTATTCCCTCATCCACCCAACACATATTAATTGAGCTCTAGCTTTGGACCAAGCTTTGGCAGTTGCTGCTGAGCAGGACGAGACCCAGCTCCTGCACTCTGGCGCTTATAACCTTCCTTGCCTTCCTCCCTTCTCTTCCTGGAGTTCTCAGAACCTTACCCAGACATGGCCACTTTCAACACTTTTTCTCAAAGGGCTTTTGAGGATCATAGACCCCAGCTAGACGGGGACCTAAAGGTCTTTGGGTCCATCCCCATGCCTGGGTAGGGTGGGCACCTTTGAGAGACCAGTTGTCCCCGACTTTCCTCAGATGCCTTTTCCTGTTCCTAACATGCCATCTGAAAATTTCCTCTCCTGTCTCATGTCGGTTTCTCATTCTTGCTGAAATCCACCTCCTGCTCCTGCAGGTAACACTCATGGAGGCTCTACTGGCACCAGACACTGGGGGCAGAGAGAAGAAAGTGAAAGTCCT
Source organism: Callithrix jacchus (assembly GCF_049354715.1). NCBI lineage: Eukaryota > Metazoa > Chordata > Mammalia > Primates > Cebidae > Callithrix > Callithrix jacchus. Next base: position 48,989,896 of record NC_133503.1, on the reverse strand, counting down.
GGCCCTCAGATACTCACTGTCAGGGTGGGAGAGGTAAACAGGAGGAAGAGCCGCCACCAATCTGAGCTAGATGGAGATGTAGGGTTATGATATTATGATGTAATAAGAAATATAGAAATATATATTTGGTCATTTTCCCTGGTTCTTGACATAGAGCTCCCCAAACTCTTCAGGGCACTAATAGTGTCTTTTGTTCTAATATTTGGTCTCAGAACCCAGTTCCTGCCTTGGAACTTCCTGGGTGATGAGAACATCTTTTGTTCTAATGAGGCAGCTTTGGGTGGGTGCCTGTATGGGAGCTGGTCACAGAAAGACCAAACCATGATCAGAAGCTTGGAACTTTCAGCCCCTTCCCCCATTCTCAGGGAGAGGCAAGGGGCTGGGGATTGTGTTAATAATCAATCGTGCCTAGTGATGAGGCCTCCATAAAGGACTCTTAAATATGGAGCTGGAAGACCTTCTGGGTTGGTGAACACATCCACATGACTCGAGGGTGACACACCCCAACTCCATGGGGACAGAAGTTCCTGTGTTCAAGATCCTTCCAGACCTTGCTCTGTGCCCCTGTTCATCTCGCTGTTCATCTACTCTTTATCATAACCTTCATTGTAAACACACACACACACACACACACACACGAGTAAAAGTAAGTGTTTCTCTGAGTTTTGTGAGCCATCACAGAAAATTATAAAAGGAGGGGGATGTGGGTAACCTGATAACCCACTCTTTGTGATTGACATCTGAAGCAAGGGGACTGTCTTATGGGACTTAGCCCTTAGCATGTGAGATCTGGACTAACTCTAGGTAGTTAGTTTTGTAATTGAATTATAGGATACCCAACTGGTGTCCAGAGAATCAGTTGGTGTAAAAAAAAAACTCTCCATAGCTGGTGGCCAGAAGTGTGGGAATGATGGAAGAAAAGTGAATTTTTTTCTAAGCAGGGGTGCTCTGGAAGCACAGACGAGGGGCCGCATAGCAGAGGAGAGTCTCTGGGAAGAGCTCAGGGTCTTGCTACTTTCTTCCTGGTAACATATGGGCAGACTGCACACCCCAAGAAGGACCCACAGCTGCATGAGGCCCTTTGTGTGCCCATGAATTCTGGCCCTCTCTAGCTTTCATACAAGGTTATATTTCTTGGTCTCTAGTCTGTATCCTGGCTCCTTCCTTCTCATCCTTCTGCAGTTTCCCAGCCGCTCATTTCCTGCTGCCCAGACATGAAGCCAGTGCTCAGGGCGGTGTGCAGAGCAGGCATCTGTGCTAGCCTGCAGGCTTCCTCGGTGCCTGCCAGCATCCTCCTCTATCTTGTCAGCCTCATCTTTTTGTGTGCTCAGAGGTGCCCATAAGCTTGGGATGGGGGATCCAAGTTTGGAGGATGTGATGGGCAAAGTCATGTCAAAAACCTGGGCATGGCCCTGCATGCCAGGAAGTGGAAGCCTTACTTGGTGTGGAAGTCACATGGAGTGCTAACATCTGAGTTCTAGACACAGCTCTGCCTGTTAGGAACCATGTGATCTTGAGCAATCTACACTGAGCTGCACTGGAGCTCAAAGTCTCAAGGAATCAGAATCTGCATTTTAACAAGGTGCCTGGGTGATTTCCATGGACATTTAGGTTTGGGAAACCTGCCCAGGAGACTCTTCTTGCCACTAGCATGGTGTTAGGGTGGCAATAGTGGTGACCCTGGTCAGTATCAGGCCCTTGAGAACTCTTCTCTGTATACAAAGGGGTTGGACCACATGGCTTTTGTGGCAAAGGGTGCAAAATGGCCTCTAGACTCCAGATCTAGCCTTAGACAAGTTTTGTTTGGCCTAATACCATCCTCAAATTCTTTTGGAACAGGTGGCAGTGTTTAAAAATTGGGCAATTTCTCATCAGTATCTAAACTTGTAGTTTTTCCTGAAAAATCAAATGAGGTAGGAAATAGGCCACATTCTACATGGCAACAGTATTTTCCCCTGTGAGCTGGAAAACTCACAGCCCTTACCCCAAGTTCTCTTCTAATTACTAACAGTTTGAGGATAAAATCCCAAGGGCCTCTTAAAACATGAAAAGATGCTCAGCCTAACTCTTAATATGACAACTGCAAATTAAATTATAGCAAATTGCCATTTTCCACCTGTCTCTCTAGCAAAAAATGTTGGGTAATACACTGTGTCAACGAGGGTAAAGGAACTGGTCCCCTCGAATGCTAGTGGGAAATTAGGTTGGTACAATCTTTAGTATGGACAGTCTCTCAGTATCCATCAAAATCAGCAAACAACACCTACCCCTTGACCAGATAACACAAATTCTGGAAATGTATTCCACACAGGCACAGGCATACAAAGGAGATATAATTCAAATGCACACATACTCAGCTAATCTTTGTAGCATTGTTTGTGATGGCTATAGATGGAAGTTAATCTGAGCGCCCATCAGTAGGGGACTGGCTGAATAAAGGATTGGACAGCCATACAATTACAGACTAAGTAACAAGGAACTCTTAGGTTACGATATGGAATGAGGATCTCCAAAAATATATTATCTACTGAAAAAAGGAAGGTGGCGAACAGTATACAAAGTCCAGTACCATTCATGGGTGGGATACCATCTGTGGAAAGAGACTAAGGACATGGTGACCGTGGTCATCCCGGGGAAGGGGATGTCAGAGGCTGCAGTACAGTCGTGGGAGGGAGTCAGTTTACTACCTATACCTTTATATCTTCTAAACTTGGAACCGTGTCCATGTATTACCTACTCAGAGAATAAAAAACTAAAAACTTTCAGAGACATGGATTCTGCAGTTCTAACACTACATGATTCTAATGTTTTATAGCACGGTGACCCCAACTTTCATAACATTGGCAGCTCCTCTCACTGGAGTCCAAGCTTCTAATCTTCTGCTTCTGGGGCCATCTTCTGGGTCTCTCTGGCCTCTGTCCCTGAGTTGGGCCACAGAAGCCCCTGTGAGCTTGAGCAGCTCTGATGAAGCGCTCCCTTTAGCTTGGGGCAGCCATGTGAACGCCAGCATCTCCTAGGGACATAGCGTTGGGGGTTTCCTCACCCTTTCCACCTTCTCCGTCCTCCTAGGGGAGCCTTCTCGGTGGTGCGAAGGTGTGTGAAGGTGCTGGCTGGCCAAGAGTACGCTGCCAAGATCATCAACACCAAGAAGCTGTCAGCCAGAGGTAGGTGTCTGATCTCTACCCTGCCTGCCCTCTGGGACTCTCCTCTCTCCTACTCCCTGTACTGTTTGGTTTAGAACCCGGACCCGGGGCTGAGCCCCTGGATGATACTGATGGCAGGGATGGGGGCTGCACTTCCTGGGGGTGTCATGAGAATACACCTTCCCTTTTTCTTTCTTTTCCTTTTTTCGAGGCTGGAGACCACAGCCTCACCCAGACAGGCCAAGTTCTGTGCCCCGACAGGTGAGGGCTGAGGCACCAGATGGGCCCTCCTTTCCTTGCTCTCCTGCCACTCCCCTTCACTTCTTCCCTCCAGACTTCTACTCTTGCCTCTGCCTGAACGCCATCTCCTGGCTCCTTTCATGAATGGCTGTTTCTCAGTCCTCTGGTCTCAGCTCAAGGTCACATCCTTTGAGAGGTTTTCCTGACCCCCCAATCTGAAGTGGTCTCCTCCTCCATATCTGGCTCTCCCTCTCTCTCTCTCTCTCTCTTTTTTTTTAATGAGATGGAGTTTCACTCTTGTCGCCCAGGCTGGAGTGCAGTGGCGCCATCTCGGCTCACTGCCACTTCTGCCCATCCCCCGCCCCGCCCTGCCGCCAAGTTCAAGTGATTCTCCTGCCTCGGCCTCCTCAGTAGCTGGGATTACAGGTGCCCACCACCAAACCCAGTTAAGTTTTTTCTTTGTATTTTTAGTAGATATGGGGTTTCACCATGTTGCCCAGGCTGGTCTCAAACTCTTGATCTCAGATGATCCGCCTGCCTCGGTCTCCCAAAGGGCGGAATTACAGGCATGAGCCACCATGCCAGGCCCATTTCTCTCTCTTATTACTGTTTATTTCCTCTATAGTTTTTCCTGACCTAGACTCTAGACTCATCCTGTTTTCTGATTAGGCCCCTTTAATATCCACCTCCCTTTTTGGGCTGTAAACTCCAAGAGGATGGGCTACTCTGCACCCAGCACCTGGGGCAGCACCTGTACTCAGAGAGTGGCCAGTGAACTCCAAGTGTATTTGGCTTCAGCTGCGCCACTCTCTGGCCCTCCAGATAGTTGATCTGGGGTGTGATCTGGGTTTTGGAAAAGATGTCCAGCTAACTCTAATTTGCAGATGAGTTTGAGAACCACTGTCCTAGGACCTGAGAAGTGGTCCTGGGCCAGTGGCATCAGCATCACCAGCAGCTTGTTAGAAAGGCAAAGTCTTGGCTGGGTGCAGTGGCTCATGCCTGTAATCCCAGTAATTTGGGAGACTGAGTCTGGTGGTTCATGAGATCAGGAGTTCTAGACCATCCTGGCCAAAATGGTGAAACCCCATCTCTACTAAAAATGCAAAAAATTAGCCGGGCATGGTGGTGGGTGCCTGTAGTCCCAGCTACTTAGGAGACTGAGGTGGGGGAATCCCTTGAACCCAGAGGTGGAGATTGCAGTGAGTCAAAATTGCGCCCCTGTATTCTAGCCTGGTGACAGAGCGAGACTCTCTCAAAAAAAAAAAAAAGAAAAGAAAAAAAAGAAAGGCAAAGTCTTCAGCTCCATTCCAGACTCGAAGAATCTGAATCTGCATTTTAACAAGATGCCTGGGTGATTGTGGACATTAAAATTTGGGAAGCCCACCCAGGAGACTCACTTCTTGCCATTACTGTGTGTTTGAGACAGTGATGGTGACAACAACGGTCAGTGTGTTGGAGAGGGTTATCTTCAAAGATCGCAGCCCCCACCCTGAATGAAATGGTATATAAGCTTCCCTAGGGACCGCCTGGTGGTGGAAGGAATTTTGTTGGGTGAGGTGGGTGCAGGTGTGGGCTGTACAATCCACCATTTGTACAGCGCAGGAGGTGTTGTGTGAGGGGCTGGTAGTGTCCAGGTGCTTGACGGGCGCAGCTGTGTGGGGCCAGCGCCCGGCAGTCCTCACAGCGGCTGGTACAGGAGGCTCATGCTGCTCCCTGCAGGCCTCCCAGCAGGCCCCGTGTTGGCCTGTGTGTTTCTTCTTTGCTGTCTTTCTTCTCCGGCTGTGTTGCTGGGAGCTCAGCAGTTTCTTTCAGTTACCAACCTCCCCCCATGTCTTGAAGGTCAAAGAGGATCAGCAGAGGGGTGACTAGGGGTAGGGTGGGGGTCTCTGAAGGACCAGGAGCCCCACATGGACCACGGTCAGTGTGAAAAGTCCAAGCTTATGGAAGGTTGGAAGCCATAGACAGGGTGGGCAGGAATGCTGGCAGGGGTGCTGCCTCATGGCCAGATGCCTGGATTGGCCTTGTCATTGCTGTGTGACTAGCAGCAGTCTGGTGCCCTTTCTGTGCATTGGGTGTCGAGTGACCAAGGGAGATGTCCCAATCCCTGAGGTACTGCAGGGACAGGTGGTGATGCGTTAAGGTTGTTTCAGTGAGAGAGAGGGTCAGGCACCAAGGTCGTCCTGGATGCTGGGGATCTCGGGTTAGTTCACCGCACTCTTGGGGCACATCCGCACACACACTTGCAGAGTGACCAAAAGAGACAGATGTGTATGGGAGAGTGGAAGGGCCACGGCTCCTGTTCAGCAGGTGACTAAGCTCCCCTGGGACAGTGCAGACCCTGGGCTATGCAGACAGTCACTACCCAAGCCACCTCTCTTTGGCAACTTGTTGAGTCCTTGACCTCTTGGAAGGCCCCGGCCTAGGTGAATGTGGATGGTGGGGGTGGGGAGGTTATCAGAGAACCTTCTGGCAAAGTCTGCTAACTGCCAGGCACTTTTCTTCCCAGCGGGAGAGGAGGAACAGAGCTTCTTTTAGCAGATTCTTTGTTTGCCACTCGTGGTGCCTCGGGGGCGGGGAGGGGGTTTAATGCTGAGTATTTGGCAACACACTCTAAGCGTCTCCTGCTGGTGCTCCTGTGTGACTTTTGGCAGCACCCTGCAGGGGCTGTGCCCACCCTCCAGGGAGCTGTGGCTTTCTTTTGCCCACCCTGCCCAGCCTCTTCTAGCGAGTGGTTCCCAAACCCAGAAGATATTTTTATATGTATTTTTAATCTAGTCTTTAAAAAATATTCATAGTGTAAACAAGTCAAAGAAACTATGAAGAAATGAAATGAAAAGTAAAATTTTTGCCTGGTCCAATCCCTGCCAAATATCTTTGGGAGCTTTTTAAAAAACGCAGCTGCCTGAGTTCCACTCATGAGGGTTGGATTGAGTAGGGGAGGCCCAAGTCCCTGCATTAGAAAATTCTATCATCGGTAGCAGCAGCTATTAACACCAACTTAATACAATGATACAGGCTCAGCGCTAACTCCCAGCAGGTTCTCTACAGCCTCCTAGCTCGTCCTCCTGACGACATACACAGAGGTAGCATGCTAAGGGTGCATTGGGCACATGGAGGAGGCTGGTGCAGCCAGAGATGACTGGCCTGGGCACTGTGACCTCCACAGGCCCCACTCTCCAGCTTGAGTATGAGGGGGTCACTTTCTCGGCTCCCCAGTGACTGGTCTTGGGGCACCAGCTGGGGAGCATGGCATGAGCTCATCCAGGCTGCACTAGACTGTCATTCAGGTCCCTGCAAGGAAGCCTCTGAGGGGACAGTAAGACACGTGCTTCCCATCTCTGCTGTCCTCCTCCCCACCCCTTGCCTGGCTCTCTTCGTTCTTGGGATGATTGCTCTGGCCTCCCAGGATTGGGATGTCCTTTGCAGGGGGCGGGTACTCCCTGATCCCAGACTTGAGGTCTCTTTTTCTCCTGGCTTGTGTGCCTCTTGCTGGAATCTCAGGCTGCCTGCCTGCTGGAATCCACTCCCCTCTGGAGGCAGAGCCCTGCCCATCTGCGTGATTGCACATCCTGTCAGGCCTGCAGTGACTGTCAGGCCTGCCCTGTCCTGTCCCAAGCTGCTGGAACTGTCTGGCCCCAGGGACCTCACCCCAGAATGTCCATCCTCCCCTGTCTGCTGAGCTCTGCTGAGCCTTAACTCCCACACCCTGAAGGTGATCCCACCATCCAGGAAGGAAGGGAGAAGTTTCCTAAGATACTATCATGGGCATTGGGGAAGCTCCCCCAGGTACCCAGGCAGGAGGCTGAAGACTTCTAGCTTCCCTCAGTCCTCTCACCATTGTGGAACTCTGATGAGCTGATGGATCAATTCATCAATTAATTAATTATTAGAATGGGGCTGGGCTTGGTGGCTTATGCTTTTAATCCCAGCACTTTGGGAGGCCAAGGGGGGAGGATTCCTTGAGGCTAGGAGTTCAAGACCAGTCTAGGAAACATGGCAAGACACTGTCTCTATTAAAAATACAAAAAATTAGCAGGGCATGGTGGCAGCACCTGTAGTCCCAGCTATTTGAGAGGGAGGCTGATGTGGGAGAATCACCTGAGCCCAGGAAGTGGAGGCCGCAGTGAGCCATGATCCTGCCACTGTACTCCAGCCTGGGCAATGAGAGTGCGACCAAAAGTTTCTTAGAATGGGAAGCAATATAGTATAGTAACTATGTACATGGGCTGGAATCCCAGCTCTGCCACTTGTTTACTGAGGGACCTTGGACTAACTGCTTAGCAGCTCTATGTCCCGCCCTGGGAACGTGGCAGTGACCAGCAGAAAAGGTCTTGCTCTCATGGTGCCCGTTTTCTAGGGAGTGAGACTGAAAAAAACACTGAACACATCCATCAGCTGGGTAGCTTCAGGTAATGACAAATGTCAACCAAGAAAATAAGACAGGGTATGGGGAGGTGATGCGGCAGGAGGGACACACTTAGAAAAGGCAGCCAGGGAAGCTCTCCAAGGAGGTGACATTGTGCAGGACCTGCCTGGTGAGAAGACCCAGGGAAGAGCTTTCTGGGCAGAAGGCACAGCAGGTGCAGAGGCTGTGAGGTGGGAAGGAGCTTGGTGTGTCAGGCTACAGAGGAGGCCAGTGTGGCTGGAGCTTCCTAGCCGAGGCAAGGCTGGACCCGGCGAGGAGCTTGGATTGCGCTCTAAGTACATTGGGAAGCTGTTGGAGAGTTGGAAGCCAAGGAATGACAGGATTTAATTGATGTTTTAAAAAGAGCTCTTTCATGGGGCCGGGCCTGGTGGCTCACACCTGTAATACCAGCACTTTGAGAGTCCTAGGCAGGCAGATAACAAGGTCAGAAGTTCAAGACGAACCTGGCCAGCATGGAGAAATCCCATCTGTACTAAAAATTCAAAAAATTAGCTGGGCATGGTACTGCGCGCCTGTAATTCCAGCTACTCGAGAGGCAGGAGAATTGCTTGAACCTGGCAGGTGGAGGTAGCAGTGAGCTGAGATCGAGCCACTGCACTCCAGCCTGGGTGACAGAGCAAGACTCTGTCTCAAGAAAACGATAAAAATAAAAAGGAGCGCCTTGGCTACATGGACAATTGGCTGAGGGGAGGAGTGGGAGGAAGGTGCAGGGGTAGAGGCTTCAGAGCTCTGAGTTTTCAGAGTGATTTTGGTGAGCGATTTTTTTTTTTTTTTGAGACAGAGTTTCGCTCTTGTTACCCAGGCTGGAGTGCAATGGCGCGATCTCGGCTCATCACAACCTCCGCCCCCTGGGTTCAGGCAATTCTCCTGCCTCAACCTCCCGAGTAGCTGGGATTACAGGCACGCGCCACCATGCCCAGCTAATTTTTTGTATTTTTAGTAGAGACGGGGTTTTACCATGTTGACCAGGATGGTCTCGATCTCTTGACCTCGTGATCCACCCGCCTCAGCCTCCCAAAGTGCTGGGATTGCAGGCTTGAGCCGCTGCGCCCGGCCCTGGTGAGCGATTTTCATAAAGGGACTGCTCCTTTGTCAACTGGCCTCGGTTTCTCCATCTGTGTAACAGAGCACAGCCTCTGAGGTCAAAAGAAACATTGTCTCCATATGTCTTGAGGTTCTCTGTATCTTAGAAAATGAAAACGTTGCAAACAGGGTTATAAGAAATATTGTATAATGTATATGTTTACACTCAATAAGATGAACACTTTACAAAGTGACAACGCAGCTTAATTGCACTATGCACAGGATGATGATGAGATTTACACAATTAGTTCCTAGCATTTCCAGCAGTGAGGTCTGCTAACCAGACACAAGCTGGAAGTTCCTTCTTTCAATTCTGTCAATGTTCTCTGCTCCTGGGTAACCTCACAGGGAGAAAACAACAAAATTCCGGATATGGGGCTCCCACCCCTGAATGTATAGCCTAGGCCAGAAGCCCTCTTTCCCCTCTGACAGGCCTGACCTTGACCTGCCTGAGTTCTGGTTCTGCTGTGGGTGGATTGGGGGGGTAGGGCATAGGGCGTGGAGCAGGGGGAGGGCCCCGCCTGGTCAGCTCTGGATGGGCATCCACTCCTCTGCCCAGGAGTCAGCCTCCCCTACCCTGGAGGTTATGAAAGGAGCCCACTTAGGGAGGGGGAACAAGGGATGCCCCCACAACTTGGTCACACCTCCTCATCCCCAGCTTGCAGCCGGTCTTCACCTGGAGAGTTGAGCCATGGAAACTGAATTGGACTTAATTGCTTTGCTAGTGGAAAAGCCACCTTTCAGTATTGATTTTGGCTTCTGCAGCCCTTGGAGGACAGCCAGTGATTGCTGTAGTGAAGGGGGCAGGGGGAAGGGGAGCTGGGTTCCTGGGGACAAGGGCTGGGACTTTCTCCATTCTCACCACCCCCACCCACATACCTGCCTACTCTGAGAGGCCAGGGTTCTAGTGTGGGCTCGGCATCTGGGTGCTGGCATGAGTTTCCTTTTGTGGGCTTTAATTTTCCTGCTTGGGAGTTGGGGGCAAAGGGAGGTAGTGATTATGAGTTGGGGCACAGAGAACAGTATAGCCCAGGATTGAAGGCCCAGCTCTGGAGTCTGACTTTCTGGGTACAAAGCATGGCTCCACTGCTCACTGAGGGATTGAGTTTGGGCAGGTACTTAGCCCCTCTGAAGCTCTATCTCCTCTGGAAAGCCAGAAAAATGATAATAACTCCCTCAAGGATTGCAGTGAGGGCTGGAAAGGCATATAAAGCCCTCTGCACAGTTTTGGCACAGAGAATTTCAAAAGGGGTTTCTTTTTTACGGTTTTGTTTGTTAAATTAAGGTGTTAACTACCCAATTGTGAAAAAAGGACCAAAAAGGAAAATGAGAAATGCATTTTCAGTTCCAGCTCTGCCACCATGGAGGCTTCATCTTGTTCAGGCTGTGGTTTCCTCATCTTTAAAAGGAGGAGAGTGGTGCCCCAGCCCGGGATTGTTTGGGGGCACCGGGTAGAGTCATGTGGCCTACTGTTCCCAGCAGCAGAAGAATCAGAAGCCACAGTGGCAGACCCCGAGCAAGGCTTCTCCCCCGGGTGTGTGGGGAGCCCCAGGGGACTCACACAACAGCTCAGAAGGCAGGTGGGGGAGCTCTGGGTCAGCCCCTGCAGATTCTTTGGGGGTCTCTGTGTCCCGGTCCCAGAGTCTCCTGAAAGGGAGTTGACTTCTGGGAATTAACACAGCCCTCTGGAGGAACAGCCACTCCCTTAGAAAGGTGCATTCATTTAATCATTTATTTTTTCATTTGGTTCCTTCTTTTTTTTTTTTTTGAGATAAAGTCTCACTCTGTCGCCTAGGGTGGAATGCAGTGGCATGATCTCAGCTCACAGCAACCTCCACCTTCAAGTGATTCTCCTGCCTCAGCCTCCTGAGCAGCTGGGATTACAAGCAACCACCATCATGCCCAGCTAATTTGTGTATTTTTAGTTGAAATGGGGTTTCACCATGTTGCCCAGGCTGGTCTTGGACACCTGAGCTCAAGTGATCCACCTGCCTCGGTGTCCCAGTGTATTGGTATTATAGGCATGAGCTATCGTGCCCAGCTTCATTCAGTTATTTATTGAACACCTACTAAGTGCCAGGTGTTTGGGTAGATGTCAGGGGTACAACGGAGACCAAGTCCCTGCCCTCAAGGAACTAGATGTCCATGGGACTGAGTGGGACATGCTGTTTGGGGGCTCTGAAAGCACAGAGGATGGGCACCTGCCTGCCTGGTAGTCGGGACCTGCTGCCAGGGGCCTGAGACATCTAAGGGTTGGTAGGAGTGAGTGATGCCCAGTGAGCAGCAGGTGGGAGGTAGAGGAAGTGTTTCAAGCTGAGAGAATTGCATGTGCGATTCCCAGCTGCTCAGGAGACTGAGGCAGGAGAATTACATGTGCATGTCCCGACGTGAGAGGGCCCAGTGGGGTCTCCCTGTAGAGGTGAAGTTCAGCCATTCAGTCTGGCCATAGCTTAGGGCCTGAGAAACAGACCTAGAGGTGTCCTGGAGAAGCCCCTTATTTAAGAGCTGTGGAAATGGAGGCCAGAGAGGGCGAGGAATGTGCTTGAGTCACTGCAGCCCAGGCCTCTTCCTCTTTCCCCTGCACCCCACCGTCTTCCTGGAGAATCCAGAGGCCCTGGCCAGAAGGTGAGCTTTCCCAGAACCCAGGGGTTGCCCTGGGAGGTGGAGATAATACTAGGCTGTGAGGAGGGAGAGATGGAGGGTGGTGGTTCCTCCCTCACTGGGGACTCACCTGAGCCTCTGTGTTTCAGACCATCAGAAGCTGGAGCGTGAAGCCCGCATCTGCCGCCTGCTGAAGCACCCCAACATCGGTGAGCCTTGCGGGATGAGAGGGGCGCGGTGGGGGGACAGGCCCTGCTCCTTGCCCACCCTGGCAAGTGGGTGTTTTTGGGTTGGGTGGAGAGCAGCTGCTCTCTTCTCCGGGAATGGAGGCAGCAGAGATGGGAAAGGGGGCGTCTTTAATGGTTTCCACATTCCTCAGAGCCAGCTTGTTTCGGGGGAAGGTGAAGAAAGGCCCTTCCTCCCATCCCACACTGCCGGCAGCCTCCTTCGGAAAAGCTGTTTCAGGAAAACTTCTAAAGCTCTGGGAGAGATGAAAATAGGCCAGGGGGAAGCGCATGGCCTTGACCGCTGTGGCCCATTCCCCAAACACATCCCCATGTTGATTCAGCCTGGCAGCGTGGCCCTGCCCTCCTCCCTTGACCTGGCACCTGCCTGCCTACAGGGGCAAGCTCCAACTCAGGCCCTGGCCCACAGGCCGGGCATGGGCTGTGTGGAGAGGCTGGGCCACCGTGGGCTGGGACAGAGCGAGAGCAGCAGCACCCATGGGGGTGGGCTCTGAAACAACATCTCGTTGCCTGGCCCCCTCCCCTAGCCCTTGTACAATTGCAGGGCTGATCCCCGCCTGTCAGGGTCCTGAGTCATGAGGGCAGGAAGTGTGGCTTTGAGAGCTAATTCTGTCAGGGAATGGCTGTGTGACCTTGGGCAGGAGCACTGCCCTCTCTTAGTCTCTTTTCCCCATCCTCATGAGGGAAGAGCTGTTTGAAGCAGCATCTTGGACACCTAGTGAAAAGGTGGACTTGGACTTAGTGGGCCGGGTATGGGGCTGGAATTTTGCAGTGCTAACACGCCTCGAGGAGATGTCAAGCCTGACTCACAGACCACACGGAGGAGCAGGGCCTGGGTAACCCCTATGGACTCTTCCAGCTCTGACAGCCAACACGCCTTACCCACAGGCAGGGAAGCCTCTCCCCGTGCCCAGGGCCCCAAGGGTTAACTCTCCTGCCAGAGAGAAGCGCTCCATCTGCTATTTATACCCAGAAGGCACCTCCCCTTCCCTGTTCAAACAGCAGCCAGAGGCTCCCCAGCCAGCATCAGAGAAGACGCAGCACGCAGCACAGGGCTGGCTGGAGCAGCCCTGGTTGAACCCTGGTCCCTGACCTACTAATGTCCTCACTGTGTGGCTTTAGGCAGCCCCTGCCCATTCCAGGCCTCCAACCCCCCAGCTGTGTGATGGAGAGGGTTGGGAGTGACCTCTGACTGTAAGAGTCTATGGTTCTTAGGCGGTCAGCTCTGGTGGAAGGAGGAGAGTGTGTGTAAGTGTGTGAGTGTGTGTGAGTGAATGTGAGAATGTGTGTATATGAGTGTATGTGAATGTATGTGTATGTGACAGTGTGGAGTGTGTGTACATGAGTGTGAATGCTTGTGTGTATGAGTGTGTGTAAATGTGTGTATGTGTAAGTGTGTGAGTGGTTGTGAACGCCTGTATGTGAGGGTGTGTTGAGTGTGTGTGAATGCATGTGAGTCTGTGTAGGTGTGTGTGAATGCGTGTATGAGTGTGAAGTATGTGTGAATGCATATATATGAGTGTGTGTGGAGTGTGTGAAGGTCTGTGAATGCATGTGTATGTGTGAATGTGTGCATGTGTGAATGTGTGTGTGAATGTGTGTCTGTGTGTGAATGCATGTATGTGTGTGTGCATGTGAGTGTGGAGTGTGAATACATGATGTGACTGAATGTGTGTGAATGTGTGTAAATGTGTGTGAGGGCATATGCAAGTATGTAGTGTATGAATGCATGTATGTGTGTGAATGTGTGTCTGGTCTAGTGTATGTATGTGAGTCTGTGTGTGTGAATGTGTGTATGTGAGTGTGTGTGAATGTGTGTATGTGAGTCTGTGTGTGTGAATGTGTGTATGTGAGTCTGTGTAAGTGTGTGTGTGTGAATGTGTGTATGTGAGTCTAAGTGTGTGTGTGTGAATGTGTGTATGTGAGTCTGTGTGTGAATGTGTGTATGTGAGTGTGTGTGAATGTGTGTATGTGAGTCTGTGTGTGTGAATGTGTGTATGTGAGTCTGTGTAAGTGTGTGTGTGTGAATGTGTGTATGTGAATCTGTGTAAGTGTGTGTGTGTGAATGTGTGTATGTGAGTCTGTGTGTGAATGTTTGTATGTGAGTGTGTGTGAATGTGTGTATGTGAGTCTGTGTGTGTGTGAATGTGTGTATGTGAGTCTGTGTAAGTGTGTGTGTGAATGTGTGTATGTGAGTCTGTGTAAGTGTGTGTGTGTGAATGTGTGTGTGTTGCTGTGCAACTGCAACTGTCTCAGGTCAACACTGCCTCCTCCTGTTCACACCTCCCTCTCCCTCTCATTCCCAGCTATAAAATGGGGGGGCAGTGTGTTTTGGCTTTGGACTGACTACCGCTCAAATCCTTGATTTGCTGCTTCATTGCTGTGTGACCCTGGACATGTTGCTCAACCACTTTGAAGCTCCATTTTATCTGGAAAATGGAAAGGACACCTACCTCCTAGGATTGTGATGATGAAATAGAGCGTAGCATCATGAGAGTCATTATCATTAACCTGTCCCCTTTCCCCCAGTCAACACCTTCCCTCAGAACAATCTTGTCTAAAGACATCCTCTTGCCTGAAATTCCATAAGACTGTCATTCCTCGGGGCCATCAAGGTTTTTAGTTATCTTTGGAGGCACTGCATACAACATGGTGGTTAGGAGAATGGCATTTGCAGTCAGGTGCCCGGTTTCAGTCTCAGCTCTGCTGTTAACAAAGGGTTTGAGCTTGGGCAGGCTGCGAACCTCTCAGCCTCAGTATCCTCCTCTGTGAAGTGGGGATAATCACAGCAGCCACCTCCTAGGACTGTTGGAGGGTAAAATGAGATAGCGCGAGTAAAGCACTTGGCACAAAGCCTAGCATGCGGTAAAAGCTCAGAAATGGTAGCCATCATCACCATCATCATCGTCATCGGGTCATTTACTCCTCCTTCATTCCCCTGATGTCAGGTGCATTATAGACCCACCACAGGCCAAGGTCTCTGCAAGGCCCTGAGAATGTGCAGGAGAAGTGCAGATGGGAGATGGGAGCGGGAGTGGTGGCTGATGCACAGGGGATTAGAAAGCAGAGCTGAGCATCCGGCACAGGAAGACCCCAGAAGAGCTTTGAGCTGCTGTCAGGGCTGGAAGGGCCCTTGGAGGGTGCACTTTCCTGTTTTTCCAGGCATCTTCCTTCAAAGTAGGTTGTAATCTTCCCAAAGCTGTGCAAAGAGGTACAGATGTGGGCTCAAAACCCGAAAGGCGAGCCTGTGCCTAGAGAAACTGGACTGAGTCCTGTTCGGCCTGCTTGGCCAATCTAGACAAGGTTACTGGTCACTGCTTCCTTGTGGCCACTGTCCAGTCCCCACGGGACCATGTCAGTGAGGTCCCTGGCTCAGCACTGGTCAGTCCAACTGTGCTGTGCACAAAGTGTTTACTTCCCAGATCCTTCTTGGGAGAGGTTGGTAACCTGCTGTCTGTGCCATCACCACCTGAAGATGGGACAGACCCCAGAAGGCCACTCTGAAGCACAGTCCTCCGAAGGACTGTGCTAGCGACAACCTGAAAGCTTAGTAGGTGATTTGCAGTGGGGAAGGGAAGTATGGTAAGTCAGTGATGAAGACGATAATGTCTCCATTTATTGAAATCTTCCTAGTGCCAGGTACTGTGCTAAGTGGTTTACAGGAATCATCACATTCATGACCACAACAGTCCAAAAGTATTGGCACTACTGTTTGGAATGGAGGCTCAGAGAGGTTAAGTCCTTTGCTCATAGCTACACAGCTTGTAAGAAGTGGATCTGGGAGGCAAACTCAGCAAGTCTGATTCCAGAGCCCTCGTTCCCAGTCCTTCTATTTAGCTTCCTGAGTGGATATCACAAATGTGGTGTCAGGGGACACGAAAATAAGGGAACAAGTACTATCCTTCAACTGCCAAGAAAAAAATGCACTGTTGGAAAATCACAGGAATGCCAGAAGTGCATGAATCAAGCTACATAAATAAAAAGCTGGGTTGCAGATTTGTTTGTTCTATGACAATATTTTAAACAGTCAAAAGTGACAGCATGACTCAATGGGCACAGACATGTCAGTCATTCCACCAGGAGACAGGACCGTGATGAGAGCCTGTGGCCCTTGAATCTTGGGCTCTGGCTGAGTCGTTTCTCAGGGCAGCCTCCACTGATGGGAGGGGAAGCTTTGTGTGGGAAAATGGCCCTGGCACAAGAAATCCTGTCTCCTGGGCTCCGAGGTGTGACTCGATGCCCCTCAGGGACTGAAGCCAACTCTAGTACCATCACGCAGGTGGTGCACTGCAAAAGTGGGGGCTGAATTCCAGACCGTGTGCCCCTCGCCCAGCTGCTCAGAGGGATGGCTTCTTATCATCAGCACAAAGCCGTCATCTGAGTGACAGTCAGCTCTGGAGAAAACCTCCCTCAATTCTGTCAATTTCCTTGAGACCCAGGGACTTTCTCTAAAGGAGCTGAGGCCCCAGGTCGGAGGGTAGATCTGCGACCCCAGTCTTCTTGGGGCTCCTTCTAAAGCCTGTGGCTGTGGTTCTAAAAGTCCCTTCTGAGATGATTCCAGCTGCAGCTTGGCTTCTCAGAGCGTCTGAGATTCAGGAAAGGGAAGCCAGAGACCATGGTTCACCAGAAAGAATAGGAAAGGGGTCACTCCCCAGAGACCACCTGGAGGAAGGCAGGGAGAGGGAAGAGTCTTTTGCAAAACTTTACCTTGATACACTAACAATGCAAGTTTATTGCAGATAAATGAGAAGACATATACTTTTTAAAGTATCTCCTATAACCTCACATTTAGAACTAACATTTAATGATATGTGCTTCCATATGATATATGACATATGTGCCTTCTCAAGTACTGTGTACACATATCATCTGAGGTCAGGTTCCCTGGAAGCAGAGCCTGAGTCAGGGATTCAGGTGCTATTAGCATCCCACACTCCAGCACCTGGGGTTTGGATGCACTGACTTACCAAAGGGATTCTGGGCAATGTTCAGATGTAGAATTGTCAGATTCTACACACCAAAAATGCAGTTAAATACACATTTACACTTTAAAAATTCAGCCTGCACTTACTTAGAAATGTACTATAAATTAAATAAATCAATGGACAGAGGAATGGTTAGAAATGTAGTAATGCAAGTATAGGAAACATTAATGATAGAATCTAGATAGTGGGCATCTGGGTGTTCACTTAACTGTATATTTGATTTTTTGTTGTTGTTGTTGTTTGAGATGGTGTCTTGCTCTGTCCCTAGACTGGAGTGCAGTTGTGTGATCTTGGCTCAGTGCAACCTCTGTCTCCTGGGTTCAAGCGATTCTCCTGCCTCAGCCTCCTGAGTAGCTGGGACTACAGGTGCCTGCCACCACACCCAGCTAATTTTTTTATTTTTAGTAGAGACAGGGTTTTGCCATGTTGGCTAGGCTGGTCTCGAACTCCTGACCTCAGGTGATCTGCCCGCCTCAGCCTCCCGAGTAGCTGGTATTACAGCCATGTGCCATCACACCTGGCCTGAATTTTTTATAATAAAATTTTGAAAGGAATTAAAGCAGAATTATATATGCCTTTAAGATTTTGTTTTAGAATATATTTTAACATCTTTCAGTTATTGTTTATAAATGTGTCATCATTGAGGAATATTTTAAATTTGCATTTTATTATCATTATCATTATTATTTTGAGACATTCTCACTCTGTTACTCAGGCTGGAGTGCAGTGGGGTGGTCTTGGCTCACTGCAACCTCCGCCTCCTGGGCATAAACAATCCTTCCACCTTAGCTTCCCAAGTAGCTGGGACAACAAGAGTCTGCCACCCTGTCTAGCTAATTTTTGTATTTTTTGTAAAAATGGGGTTTCACCATGTTGCCCAGGTTGGTCTTGAACTCTTGAGCTCAAGTGATCCACCTGCCTCAGCCTCCCATAGTGCTGGGATTACAGGGTGAGCCACTGTACCTGGCCTAAATTTTTATTTTATCTTATTTATATCTTATCTTATTTATTATTATTATTTTTTTGAGATGGAGACTTGCTCTGTTGCCCAGGCTGGAGTGCAGTGGCGCGATCTCGGCTCACTGCAACCTCTGCCTCCCGGGTTTTGTCACATTGGCCAGGCTGGTCTCAAACACCTGGCCTCAGGTGATCCACCTGCCTCAGCCTCCTAACGTGCTGGGATTACAGATGTGAGCCACTGTGCGTGGCCTAAATTTTCATTTTTATTTGTGCCCCTTCATTCTCCATCTCTGGTGCCCATCCCCCTCTTTCTACAGGCACCAGCTCCTGGGTATCTGATGCCTGCCTCTCTCCAAACTTTATGTGCAAACATGTGAGCCATGAACAATTCATACTGAGTCAGAAATATATGCACATGGCAAACATTCAGATGGCACTTGGATTCATAGAGAAAAGTGGGTCTCCTCTCATGACCCAGCTCCCCCAGTTTCCCTCCCGAGAGGCGCTCCCAGCGCCTGCTTCTCTTTATTCTTCCAGAGAGACTTATGCCATATATAAACGTAAATGCATCCTTATAAAAAAGCACTATGCATACTGTTTTGTGCTTGGCTTTTTCACCGAACGACATAATTTGGAGATGACTCTGAACTGGTAGATACATAACTGCTGCATTATTTTAGCAGCTGTGCCATTTTCCATTGTGCGGACGAATCGTCATTCACTGAGCCAGCACACCCCTGCATGGACATTTTTAGGCTGTGGCGCAGGGAAGGATGTGAGCTCTGTCCTGTGAGAACTTGCTCTTGACTGACAGGATGCGGCCCCGGAGTCAGCCCCAAGACTCAGGCCCTGCCTTCTAATAGCTCAGGGGTGCATGCTGGGAGCTCCAGGCTCATGGGAGCTTTGCCTCTGTTCTGGGTAAATGGAGTGTGAAGAGATGCCAGCTCCTCAGTACGCCACAATGCAGGGACCCTGTCACTCCTGCCTCTGGCCTCCATGCTCCATTATCTCCTCAGGCTAGGGGGCAGAGCAGGATATTAGCTCCCGCAGCACTGAGTGAGCACCAACTGTGTGCCTCCTGGAACTCTCATGACAAACCTGCAAGTCTGGAAGTTTCATTTCCGTTGTCCAGGCAAGGAAAGAGAGGCTCAGAAAGGCCTAGCAACTTGCCAGAAGTCACACAGCTGAGAAGTGGTAGACATTGGAGCCACAGGCTTTCCATGACTTGGGCCTGGCCAGCAAAGAAACAGGGTTTTGGAGAGGGGAGGGGACTAAACTTTGACCTAAACAGGTATTTTTCGCTTTTAAGCCCAGGCCTCTCTCAGTAATGCTTGAGGTCTATGCGGACTCAATACAGTGAACCTTTGTTCACTGGTGCTTGCCAAAGCACCTGGCACCTGGTATGTACGCAGTGGCTGTCTGGGAGCATGGGATGTTGGATATAAGCGGGAGGGGAGGAAGGGAGGGGGCCTGGGCAGCAGTGTGTCCCGGTGTAACAAACTGCCTCATCCTGCCCACAGTCCGACTCCATGACAGCATCTCGGAGGAGGGACACCACTACCTGATCTTCGACCTGTGAGTTTGGCCCCATCTTGAGATGTGCCAAGGGTGTCGGGGCAGCCTAATCAGGGCTGACCTCGTTGGACCTCTTGGGCTGAATTCCTTCCTGTGGTCCAGAGTTTCCCCAAAGTGTCGGGCCTGCTACCCAAGCAGTGCAAGCTGACTTTCCTAAAACACCAACAAACGCTTTTAGCTTTCATCCTATATTTATTTTTGTTTCTCCTCTATTTGTGGCCAGTGATGCTGGTTTTCCATTTTCAGTGGCAATATAAAGTTTCCTTCTGGAATATGTTTAATTATTTTTTGAAGAATGTTGATTCAAAGAAAAGCAATAATGAAATGATAGGCCTCAGTAGTTCCTGGGATGGCAGCGAAAATCAGTGCTGGGGCCAGCCTCATTGATAAAAAATAGCCCTTGAGATATTGATCACAGGAGATGCCATAGGCTTCCTAATGAGCCTAGTGATGTGCTCTGAATGTTCCTAACCTCCGGACTCCAGCCTGGCCCAGGTTGGGAGGAAGGGCCAGGGATGGCAGAGGAGAGGGGACTGGAGTCAGTGAAGGGTGCAATGGAAGATGGGAAGGGGACTGCAGCAGGGGACACCCCAGTAGTCCTGGGGCCCCTCCTTTTGTGACTGAGGTCCTGAGGTCCCTGAACCCTATCCTTAGCTTCCTGGAGACTCCTCCAGATGAGGCAGCACCTGGGGTTGCCTCTACTGGAGGGTAATTCCATACCTGTCTCCCCAGGGTCACTGGTGGGGAATTGTTTGAAGACATCGTGGCCCGGGAGTATTACAGTGAGGCAGATGCCAGGTGAGTGTCAGGAGCTGCCTGGCAGTGGTGCCCAGGGACAGGGCATTCTTGCCTCCTGTCAGCTTCCCAGGGGAGGCCTGTGCTCACACCACTGTGACCCCTTCCTCTCTCTCTCCCTAGTCACTGTATCCAGCAGATCCTGGAGGCTGTGCTGCATTGCCACCAGATGGGGGTGGTGCACCGGGACCTGAAGGTGAGCAACCCACCGTGGGTGCGGCTTACCCAGGAGCCCCTCTCCCCTCTGCACATCCCTTCTCCTGCAGAGCTGGACATGATCAGAATCCCTTTAATTTCTCTGAGTTAGGCTGGAAGCGTGTGTTGGGGGGGGAGTGGCAAGATTATTTTCCTCACTGTTCAGATGAGGAAACTGAGCTTAGGAAGGTAGAGCTGGAGGGGCTTTGCCCTGAACCCAAGTTCTGCCATTTGGAGCCACATACAGACCAAGCCTCCAGCTTGGAAGATCCCTAGAGGGACTCTGGCAGCTTTGTTGTAGCTGCTGAGCCCCTGCAGTGTGTAACCCATCCCTGCCACACTCCCACTGGAATGTGATTTCCAGGCCAGCCTCACCCTGGGCATCCTCCCTGGGCATGCTCCCCTGGGTCTAGGTCCCTCTTGGGGGCACAGTGCTCTGAAGATGGCCCTGCCCCTCTCTGACCATCCTGGGCAGGCCATGGCTTCTCTTCTGAGCCCCAGGCAAGCTTCCTGTGGCTCATTCTAGATGAGGCAAGTGTGCACTTGAAGAGGGTCTCCAGCCAGACTGCAGTCGGCTCTCCCAGAGGGCCTGTTCCCATTATAGCTGCAGCCCCTGCACTGGAAGAGGAAGGAGGAGAGGCAGCCCAAATTTAGGCCACTCTGGATACAATAATTAGTGACACATTCATCAAATCAGGGCAGGACGGCTACTGAGACCCAGGACATGTTAGGAACATTGTCCCTAGAGAACAAAGGATGCCTTTGAGCCAGGCAGGCGGAGGAAGCTATATTTGTTTGGGTCCAGCCTACCTTCAGACAGTGAAAGGTCAGAGATGGGACCCTTCAGAAGTCCCACTGGGAAGGGGGTCAGAGGAGGACTGGAAACCAACAGTCTTCAGAGACTCTGAGCCCCTCTCCAAGCAGAAAATAGGAGTACTAACATTTACCAAGCACTTACTGTAGGCCACAATGAAGTGCTTATATCAACTCTCTCAGTCAATCCTTGCACCACCCCATAAGGTAGGCATTTTTCTCACAGGAAACTAAAGCTCAGAGAAGTGAAATAATTTGCCCACATGTCATGGCATAGAGGTGGCAGCATTGGGATCAGAAACTGGGACTATCTAAGTCAGCCCACACTCTTAGCTCCCCTCCATCCTCAGTCCCAAAGTGCAGGGATCAGCAGGAGGTGGAGAAATTCTGGAGGCTGAGCCAGTGCAAAGCAGCAGCCTCAATGCCCCAGAGGCCAGGTACGGGACCTTCCCAAGTCAACTGCTGGCCCCTTATATAAGCCCCACCATCTTTCAGCCTAGAGCAGTTAAGATGGGATCAGACTTTGCCTCCTGGCTCTTTCCCCTGCTAGCTGCGTGATCTTGGCCAAGTCACTTAACCTCTCTGAGCCTCAGTTTTCTTGTCTTGATATACGTGATGAATACTTATTAAGTGCCTGCTGTGTGGCCCTGCAGCCTAGGTGCTGGTGATAAAGTGGTGAACAGCGCAGAGAAGGAACTCACATTCCACAGGGCTGACAGATAATGAATGAGCACATAGACAGATGGGGGAAACATTGCAAATTGCGATGAGATCTATGAAGGTACAAAGAGGAGTAAAGACGGGGGCATCTGAGGGCTTCTCCTCTAGAGGTTAACCGTGGAGGGCCTCCTTGTCAGGGTGACATGAGAGTGAGGGCTGGACAAAGTAAAGGGGCCCGCCTTGTGAAGCTCAGGGGAGAAAAAATTAGAGGAGGGAAACAGGAAGTGCAAAGGCCCTGAGGTTGAAACAAGATGGACTGTTTCAAGGGGCATAAGGCGGCCACTGGGAAACATAGGTAATAATACCTACCCGAAAGGGTCATTGAGATGATACATGAGATGACGCATGCAGAACACTTCACCCAGTGGCTGGCACGTAGTAGGGGCACAATCAATGCTGCTGCTGCTTTATTGCCATGGTGACCGTATCACCCCGCCCTCACCTCAGCCCAGCTCCAGACCATGAAATGGGGAGGGAGGGGTGGCTGATGGAGAAAGGGTCATTCGGTTGTAGCAGATGGATGTCTTGCCATAGGATAGTCCCTCTCGGGGAACTGAGACTCAGGAGCCTGAGGCAGGGCTGGAGGTGGGGGCAGAGGCCCTGGGAGGCCACTGGGCTGCTCTTCCTATAAGCCCTGGCCCCCAGAGATGAGGCTCTGAATCTGCTGACGGTCTCTTGGTGCTTTTCTCCCCTTCCTCCCTCTTCTCTGGTCCTGACAAGCCTGAGAATCTGTTGCTGGCCTCCAAGCTCAAGGGCGCTGCAGTGAAGCTGGCAGACTTTGGCCTGGCCATAGAGGTGGAGGGGGAACAGCAGGCATGGTTTGGTAAGTGGGGTGTGCTGGCAGGAGTGTAGGGGGTCAACATTCCTTTGTGTTTACACATTAGCTTCTGGGAACCCCCTGCCCGAGTGGGTATGGCTGGAGATGCTGTTGGGCCAGCCAGCACTGTTAGAGCAGAGGCCCTGCCCTACCCAGCCTCTGAGCCAGTGGGCAACATCCATCTGTGTCCC
Source organism: Callithrix jacchus (assembly GCF_049354715.1). Taxonomy (NCBI): domain Eukaryota; kingdom Metazoa; phylum Chordata; class Mammalia; order Primates; family Cebidae; genus Callithrix; species Callithrix jacchus. The sequence goes on along the minus strand of NC_133503.1, from coordinate 48,967,107 downwards.
TGGGGGCCAGGCACGGGACCCCACGGCCTTCCACAGGGCTCCCTGGGGCCCCCTCTCTCCTTTCCTGTCACTCCCCTCTGCCATCTCTCCTCCCTATGGTTGAAGGGCTTAGGGAAGTTTCCACAGAGCTGCCCTAATAGTCTAGGTGCTTGAGATCATCATCCTGATTTTATAGATGAGGAAAAAACTGGCAAGAAACTTGCAGAAGGTCAAGAAAGTTTAAAAGGGGTACACTAGGACTTAAACTTAGATGATCCAGCCTGCTTTGTGATTTTGGTATAACTGGGTCTCTTTCAGCTACCTGGGAGTACTTTTTAGTGGGCAATGGTTAAGAACCAGAGTTTTGGGGTCAAATCCTGACTCTGCTACTTATAAGGTATGTGACTTTGGCTAAGTCACTTCACCTCTCTGTGCCTTCGTTCCTCATCTGTAAAATGGGAATAAGAATTGTATGTTCCTGCCAGGCCCTCAGTGGCTCACACCTGTAATCCCAGCACTTTGGGAAGCCGAGATGGGCAGATCACCTGAGGTTGAGAGTTTGAGACCAGCCTAACCAACATGGAGAAACCCCATCTTTACTAAAAATACAAAATTAGCCGGTTATGGTAGCGCATGCCTGTAATCCCAGCTACTGGGGAGGCTGAGGCAGGAGAATTGCTTGAACCTGGGAGGCGGAGGTTTCGGTGAGCCGAGATTGCACCACTGTACTCCAGCCTGGGCAAAAAGAATGAGACCCTGTCTCAAACAACAACAACAACAACCACACACACACACACACACACACACACACACGAATTGGATGTTCCTCAAGAGTGGTGTGAGGATTAAATATGACCAAGCATATAAAGTGCTCAGCCCAATGCTCAGAATATACGTGCAGTAACTCGTAGCTATTAAGATTACTTGTTAGAATACCTTGGGTCTTCATTATTTCAATTAACCCTCTCAGTAACACTGGGAGGCACTTAAGACAGGAATCCTTAATCCCTCATTTGACAGATGAGGAAACAAGGACTAGACGTTAAAGAGACCTACCCAAGGGGCAAAGTCAGAGTTAAGACAGGCCTCCCAATGTCCCATGACCAACTCCAACAAGGGGGTGCAGAGTGGGCCAGGGCCGACCTCTCAGCCTGGGGCTGACACGGCAAGTACATTTCGTCTTGAGGCCACCAGCAATGGATCACTAGTGGCTCCCGGAAGAGTGGTGCTGAGAAGTTGATGATCCTGAGTCAGGACTCAGTGGGAAGGAGCTCTGTGACTGATGACTGCTATCTACCACTGGCTCTGGAGTGGGAAGTGGTGACAGGTGTGCTAGTTGTCGATCTGATCTAGAGGCTTTGCTGGCTCATCAGGCTTATGTCTTGGGCCCACTGGGGTTGCACAAGATAAGCCCAAGTGCACCTGAGGGGCAGGGGCTGTTTTCCTCCACTCCAGAGCAACCCTCATCCCCTCTTCCAGCAGGATCTTGCTGCAGGTTACTTATGAGACAACCTCTGTGTATGTGTCTGCCTGTCTGTGTGTCTGGGAGCAGGGTTTGCAGGGACTCCTGGATACCTCTCCCCAGAAGTGCTGCGGAAGGACCCATACGGGAAGCCTGTTGACTTGTGGGCTTGTGGTGAGTTCATCCTAAGGCCCTTTTGTGCCCCTGGCTGCCCCCTGGCATCTGGGACCCCTCTTTCCTTTCCCATTGCCCCCCTCCCCCTATGTCTTTGCCCCACAGGGGGTTGAAGTTTCTCTGGTCCTCTCTCCAGGGGTCATCCTGTACATCCTGCTGGTTGGGTACCCCCCATTCTGGGATGAGGACCAGCACCGCCTGTACCAGCAGATCAAAGCCGGCGCCTATGATGTGAGTGTCGCTCCCCTCTTCAGCCCCCATCATCCTCTGGTGTCCTTTCAATGAAAGCCGGCGCCAAGCCACTGTCTAGTCCTAGCACAGGGGTGAACCCCAGGGGAGCATGAAGACTGACCAGGGCCAGGTGGTTATCACGCTGTGCCTAATGATTGGAGTATCCTGTGAGACCCCGGAAGGCAAGAAGTGGCAGCAAAATGGAGTGAGGAGTAGGGGAGAGGCAGCCTCCCAAGCCAGGTTTTCTCTTTCTCTCTCATCTATACAAATAATCATAATAGCTAACACTTCTATAGCACTCTTCTGAATGTTTTACACATAGTATTACATTGAATCCCCACACCAATCTATGACATAGGTACTGTTATTATTCCTGTTTTACATATAGAGAAGCTGAGATACAGAGAGGTCAAGTAACTGTCCAGATCACATAGCTAAGAAATGGTGGAGCTGGGATTTGAACCCCGGCAGTCTGGCTCTACCATTAATGCTTCTAACTACTAAGCTATATTGCTTTCATGCAGATAGCTATTAAGCTATGTGCTGTATGTTTCATATTGTATTTAATTCTCAGAACATCTCTAGGGATAGCTCAAGGGGTCATGTGACTTGCCCAGGTGACACAGCCCAGGAGGCAGAGCCAGGACTTCAACCCAGACCTTTTCATTCTGAAGTCTGGCTAAAGCCCCTGGCTGGCTGCTCTCCAAATAAGGCACAGTCTCAGAATGACAGATGGAGGGAGGCCTCCTTTCCCTTTGCCGTATTCTGATTTGTATGGGGTCAGGACGCCCTGCCCCTCCCCTGCAATGAGGAGCCCCAACTCCTTCTGGTGTGGATGCCTGAGTGGATGGGCAGTAGGACCCCTGCCTGCTCCCCTGCCAGACAGGGGCTGGGGGATCGCAGGGGTGGCCTGGGGCAGGCTGGGCAAACCTGGCCCCTCTGCCCCTTCCAGTTCCCGTCACCGGAATGGGACACCGTCACCCCAGAAGCCAAGGACCTGATCAATAAGATGCTAACCATTAACCCATCTAAACGCATCACAGCTGCCGAAGCCCTTAAGCACCCCTGGATCTCGGTGAGCCTCCCTCAGCAGGACCTCTCCCAGGAGCCCCTCCAGACCTCATGGTCCAGGCCCCCACAGAGTTCTGGCCCTGTCCTTGGCCCATGGGGGCCGAGAAGACTTAATCCAAGACACTACCCCTCCCGTCGTTCTCAGGGGTAGTGTTGAAATGAGGAGTGTTAGTTGGCTTACAACTGAGGGTGCTACTGGCATTGAATGCCTGGCTCCAGGATGCTAAGCACCCCGAAACATCCCCTAAGACACCCTGCTGAGGGGTACCCTTGGGTGGGCCTGTCTTCCAGCCTGCCTTCCACTTACAGCCCTCTCCCCAACTTCCCCCAGCACCGCTCCACCGTGGCGTCCTGTATGCATAGACAGGAGACCGTGGACTGCCTGAAGAAGTTCAACGCCAGGAGGAAACTGAAGGTAACAGGTCCCCACCCTTCGCAATCCCAGACGTGGGACTAGCTCTGCCTGGGTCTCCACCGAAGCCAGGAGACTTGCTCACTAGTTCTTTCCTTCATTGATTCAATAAGCATTTATTGAACACCTACTACATGCTGGATGGTGGGCTGGACTTGGGGAATGAGCAGTGTGTGACTGAGCCCTTGCTCTAGAGGAGAGGACGACAAGAACCTGGGACGTTACAGGGCAGTAGTGAGTGTTGTGCCTGGGCAAGCCTCAAGGTGGTGGAGTACACAGCTGGGCAATGGCATTCTGGGTCTAGAGCCAGGGGCATTTAAGTGAAGACCTTGAAGGATAAGCAGATATTAGCCAAAGTTAGAGTCAGAATGGGAAAGTGTGGCCAGGTGCGGTGGCTCATGCCTGTAATCCCAGCACTCTGGGAGGCTGAGGTAGGCAGATCACTTGAGGTCAGGAGCTCTCCGAGACCAACGTGACGAAACCCTGTCTCTACTAGAAATACAAAAATTAGCTGGGCACAGTGGTGCATGCCTGTAATCCCAGCTACTCAGGAGACTGAGGCAGGAGAATTGCTTGAACCTGGGAGGTGGAGGTTGCAGTGAGCCGAGATCATGCCATTGCACTCCAGCCTGGGCAATAAGAGTAAGACTCTGTCTCAAAAAAAAAAAAAAAAAAAAAAAAAAAAAAAAGGGAACGTGTTCCAGACAGAGGGAACAGCCTGTGCAGAAGTCTGGAAGTGCACATTACCCCTTAAGGGTGCCACAGTGGTTCAGAGTGCCTGGGGAGAGTTTTTGGGAATGAGATGTGACTGGACATGAGATCCTGGTGTGGGAAGGTGCCCCAGCTGCCAGGTACTGCGGAGGAATGCCTGAGGCACTCACACAGTGATCATGGCCCCGAGGAGGCTCAGTGGGACCCAGGTGGGTCCAGAGCTTCACATGCTTGAAGGTTCTATGCGCTCTCAGGGCGGTGAGGGGCCCCTGGCCAGTGGAACAGAAGAGCCGTCAGCACACTGAGTATGTGAGGAAGAGGTGGAGGCCCCAGTGCATGTAGAACCTCCTTATCTGCTGCCTCTAGGCTTGGAGTGGAGGCTCAGGATGGGGACACACACCAAGGGGTGGTGGCTGGCATGATGCCAGGAGAACAGAGTCCCACCCCCATCCTGCAGTGGAAGCCATGTCACAGAGGAAGTCTCAAAATACCAGAATCAGGAACTCTTAACATCATACACAGTGGGATTCAGACAGTGTCAAGTCAGGTCTGAATCAGATGGCTCTGGAACCAGAGGGACCATCAGCCCCCAGCCTACTTATGGATGGAAGAGAGTTTCTCTACATTAAGAAACCTCCCAGGGTTCTCTGAGCCCAGGGGCCGTGGAGGGATGAACTAGTCCTGGAGCTGGTTGCTTTCAGCACGGGGCAGAGGGCTAAGAGGTGGAGGGGTCAGGGGAGGCAAGGTCTGCTGTTGCTGCCCAAGCAAGGGAAGTCGCTGGTCTTCAGGAGCCTCTGCTGGTAGGTGTCCCTCAAGTTCATCAGCTTGGGCCAGGCTGAGGGACCTATTAATATCTGCTCCTAGGATGGCCTTGTCCCAGGAGCTGTGCTGGCTAAAGCCTAGCTCACCCCAACTTCTCAGCGGGCAAGGAATGGGCTCTGGGCCAGGGTTGGGGTTGGGACAAATGGAGGGCAGGGCGGAGGCTTTGGCTTCCTCTCAGAATGCAGCACCTGCCTCTCCTTCCCATGGTCCTCCCGTCTCTCTGTCCCTCCTGTGTCCCCTTCCTCTGGCCTCCTCTCCCACTGCCCTCCTCTTATCTCTTGCAGGGAGCCATTCTCACCACAATGCTGGCCACCAGGAACTTCTCTGGTAGGTGGCAGGACCTTAGGGTCCCTAGTAAGCCCTGCACCAGTTCCCTGGGGGCACTGTCCTGTCGGATATCTGGGTGCCCCCAGGCTACGGGGCCTGGGGAGAGTGGGAGTTACAGAGGACTCTGTAACTGGGGGCTTAGCTCACCTGCCACAGCCTGTACCCAGAAATGAAGAGAGGTAAAAAGTCAGCAAGCCCAGGGCCCACCAGGACAGGTTAGGGGGTTAGTCTGGCTCCCCACTCCTCCAGCAATGCTGGGTGGCCAGGAGGGGACAGCTTCCGACTGCAGGGGTTGAGGTCTCGGCGGGGTGGAGCCAGGCTTAGGGAGTGACAATATTGCCCACCATGATTGGAGCCCTGTGCTAAGCAGTCCCATGCGTCCCCTCAGGTGGCCTTCATGACAAGGCAGCAGAGGGGGTGCCGGGGGTGCTGCCATCCCTATTTCTGGGATGAGGAAGCAGAAGCGCAGGAAGGTGAGCTCTGACTTGCCCCAAGTTGCATGGCTAGAGAGGCAGAGCCTGCATTCAGCACAGGTTTAACCAACCCCAGAGCAAGTGCCCTTACGTGGGCTAGGTCACCAGGGAGTCCAGGGCAGGAGCCTCCCAGACCCTTGGCCACAGTGGGCTGGTAAGGCAGGGAGTGCCCAATTACCTGAGGCATGTGGCCTCGCAGAGAGGAGGGAAGGGATTATTGTCAGGGTTTAGCAAGAAGCTCCTCTTGGCACGTCAGAGAGAGCTGGGCCAGTGCCAGCCAGAGGCTTCCTTGTGGGGAGCGCAGGCCGCTGGCGGGCTGCAGAGCAGATATAGATAGCAGATAGGGCAGAGCTCACCCGGAGGGCCCTCTGACTGGGGCTGGGGCCAGCCGAGAAGGCTTGTGGCCAGCGCCACGGCAAGACGGCAGCTCTGAGAAAAGGGCAGCCCGGCTGCATTGAGTAGGTCCACCTGCCCATGTAACTGGTTAGGAGAAGTGAGACCCAGAGGTGGGCAGATACTGGAACTTCTGACTGGGCTTTTCCCACCTCATTAAACTGCCTTCTCACCCTCTCCCTGGACAAGGATCCTGCCATTCGGTAAACTGAAAGATGAGCTCCCAGACAGTCAGAGTCTTTTTTTAACAACCGAAGCACCCTGGAGAACCCTGGTCCTGAGCTCGCAAAATGGCGGGCTGTGAGCTGGATTCAATCTTTTGATATGCTTTGTGGAGGGAGGGGTGTTTAAAAAATTTTTTTCTTGAATGAGTTTCTAACACTTAAAAATTAGGAGATTTCATAGAAAACCCCAGATTTCTGTCATCTTTTGAAAATCAGACACTGTGGCCTCACTGGACTCCCAATCCTGTGACAGTGGGCTGGGGCTGAGAGAGGCGTCCGCCTTGAGGCTGGAGGAGAAAGCACCCCCCTTGCCCCACTACCCATCCTAGTCCAACCTCCCAAAGCCTGTGGCAAATGGATGGCCATTCCCATCAGCTTTGGGATCCAGAGGTGGCCCCTGCCTTGGTTTCCAAGTAGGGAACTTTGAATGGGAGCCTTGAAGGGGTCATAGGTAGAAATATGGGGGTGACTGGGAAGGTAACCTGCCATGAGCCCCATCTTTCAGAGCCCCTGGGACATCAGTGACTCATACGGCCCTCCTCTCAGCTCCCCGTCTCAAGGCATCCAGGAGAAGCCTTATCATGGCTATCATTTCCTGAGCATCTACTGCACATGGGTCAAGTGCTGTGCTAAGTACTTCACAGATGCCCTGTTTCATTGAAGGTGTTTGCTTAAGTCAGAAGCAGACAGATGCCAGTGGGCAGGGCTGGACATTTAGGCTATTTCCTGGCTGATGCCCACTTCCAGGGCTCTGGCCGAGAGGTAAGGAGGGAGGTAAGGGGAAATGACAGCAGAGGAGGCCCCCCAGGGAGCTGTAGCTCTGCTTGTCCCTGTCGCCTGGGCTGTAGTCGGCGGCAGCATGGGGAGGCCTGTGTGGCCTGAGGAGAGAGGCAGGGGATGGGTGCTTTGGCAGAGTGGGCCCCAGTGGGGGCATCTGCTTCTTGTCACCGGCAAGACACAGCCTGCAGCTGTCCGGAGTGAGTAGGCAGGGTTGACACATGACCTCCGCAGCAGCATGGGGCTAAAATTAGAGAGGGCCAGGGCGGGGAGGGCGTGTCTAGCCTGGGGCCAGGCAGCCGGGCCTCTGGGTTGGCCGCCAGCACGGTGGGGACCAGGATTCAGAGGGAATCCCCAGGCTGAAACAGCAGCCTGCGGTCCTGGGACATGTTGGACACCTCCCTCAAACCATGAAGCCAGAGGGTTACGCTTGAGATTGCTGAAAAGTCCGGGAACCCAGGCCCACCCAGCGGGCAACTGGCAGTCCCTGGGTCGCCAAGGAGGGAGCTGGACGAGGAGGAGGCCTCCCCCAGGATCGCTGGGCCAGCTCTGCTCCCCGCGGTCTGCCTTCTGGCTGCGTGTGGATGCTGCTCTTCCTCGCCCTCTGGGCCCTGGTGCCCTGCCTGGTGTTGTTAACCCTCTACTTTTTCTCCTCCGCAGGAGGGAAGAGTGGGGGAAACAAGAAGAGCGATGGTGTGAAGGTAAGCCCCTCCGGGACCTGGCAGGGCCTGGTTCTGGCAGCGTTTCTGCCAATGGAGACAGGCTTTCAGGCCTGGAGCAAGACCTGGGCCTTGCTGATGGTGTCCTGGGCAGACATGGGTCACATTCGTGGCCAGCCTGTCTCCAGACCCATGACAGGGGCTTCGGTGGCCACCATCGCGCCGTGACTGTTGGGGGCAGATGGGAGAGGGGGGACTGGAGGAGGGTGGAAGTGACAGGTGTCCTGGGGCTGGGGCAGGTGCAAGGCAAGGGGCAGGTCAGAAGATTTCTGTGGTTCTCTAGGGCTGGAGAGCTGGTGTGCAAGAGATGGTGCAAGGAGGGGGCAGAAATGGTCATGGGGGTGACCTCCGTCCTGCCTATGCGTGGGCTGGGTGGAGCCCCTGCCCCGCTGCACACCCTAGTCCCACCCAGAAAGCCCATGGCGGATGGACAGCCATTCCTCCAGGCTTTGGGTTCCAAGAGATGCCCCCTCCCTCCAAGGCCGACTGGTGCCGGTTCAGTGCCAGAATCCCCTCCCCGCTCCACGGGCCTGCCCCAGCCCATCCCCAGAGCCCGAGTTACTTCCCTCCACTCCCTGCTGTCCTCCTTCCCATCTCTTCTCTCTTCTTCCTCTGCTCTCCAGGGCCTGGTCCCCTGCTCTCTGTAGTTCCCTCCTCCTTTGCCACTTGATCTTATCCGCTCTTGAGACCCTGCCTTTTTCTGGGCTCAGAGCCCTGCCTGGCTAGGGCCCCAGGGGTGGGGTGTGCCCAGGACACTGGAAGGTGTGGGCTGCTGTGTGGATACAGCCAGGTGTGCTGGTGGCTTGAGGGAGGGCTTTGTCTAAAGAGGGATTTGTGGTCTCCGGCTGCTGGTTTTGGTCTGTTAAGGTTGCATGGGAGGAAGTCTGGGCTGGATGTCCATGGCCAGGACTGGGTCTCTGCTCTGCCCTTAGCTTTCTCCCAGCTTGAATTTTCCATAACTACAATGAGTGGGGTGTGGATTTGATGATCATTTCCAAGATTACAGCTTTAATAAAAACAAAAAAGGCAACAAAATTCTATCTAATCACTCACCTTTCTCATCTTGGGTGCTAGAGGAATACATAATGATTTGGTTATTAGTCCAGGTCAGTGGTTTTCAAACTGAACTCTTTAGAGCCCAAAGGTACTGACTGGGGCAGCCGATGGGGTGCAGTGGTATTAGGGAGGGGGATGCCTGGTTTACACGGTTCTGAGCGTCTCATACCCACTTCAACCAGAATATGACCATGGTGAAGAGGGACCTGTGGCTTGCCTGCAGCTAGACCTTGGTTGGGCATTTCTATTCCCTGAGCCTGTGCTTCTTCATTCATGCAATGAGGCTAAAAGAGGTCTCCACCTCCTACGGCTGTTAGTGAGGATTAACTAATAAGAAGCACATTGAGAGTTTAGCATGGTGCTGGCGAGCAATCCCCACGCACTCGATGCTAGGCTCCATTATCTTTCCTCTGTTTCATATATTAGACTTCTGGGTTAGATTTCTCTCAAAAACAAAGTTTTCTCAAGAATATTTGAAAACCACAGATCTAAAGCGAACTCAATTTAGAAAGTTAACAGGTACGCATCCCAAATCCTGTAATGGAACCTGGCATTGAATTTTGGCTTGCCCACTGTTTTGGGTTACCCTGAGCCAACCCCCTGCCCCTCCATGTGTAGGGGTAATGGAGGGCTGTGCAATGTGGAGGCACTGCCAGCTTTGGAGTAGCTGGGGCCCTCTCTGACCCCTATGTGGAGACGCTGAGCTAGAGGTGCTGGACCCCCTGGGGAAAGCAGACTCCCTGGCCCTGGTTTGGGGGATCTGGGGACAGAGGCCACAGGCGCTGGTGGGCTGTGGCCCAGGTTACTGGAGGAGAAGGAGATAGAGAGAGAAGCTGCCGTGATCTGCTTGGCTCTTGGATGTGGCCCTGGTAGAGGCTGGGCAAGGGGTCAGGAGAGGCTTCCATTAGGCTGGTTCTTGGGAAGAAATGCTAATTAGCTCTTTTAGGGCAAGGCCAGGAGGCTGAAGGTTCAGATGGCAAGGACAGCTCACAGTATGGCAGGGCTCTGCGGGCCACTGCAGGCTTTCCAATGGGTACAGCTGAACAAAGCGTCGCTGCTTCCTGCGGCACGGGACAGACTTCTCAGGGCAGCCTGGGTGTGGAACAAGAGGAGCTCAAAGGCCACTCCTGGCCTGCCCATCTCTTTGTAGCTCAGCTTCCTTCACTCCCTTGGATGGAGGAGGGAAGAAGTCCTATTGGAAGATGAGAATAACCTGGGGGCCTGGCCCAGGATTTGGGAAGCCTGGCCAGCCATGTTTTGCTCCCGGAAGGAGCGTGGGGAGAATGGTGGAGCTGGGGGTCCAGGCACGTTTTCGGTACGAGTGAAACCGGACCGCAGTCAAGAAGCCATGGGTTCCAGTCTGAGCCCCACCAGTCTTTCCCCAGGGGACCCAGGCCGGAGGTTCTGCTGCCTGTGCAGGGGAGCACTGCAGCTCTTTGCAGAGTGCTGGTGAGAGGGTCACACCAAAGGGGCCTGGTGGAGCCACATCAGAGGCTCCTTTAACTGACTCACCTTCAGCCCGGTGGGGAGGCGTAGGTTCCTCCTACCGCTGGAGACAACCCCATTTCATCCTGGCTTAACTGAAGAGGCAGCGACTGGCTCCAGCACTGCAGCAATGGCAGAGCTATGATGCTATACGGTACTTTACGGGCCTTTAAGGGCTTTTGAAAGCTATTTTGACCGTACTCAGTTTCTATCATCCTTGCTAACCTTAAAACCATGCTTCCACATGTGGTTCTAGGAGAGGTGATTTCTGCTTTTAGTGAAAGAGGGAGATTTCTACTTTTGGTGAAAGTCCCTGTAAATTAAACTCTAAAGTGCTGGTCAGTGCAAGATTGTTGCATCATCGTTTGTGATTCAGGGAAGTTAAGCCTTCCTATCACCAAGAAGCAACGTCCCGCTCCCGGCCACCCCTAGGCCTGGACTTCTAGGAGGAAGGCCTACTGCTCACCCCACTCAGCCCACTCACTGCCCCTGTTGGTGTCCCATTGTGCATCGTGACCTCTCTCCCCATGTCCCATCCTGTCACTGTGCGTCCAAATCTGATGCAGTCTCTGCTCTGTGTTTCCTCCTCGTGTCCCGCCTGGAACCTCCTGGCCCCTGTGCAGCTCCTCAGGTTTCTGCTGACAGCTGAGCTGTGTGGGGCCTGGCCCCTTCCCCATTCTGTGCCTGGCCTGGCTCCAGCCAGGAAGGGAGGACAACCAGGGGAGAGGGGAGGGGAGTGGAGGAAAGAGGGGAAGAGGGAAGGGAGAGAGGAGGAGGAGATGCAAGGGAAGAGGAGGGGAAAGGAGAAGAGAGGAAGAAGAGAAAGGGGAGGGGAAGAGAGGAGAGGAAGGAGGAAAAGACAGAAGAGAGAAAGGAGGAATTGAGGAGCAGGAAGAGGAAGGGAGAGGAGAAGAGAAGAAGAAAAAGGAAGGAGGAGAGGGGAGAGGAGGAGGGGGGAGGGGAGGGAAGGAGAGGACAGAAGAGAGGACAGGAAAGAGGAGAGGAAGGAAGAGAAGAGGGAGGTGGAGGAGAGGGAAGAGAGGGGAAAGAAGAGAGAAAGAAAAGAGGGAGGAAGAGAGGAAGGAAGAGAGGGGAGGGCAAGGGATGGGAGGAAAAGAGAGTGGAGGGGAGGAGAGGAGAAGAGAGGAAGAAAACAGGAAGGAGGAGAGAGGGAAGGAGAGAGGGGAGGAGAGGAAGAAAAGAGGAAGGAGAGGAGGGAGGAGGGGGGATGGAGGAGAGGGGAAGGGAGGGGAGGAGAGGAGGGGCTGACTGCTGGTTGAGGATGGTGGAAGCCACACCATCCAGCCCAGCTGGGGAAGATGCAGGATCTGTGAGCATTTATGCCTCTGTGAGCACATGGACATTGCAAGTGCCCAGTGAGCCATCCTGTTCCCTCTGTGGAGGCCCTGGATGGAAGGCACAGGGCCTTGAGTTCCTGTCAGGCAGAGGCTCACTGGATCTTGGAGTCAGAAACCCAGAATTAGACCTGAGACCCTCAAGGCATATCCAGTGTCTCTCATGGTGAAGGCCTGTGGGCTCCTCAAGTCCCTTCTTTGTGGCAGGGAGACGGGCCTCCTGGCCTCTGTGGTGTAAGGGCATCTAGGATAGGATGAGCCTTTGGAGAGGGGTCGAGCTCTGGGTACCTGGAGACCTGGGCAGAGGAAAGAGCTCTGCAGGTAGGGCCTGGTTCTAGCCTCAGCTCTGCTAGTGGCTTGCTGCAAGGCCTTGGGCAGGCGACTGTACCTCTCTGGGCCTGTTTCTCATCTGTGCAATGCAAGAGTCAGTCTTCACTTGCTACCTTCTGTAAATGGGAGTCTTTAGGACTCCTGGCTCAGAGAGCTGAGAGAAGGAGAAGGTAATTTACATTTGCCCCCCCTCCTTCCTTGGTTCCACAGCCAATACAGAGGTTGCTACAAATCCCCAAAATGCTAGTATAGGCTAAATGGCAGGGCCAGAAGACTCAAGTTCTAGACTCAGCTCCTCCTCTGGCTGAGCCTCAGTTTCTCCATCAGCATAAAGGAGTGGAACAGGCCAGCCACCAGAAGTTGTGAGTGCAAGCTGGATCTCAAAGGCCGCTTAGTGGACTGGCTCCCACGCTTGGCCCTGCTTTGGCATCACCTGCAGATATTGTTTAAAATGGAGATGCTCAGGCCGCACCCCAGACCTAGTTATCAGACTCCTCAGGGGACCCGGTTCTGTTTACTGAAACAAGTTTCCCAAGTGACTATGACAGTCAATTGGGAATGAGGTCCTCCTGGCCAAGATGCACGGGGAGCCTAGGAGAAGACATTGGGCCTTACCTCCAGGCCTGAGCACACTTTGCCTTTCGAGAGCACTGGATTCTGGAGGCTTCCAGTGACTGGCATCCAGAGCCAGGGTTGGCTTTTGCCATCAGAGTTAGGCAGGATGGGCAGCCCTGGTCCCAGAGAGGCTTGGCCATGAGCTTGGCTGTTAGATGGCTAGACCCAGGCAGCGTGCATGAGGACCCAGAGCTACAGGCCAAGGACTGGCCCCACCAGGTCAACTTTGCTGGTGGCCTTGACTCCTTGACTACTTGTCCCGATGCCAAGCCAACAAAGGACTACAGAGGATGACCCTGAGGCCCATCCTCCTCCCAAACCTCCCCTGTCGTTCCTCTGCTCCCTGCCGTTTTCACGCTGTGTCTTTTCCTGTCCCATCTCTTCTCCTTGTTTTTCCAGAAAAGAAAGTCCAGTTCCAGCGTTCAGTTAATGGTGAGTGTCTGCCGTCTTCTAACGCCGGTAAATGCTGGGCCTCAAACCCTTGCTCCTGCCTCCCTCCTGCAGGCTGCACTGGGAACCTGGGGCGGGGAGAGGGTGCTCAGGGCGTGCTTGGTACGTGTGCCTTGTGTGACAATATGTGTGTTGTGTGTGTGTGTGTGTTGTTTGCGTGTTTCTGTTGACACCTCCAACTCCACGGACCAGACCAGCAGTCTGACAGCAGACCTGAGCCCTCCCTCGGTGTGAAGGTGGATCTGAACCTAATCCTACGTCCAGCCCTTGGCTTCTCGCTTCTCCCTGCCCCTCTGCTCTAGAACTCATCTCAGGCTTGGTTTGTGCCAGTCGCGGCGAGGGTGGGGCTTGGTTTGGCCAAAGTCGTAGGTGCCACAGAGGCCCCTCTTGAGCTGGTATAAGGCTACCAGGCCTGCCGGTGGCAGGGGGCCACCAGCCCTGCCTCTGTCTAGGGTCCAGCGGTGGCATGCTGGCCCACCTCCCTCTTCTGGTTCCATCGCTGTCTCACTCAGTCGTGCGGTTTTTCTCCCCTCTCAAGAGCGCACTCTCTCTCACACTGGGCCTCCCTCTCTCTCTCTTCCGCCCCCCAGCAGTGTGTTCCTCCTCACTCTGCAGCCGCCACAATGTCTCTCTGCCCCTCCACACCCCTTCTTCACCCTCTCGAGCAGAAAGGACCCAGGAACCCCCTCCTCAGCCCTTCCAGAAAGGCCAGGGTTCTCCTTGCAGCCATCCCGCTCCCTCACCCCGGCCCCCGGCCACCTGCTCAGCTGGGCACTCCCCGTCTTGAGGCTGAGAGTCCGACAGGGTTTTCAGGACAGCATCTGGAAGGCAGAGCCTGTGAGGCTCTCAGAAACCAGCCGCGTCACCAGGTAGCCAGGGCCTGGCCATGCCTCGTCCCGCTCCCAGGCAGGCCTCATCGTCTCCTGTATTCTCTTTGGCAGGAATCCTCAGAGAGCACCAACACCACCATCGAGGATGAAGACACCAAAGGTAGGGAGGGGCCTTCAGGCTCCTGGCACCAGCTGGGCGGACCCCCTCCCTGACAGCTCCCACCTGCCAACCTCGTTTGTTGCTCGTCTACAGAGAGCATCGCTCTGGTGCCTTATCAACGGCACACTGGCAGGCACCATTCCCACGGGGGGCGCTAGACCCACTGCTGGTGCATAGATAACTTTTCTTATCTTATTTATTGATTTTTATTTTATTTTTTTGAGATGGAGTCTCACTCTGTCACCCAGACTGGAGCGCTGTGGCATGATCTCAGCTCACTGCAATCTCTGCCTCCTGGGTTCACGTGATCCTCCTGCCTCAGCCTCCCAAGTGGTTGGGATGACAGGCGCCTGCCATCACGCCCAGCTACTTTTTGTATTTTTAGTAGAGACGGGGTTTTGCCATGTTGGCCAGGCTGGTCTCAAACTCCTGACCTCAGGATATCCACCCGCCTTGGCCTCCCAAAGTGCTGGCCAAGGCATGAGTTGCCATGCCTGGCTGGTTTTCTTATTTTAGAGGTTATATATTTAATATGTATTAGAGAAACATTTAACATATTAAAGTCATAAATGTATGGTAATGGTATACACGTTCCTTTTGAAATAAGTGTTTTTAAATTTGCTATAAAAGTGAATTTATTGTAAAAACCTGAAGTAACAGAAGGAAGGGAGAGCCAAAATTGAGAAAGCTCTGGTGGCTACAGTATGGGAAACACTGTGTAAGACCCACCAAAGATGCTGGTGCCACTGGAGCGAGTGGCCAGCAGTCCTCAAAAGCTCTTAGGTGGAGGAGGAAGCAAAGTGCCAGGTAACTGATAGGATTACGAGTGGGATCAAAACAAGAATAGTAATAAGCGCTGCCATTTATGAAGCATTTGCCATGCTCTAGCCCCAGTCCCAGCACCTTATCTGGACTGACTTCCTGAGCATCACAATAGCCCATGAAGTAGGTGCTGCTGTGATCCTCATTCTACAGCTGAGGAAACAGAGAACAGAGGGGCCGAGTATGTTGGCTTGTACTCTGGTCCTGTACTCTGTGGTTCTGTACTCTGTGGTCCTCATAAGGATGGCTCTAGGATTTGAACTCAGGCAGTCAGATTCTAGAGCCTGACTGGTAACCACCACTCTGAAGGCCCTGGTAGTAGAAAGTGGAGCTTGGAGGAAGGGGCAGGGACTGCTGATTTCTGCCTTGAGGACACCAAATCCTCCAAGTGTTAGCAGCCAGCCTCCTCCTTCCCCAGGACAGGGAGCTCAGTGGTTCATACACTTAGGTGTGTAGCAGAGATGCTTGGTCGTGGTAGTGGGGGCAGTGGTCTCCGAAATATAAAAAAGGCCATCGACCTGGAGGGAACTCGGCCGTACCAGTTTAGATATTTTGTCTTAGACTATAGAGATGGGAAAAAGCACTGTGTTATGGAGGAAACATTTTTGTATAATTGTGATTCAGGTTTTAAGGCAGTTTTGACACACCACATACCGCGGCTGCCTCATGCCGCTGCCAGGGTGCCTGGAAGATGAGCCCTGCCCCGTGTGTGTCCCTTCCTGGTCATTCTCAACTTGCGGCGTGGTGGGTACTCTATCACTACAACCTGGCCCTACAGCAAATCCATCTTCTGTGATGGCACCAGGGACAACCTTTAAAAATACATTATCTTGAACTACTCAGGAGGCTGAGGCAGGAGGATCACTTGAGGCCAGGAGTTTGAAGCTACAGTGACCTGTGATGTTGCCTGGGAATAGCCATTACACTCCAGCCTAGGCAACATACCAAGACCCTGTCTCTTAAGAAAAAAAAAAATGAATGACTGACTGAATGATTGAATGAATGAGAAAATACATTATCTTGAAGAATTTCCTGGTAGAGTCAAGTGAGCATTCTGAATTTCACAAAAGTCCAGTGTTCTAAACACATTCCCAGGCCTGCCTGTATGAATTCTGACTTCATAGGTATGTGGCAGGCCAAGAAATGGTGCTTCTAAGCCGTTCCCCTCATTTGAGGCTAGCTGTGCAATGATAAGAGTTGGGCTCTGGGGTGTTGAGGAGACTGGATGTAGCCACATAATCCTGGCCTCAGAACAGGCAGGGACTGTGGGGGTAATCTGCTCCATCTTCTCCACGGGAGTCCATTTACTGAATGACCTCAGACAACTTGCTTAACCTCTCTGAGCTTCAGTTGCCTTAACAGTAAAGAGGTGATGAAAACAGTACCGTCCTCAGAGGGCTGCTGTGCAGATGAATGAGAAGATGCATATGAAGTGCACATGTAGTGTTTGGCCCAGGGTAACTGTTTAACAAATCTCAATTTCTTTTTTTCAAACCGGAGTTCATGGTTGAATGATAGGAAGCCAGGTGACATTTTCTTGGAGCACCAATTTTACTCAAAGATGATTTTAAGGCAAATTTATATGTTAAACAGACTGATAAATATTTGGAATAGAATATAAAATTCGTATGTACTATTATTGCAAATTAGCCATCAAAGACATTTTTCTCTTGGGGTAATGGCTTTGGGCTGCATCGCTGAGGTCTCATATTTGCAATCCTTATCCTGTGCTTTACAACAATCAGGATGGGGCAATTTGTAGTCTTGAATTTTGGCTCACTTTCCAGATGGAAATCTGAGGCCTAGGAAGGAGAAAGGGTATATATGGCTTATTAATGGTAGGACTGTGCCCTTGTTTCCTGCCTCAATTTCCCCACATGTAAAAAAACTCAGAAACCATGTCTGATGGAAGAAACACTTAGCCAGGAGCTTCTCTCTGTGTTTGGCAGGAGAGAGGAGCCCATGTGCCTCCCCCAGCCTCTCCCGGCCTCAGAGAAAGTTTCCAGAGAACTATTTTCTGGTGTTAATTTGTTAAGTCTTCTTACAAAGTGAGAATAGCAGCTGGTGGGGTGGACTCTGACCTGACATGAAAGTTAATTAGAAATGTCACCCTCCAGGGAACATATTCCCCTGAGGAGAGAAAGAGACATTAATATTTCAGAGCCCCTCTGGCTCCCTGCCCTCTGGGCTGTGTGGGGCTCTGCCTTCTCCCCACTCCTCCATCTCTTCCTGATTTGCTCCATGAAAAATTAATTTCCTCTCCAACTAAAGAGCTGTCTCTGCTCTCAAGGCAGAGACATTCTGGGAAATATCAGTCAGGAATGCTGATCCCATCTGAGTCTTAGCGTGCTGTATTATCTTGAGAGAGTGTCCTAATCTCTCTGGGGTCTGGGCTTTCCCATCTGTAGGGGAGCATTCCCGGATTGTCTGGGTGAACAGCTGGCAGATGAGAAAGGCCAGCGGTTGCTACTGAGCAGCTGCTGAATGAACACAGCAGTGGGGCTGCTGAGGACATGGAAGAGGCCCAGAATCAGAGTGGACTTCTCTAGATGTAAGAAGCATCCAACCCCAGATATTCTGTCCCACAGAACAAAGCAAGGGAGATTCCTGCCCACTAGGCTTTATTGTTGGTAAACTCGATGTCCCGAGTAGCTGGAGGCACAGCCAAGTCAGGCACTGTCTCAGACTACATTAATAGAGGTATAATATCCAGAATTGAGGAGGATATAGAGAGTGCTACCCCAGACCTGATACACTGCATTATTCAGGCCAAACCTGAGATTGTATGTGCATGCTCAGAGAGGTGTCTAGACAGCTCCAGGACCTTCAAGGATTAAATTGCCAGCTTGAGTCAGTACACATCCTGGAGGCCCTCAGCTCTGAGAAGAGAAGACTGGACATAGAGGCTGAGGGAGCAGGTGTTCACTTCAGGGCCTCAGAAAGCAGATAGAAGACAAGAACTATATCTAGGGACTTTTGGAAGGGCAGATTTCAACTTGAAAGAGAAGGAAGTAAAAATAGCCACAGCCGTCCAACAGTGCAGCCAGCTTCCCCGCAGGCCGAGAGCCCGGGGTTCAGCCAGAGCCACACCCCTCACACCAGGCTGCTGGGAAACATCCCTGCCCTGGCTAGAGACTCCAGGATGTCCTCAGGAGGAACTTCCAATTCAGAGATTCCCAGATGATAATAACCACCCTCTCACTTCTCAAGTGCAAGGCACTGCGCTAACTTCTTTACATAATGCTGCATCCTTTACATAAGTGCGTCGATCTAAAGGACTCGGAGTAGCAGCTGGCTCTCTGTGAGGACCATGTACATGGTAGCTATTTCTGTTGACATAGTCTTAACTCACTTAATCCTTAGAACAACTCTATAAGGTAAGTACTATTAGTATCTTCATTATACATATAGGGAAACTGAGGCATGGGACATTCCCTTGCCCAAGGGAACAGCTATAGGGGAGAGTGGCAGAGCCAGAATTCAAACACAGGGAATCTGGCACCAGAATCCATGCCCGCAGCCACTATGCTAGACTCTGGGAGATGGCAGTGAGAAGCAGCCCAAGGAAATGAGCCACTGAGCACAGGCTGGTTGAATCATGAGCCAGAAGGGTCTTAAAGTCCATGCAGGGAAGGCAAGGAGGGTAACGCAGGTCCATATCAGAAGCACATGGATTTGCTCTGGTGGTCAGCCCTGATTCCATGTGGGAGTGGTTAGAAAGAGGTGGCTCTGGACCAGGCATAGGGCCCACGACTGTAATCCCAGCGCTTTGAGGCCGACATGGACGGATCACCTGAGGTCAGGAGTTCGTGACCTGCCTGGCCAACATGGTGAAACCCCATCTCTGCTACAAATACAAAAATTAGCTGGGTGTGGTGGCGCAGGCCTGTAATCCCAGTACTTGGGAGACTGAGGCAGGAGAATCACCTGAACCCGGGATGGGGAGGCTGCAGTGAGCTGAGATCGCACCACTGCACTCCAGCCTGGGCAATACAGAGAGATCCTGTGTCAAAAAAACAAAAACAAAACAAAACAAAAAGCATGTGGCTCTGGCTGGGCTAGGCTTCTTCCCATCCTCAGTCTCCAGCTTCTAGGAAGGAGGGCACAGGTCAGGTTCCAGATGTCCTAGCAACAATGGCTACCAGGCAACTTGGGCAAGTCCAAGGGGCAGGACAAAGATAGTAGCCCAGACCCTGGTTTGGTCCCATTCACTCATTCATTCATTCATTCATTCACTCAACACTTATGTATTGAGTGCTGCTTCTGCCCCAGCCCCAGACATCTCCACAGAGTGGGAGGTACAGCAACACCTGTGTGACCCAATGGCACTCATGGTCTAAAAATGGACTCATTCCCAGCCCAGGTGGTTCTGATTGGAGCCAGGAAAGAGAGAGCGAGAATTACTTATTCACAGTTGTGGATGACATTGAATGATCATCACTACATCTACCAAGGGTGGTGCTGGGCATGGTGTGGGAGAGTGTGATGGGCTTTAGAACTGCAAACTCTGATGAGGGTCCCAGCTCCACTGGAGCTGATTATTTAGCTTTTCTCATTTTCAATTTGCTCATCTGTGACGTGAAAGTGGAGTTGTGCTATGTGGCTCTGGAACTTGGTAGACTAAAGCACACAGCACATGGCCTGGTACACTCACTCACTCATTCATTCAATGATGAAGGCCTAGGGAGGCAGAGTCTGCTCCAGGCTCCAGGACACAGTGAGCAAGGGATGCACAGCCCAGCCCCCATGAGCTCGTCTATGAGTTGGGGTATACATAAGCATTCGGGCAAAGCAACTGTGTGAGGTTAGTGTTATGAAAGGCAGTGAGCCTGGGGCTCCAGGGGCCTATGGAAAAGGCCCTGGGCAAGGAATCCAGCTCTCCACCTGGTATGTGCCATGTCCTTGGGCAAATCACAACCCCCTCACTAGGCCTTAGTTTCTCTAAAGTTTGATAAGGAGGCTCTGGCCTCCAAGGGTTCTTCTAACCTGGATGTTCTATGATTCTGTGTCCTCTGGGCGTGAGGTGAATTCCTGTGTGGGATGGCGTGGCATGGGCAACCAGTGAGGACAGGGCTGGTGAGGGCCTCTGCTAGGCTTGGACTCCCTCCCAGTCTCCCAGACTGAGAAATGCTGAGGCCAGACTTGAGCTTGCAATCCAGGCAATGTTTTCATATCTTCACCCGAGACAGCTCCAGTGGGCCAATGAGCTTGCCAGGTTGAAAGCCAAGTGTAAGCCTGCGGAAGGAGGGAAAGTGGGCCTGCCTCTGGGAGACGTAGCAAGGCTTCTGATAGGCTCTGCCAGGAGCCAGGACACCCGGCTTCAAATTTCTCCATCACTGAGGCTCAGTCACCTCGTATGTGAAGTGGAAGGAAGCTGGTCTTTCCTACCTCCCAGGGTGTTAGTGAAGAGCAGAGGCAACCCCTCAGGGGCACAGGGAAACAGGACATGGCCGCACTTAGGAGGTGCATCCCCTGTGTGCCAGGCTTTGGCCATTGCTTCGTGTGCATCACATCACCCCACCCTCATAACCACCCTGGGAGAACACTATCATCTCCATTTGACAGACCAGCAAACCACCTTGTGGTCCGCAGTTGCACAGCTTGTGAGGACCTACACAGTCATTTAGGTGAACATCTGTCTAAGCTGAAGCCTGGATTCTTTCCACTATGTATTTGGCTCTGAATGAATGAGAGGTGGTGGTGTCCCCATTTTGCAGATAAGAAAACTGAGGCTCAGAACATCACACATCTAATAAGACTCCCATCTAACACCACCAGAAAGACCAGCCGTTTGTGGTGTTTCAATGGCAGACAGGAGAGGGCCAGGTCTCAGCAACTGGGATTCATTATTCCTAGAAAGTTCTAGACAGCTTGGTGTCTAATTCCTATTGGCACCCAAATAGAGCAAAAATCTCACCTAGGTTCAAGTGATGTGCATACCCTAAGACTTTTCTTTAGTGGTCCTGGCTTTGGCCATAAGGAAGCCCCTGTTTCATGGCTATCAGTGACAGTGCCACAGTTGATCCTGTTTTGATTTACATGGCAAAGCAAAGGTGGTAGGAATAAGTATCTGGGAGCCAAGACTTGGAGTCACATCCGGTGTAGAGTCAGAATGTCCACCATGTGTTAGAGGCAAAGACCGCCAACAGAGACACTGGCTCTGCCGTTTGTAGTTGAGGAACTTTCACACCTTTTTTTGCCTTTCTGGGCCTCAGTTTCTTCTGTGGAACGGGGGTGATGATGCCTATCCCCAGCAGCAATGCGAGGATAAATGAGATCATCTGCATGAGGCCTTCAAGTCCCAGCACAGGGTCTGGCACATGATAAGGACTCAAGAAGTGGTAGCTGGTGCTTCATTACCATCGCTATTACTATCATTATTTCTGTGTCCCCTTCTGCCTTACAGTGCGGAAACAGGAAATTATAAAAGTGACAGAGCAGCTGATTGAAGCCATAAGCAATGGAGATTTTGAGTCCTACACGTGAGTCAGCTGGGCTCATTCTGCATGTCCTGCCTGGATCGTTGTTCAGCGGGTACCGATGGCTAGCTTTGGGGATCCTCGTCTCCAACCCTCATCCACTCACTTTGCATGTGCTGTGAATCAGACTGAACTCACATTTCTATTTGCATCTGGACTTGATGCTTATATTGAGCTTTCTGTTCGCGACACTTCTCTATATGTCAGTCCTCCTCCTCCTGTCCTTCCTCCTCCTCACATCTTGTTCCCTGGGAGGAACGCCAACAAAACTCCCTTGCTTCCCCAAGGAAAGAGGGGGTGGACAGCATCATAGCATAGGCCTCCTCAGGAGATGAGCTGGGAAGGTGGGAAGCGAGACAGGCCCCCCTCATTCCTAGCCAATGGGCCTGGGCACTCACCCTACACTCCCTTGGACCTCTGACCTCAGATGGGCAGGAGCAGGCAGGATCCACAGGGAGTGTCCCTTTGGTGAGCAGGCATGAGCAGAAGTACCTCTAAGCAGAATCTGAACTCCTCTGAGAAATAAGGCAGCATGCACAAAAATTACATAAAATGAGACATCCCATACACACCTGGACTCGCCTTTGGAGGGGCAGCTCTGTGTGTGAGGGCTGAGCCGGAACATCTGTGCTGCCCACTCACGCCTTTCCTGGCCTGGCCCAGAAACAAACTTCGACCGGGCCCTCAGCTGGCCCCGGGGAGAGTAAATATTCTGGTCTTAGTCCTTAATAGTTTGGCCAGTGCTGACAAGGCCTGGGCCTAAAGACCAGACATATGATTTTTGGAGGACAAAGACTGCCCACCAGTGCAGAGTGATTTTTTTCCCTGCTGGGTTAAGGTGAGTTGGGCATAGCCTGGCTGGGGTTCGCTCCTTGGGCTGCCTGGTCCTGGTTTCCAAGGTGCCCAGAGCTGGTTTGCCTCTCAAAGCCTTGGCAGGCCGGGTGCATTCTAATTGTAGGAAAGCTTTCAGTGGCAGCAGGTGGCAAAGCCCCCTAGAAGGTCACTGGCTTCCTTTGGAAGAACAGTGGCTTGGAAGATGCATGGGTGGAACTGAGGGTGATGTGTGCATATGTGCATGCATGCACTTGTACACATGTGTGCACGTTTGGGACTGTGCACAAGGAGGGTGTGCAGGTGTATGTGCATATGTATACTGGAGTGTTGCACTGAAGCACGGAAATAGGCTGTTCAGCTGGTCTTGCAAGCAGTTCTAGAAAGAGTGAACTTGGAATGTATCATGCCAGTGGCTCTGGAAGGACTCAGCCAGGGAATGAAGGAAAGTGAGGTGGGTCCTGTGGTCCCCAAGCTACTCAGTGGCACTTCTGGGGGTTCTGGGGAACCCCTCACACCTATGGGATGTCACTTCCTCTGACATCAGCAGCCTGCTCTATGTTCTGACCCCTTGCCATGACCTCTGGGTCCAGGATGCCCTGTGTAACCCTGAATATGTTCCTTCATCTCTCTGAGCCTCAGTTTCCCCGTAGGTACAATGGAGTTGGGGCAATGGCCTCCAAGTCCCTTCACTCTAGGAGGCAGGAATACCAAGGCTCCTCCAAGGTTGGGGCTTCTTCAGTGGGGGTGTGTAGTCTCCCACATGCCAGACCTCCACCCTTGGGGGATTCTGGAGCTGAAAGCGTCCTGGGCACCCCGTTTGGTCTGAGCACAGTCCCCAAGCCCCTGGCATAAGCCATCTGGAGAATCTGGGGTCATGAGTAGAGAAGCAAGTTGTCTGGGGCCACCCAAACAGACAGAACAGAGCAGGGACAGTGCACCCTGCAAATGCTTGCTCTAGCTCAGACGGTGCTGGCCTGACACCCGCTCCTAGGTGTCTCCAATTCTACCCTGGGTTGAGAGCTTTGCTTGTCCTGGGACATTTCCTGTCCCTGGCTTCATTGCTATTGCCACGGGGGTCCATGTTATGCCACAGAAGATCCCACAGACCTGTTTCCCTGGAACGAGGAAAAGACAGCTTGTTCCCTTCCCTTGTCTGGCTGTCAGGGTCTCCCAGAAGACTAAGACTTGGAAGGGAACAACAGCTGAAAATACACAGCCTCCGTCATGCCCTGTGCCTCTCCTCCCAGATATTACCTCATCTAATGCTATTTTTCTCATCCTACAGAAGAGGAAACTGAGGCTCACAGCCAAGGCGGCTGGTAACAATAGGGAACCTTTGTTCAAATTAGCAAAACTCGCCCCTTCCAGGTGTATACCTGGCTTGATGAGCAGAAGTCACTTTTATGTGAAGGAAAAGGCAGTGCCCCCCAGTCCCGACCCCACAGGAAGATAAATTAGAAAAAGCTCCCTCTGGATCCACTGCCCTGAACCAGGGAGCGCAATTTGGAGAGTAGAGAGCAAATGGAATTTCCTCCCCACAGCACCGTTAGCGCACTGCGCAGCCCTGCACACCATCCATGGTGCTCTCGCTTAAAGCGGCTAAGCCACTTGCTTGGGGGTCTCAGAGCCACTGGTGAGCCAGGGCCTGAACTTAGGCTTCCTGGATCTAGATGACACACACCAGTCAGTCATATCCCATACTTTATAGCTTGCTTGCAAGCCCCTTCCCGTCCACTAACTTCAACTATCCTGTGAGGTGGGTGCAATCATTCCTATTTCACAGGCTCACCCTCCAAGGGTCCAGTGAGAAGCCGCCCCAGCCCCTCTTTCCTCTGGCTTCTTTCCCCCAGGAAGATGTGCGACCCTGGCATGACGGCCTTCGAACCTGAGGCCCTGGGGAACCTGGTTGAGGGCCTGGACTTCCATCGATTCTATTTTGAAAACCGTGAGCAATTCCTTCTCTCTGTGGTGCCTGTTGTCTGCTCTCGTTCCATGTCCTGCCGGATGGCACAGCAGGGTGACGGGCAGGGCCCCAGGGGCGGCTCAGGAGCCAGCGAAGAGGAAGCTCCCATGTGGACTGGGGTTGGTACCCTCTTGGTTCCCTCTCCCAGCCCTGGCCCATCAACTACCAGCTGCCCCTCCTGTGGTTGAAGATGGGGCAGGCGAGGTCCCAGAGACCAGGGACATTCAGGACAAGCCCTCCCAGGCCTCTCCTGCCGATGACTCTGGGCAGGGTCTGGGGAGGGCCTTGATTCCCATATTATAGATAAGGGAGCCTTCCCACTGGCACATACACCCAAGTTACAGTCATCTTGATGCCTAGGGCCAGCTGAGCTGCCCAGCTGGTCACAAGCTGGCTGGTGGGTTGTTATGCAAGTGGCCTCTGTGGGTGGGCAGTTTGGGAAAGAGGTGAGGACAGCGAGCTCACACTGCTGTGCCCCTGCCTGTTGTCTAGGTCTCTGTCCTGCATGTCTGTCCTTCCCCGGCCTCTCCTTTGCAGGAGAGACCTTGGCAGCTTTGCAACCAGGAGCCATCAGCGGGTAGAGGCTGGGCCTGACCTACAGTGCTTTCTGCCTGTGTCTGTGTTTCCCTAGGCCAGGGGTCAGGTAGGGATGAATTAAAATGCACACAGGTTAGAATCATGCAGCTTAGGACAGGGAGGAAGGACCTAAGAAGTGGTATATCCAGGGTCCCCCAAAGTCAAGGGCGTGTACCACTGAGGCTACACAGTGATTTCAGGTGTACGTGGGCACCACTTAAAACAGCATTGGTTTACACAGTGAGAGAGCTCTTTCCTTCTTAATTCTCTTTCAGTACTCTGGCTTCATCCGGGGAAAGTCTTTGCTAGGTGCTAGCCTGTCTTCAACACCTCTCTGCCACTTTGTAATTTCTCTTTATCAAAGAGAAAACAAATCTCAGGCTCAGATCTCTCTCAGGCAAGAGCGCGGTGCGAGGATTATGTAACTTTCTTTCATTTTCACCAGCCTCATTATTAGAACTTTATTCATGATACTGATTATTCATTAATGGTTATGTCAATAAGTTTTCTTTTAAAATAAATCTATAGCCAGGCACAGTGGATCACACCTGTGATCCCAGCACTTTGGGAGGTTGAGGCGGGTGGATCCCTTGAGGTCAGGAGTTCAAGACCAGTCTGGCCAACATGGTGACACCCCTCTCTTCTAAAAATACAAATATTAGCTGTGTATGGTGGTGGGTGCCTGTGATCCCAGCTATTCCAGAGGCTGAGGCTGCAGTGAGCCGAGAATGTGCCACTGCACTTCAGCTTGGGCAACAGTGGGTCTCGGTCTCCACACACACACACAAAATTATAGAAATTAGTAAAGCGAATCAATTCAGGGAGATACTTTTCTTTCTTTTTTTGAGACTGAGTCTCACTCTGTCACTCAGGCTGGAATGCAGTGGTGTGATCTCCCCTCACTGCAACCTGGGTTCAAACAATTCTCCTGCCTCAGCCTCCTGAGTAGCTGGGATTACAGGCACCTGCCACCATGCCCAGCTAATTTTTGTATTTTTAGTAGAGACAGGGTTTCACCATGTTGGCCAGGCTGGTCTTGAACTCCTGACCTCAAGTGATCCATCCGCCTTGGCCTCCCAAAGTGCTGGGATTACAGGTGTGAGTCACCACGCCTGGCCTGGGAAATACTTTAATGAAGTAAGTACAGGTGGCACTTGTGAATGGTAAAAATAACGAAGAAGGTACTTTAGTGACTGAAGTAGGATCTAGTCCAACTCTTCATCATACAGAGGGGAAACTGAGGCTCAGAGAGGGGAAGTGACTTGTCTAAAGGAATCCAGAAAGCCAGTGGCAGAACCTAGAGCTGACTCACCCCAGTGCCCTTTCCCTTCCCTGTAGCACCTCCTGCATCTGCACATTAGCAAGCCTCCACTGGGACTGACACTCCTCTCCTGGCTTGCACCCTCTCTGACTGAATTGTATAGCATACAGAGGCCAAGGACACCCTCCAAAAAGCTGTGAAAAAGAAAGCAGTATCTTCCTTTAGTAAATCAAACGAATTCTCAAAGGCTAACAAGGAAGATTAAATTCTTGGCCGGGTGTGGTGGCTCATGCCTGTAATCCCAGCACTTTGGGAGGTCGAGGCGGGAGGATCATCTGAGGTCAGGAGTTCAAGACCAGTCTGGTCAACATGGTGAAATCCTGCCTCTACCTAAAAATATAAAAAGTAGCCAGGTGTGGTGGCACACGCCTGTAATCCCAGTTACTAGGGAGGCTGAGGCACGAGAATTGCTTGAACTTGGGAGGCAGAGGTTGCAATGAGCTGAGATGGCGCCACTGTACTCCAGCTTGGGTGACATAGTGAGACTCTGTCTCAAAAAAAAAAAAAGAGATTGAATTCTTAGGCAAAGAGAGGTGGCTGAACCCCGTAGGTTCTATTGCCCTGGAGCTCCCGCACTGATTACGGAGGCGACCATCCTACAGTCTGTCCTCTGGGGGCACCAGTCCCGAGGGTAAACTTACAATCCCCACAAAGCCGAGACCAGGCTAAGTCCCAACTGTAAAGGCTGAAGGATGACAAAATGGAAATCATCACAGAGAGGAAGCCATGCAGCCCTTTGCCTGTGTCTATACAGAGGCCCCTCTTAGCGTTGGTCCCCCAACTGCAGGCTTAAACATCTCACCTCCAATGCAGAACTCACAAGGGCAGACCCAGAGTAACTGCTCACTCCTGGCCAAGCCCCACCTTCCAGAGCCCTATTTTTTCCTGTTGACGACTTGGCTCTGTCTCCCACCCTATGCACAACGATAGATATTGGAAGCCTCCTGTCTTTTCAAAAGACACCACATCAGGTGGCATTTCTTTACAAATACCTCTTAAGACCCCAGCCATTGCTGACTGTAGCAAGGCCGAGTGCCCCCAACAATGCTAAACTCTGTTTGTACCTCCTGGGATTGTTCTAGATTGTCCTAACCGAGTCTCACTTGGAAACTGACTTCTTTTTTAAAAAATAATTTTATCTATCTATCTATCTATCTATCTATCTATCTATCATCTATCAACCAGGTTATGAAACTGGCTATTTTTCATATTTTTCATAGAGATAGGGTTTTGCTTTGTTGCCCAGGCTGGTCTCAAACTCCTGGGTTCACTTGATCCACCCACCTCAGCCTCCTAAAGTTCTGGAATTACAGGCATGAGCCACCACTCCCGGCCCAAACTGACTTTTTTTAGATTCCACTGCACTTTTTTCAGGAATTAGCCTGGCCTGGGACAAATCAGATTGCTACGCTGGACCTTATTTGCATATCTGTGGAACGGATATGTTGAATAGATGGTCTTGTATGCCTCCAGCACTGAACACTGTCAGGGACACTTACAGAGCTCTCCTCAGATTCTACAGTTGGGCTGCTGGATGACCTCTGACCTCCGAGGTCACTCCCAAGTTTATGATGCTAAAACTCTGCATTCTACATGTCCAAGAGCCCAGAATTCTGTTACTCTACGAGCCTAAGACTTGGTGAAGTCCTTTACCTAAAGCCTGGGTGTAACGTGTTCTAACAGGAGATCGGTGCTATTGGATACTTTCTGCAATCCTTAAAAAAAAAAAAAAAAAAAAAAAAATACACACACACACTTTATATTTTTCAGAAAATAAGTGGCTCACAAACCTGGCTTGGCACCAGGGTCAAGGGGTAAGGAAGGAGAAGGGAGATTTTTAACATTAGAGATTCTTGGCCTCTGCTCTCTAAGGGTAGGGTTGGGGAAGCTGTGTTTAAAGTCAGCACTTTGCATAATTCAGGCCTGCATTCAGGCTACACAAATAGAAGGGTTCCTCTCAAGCCCCAGATACAGATCACCACTCCTCCCTGGGTCATTGTCTTTCTATGCTTTCATTTTCTACCTTGAGGAAAACATCGAGTTTCTAGAATCAATTTAATAATAGTAATGGCGGTGTCTCATTTCATGCGGTGGGATCTGGTGTCAAGGACTTTGTCAGCCCTATCGTGACTCCAAGAGTTATGTATTGCTCCCTAACTCTGGAAAGCCCCATGACCTTGTGATGACCCCCATGACCGCTAATATCATCCTTATCATTTCAAGGTTCTAAGATTCTGAAATTCTCATATTCCCCCAAGTTTCCACAATTCTTTTTTTTTTTTTTTTTTAAGTTTCCACAATTCTATATGTATCTACAGTAGAAGCGGCCAGCAGGCCCACGGACTGTGTCTGAACTACAGATATATTTCACATGGCCTGCATGATGTTTTAAATTTGAATTAGATGAAATTTAAAAATGAAGAGTTTTCATATAAAAATTCAGATTTCCAGATTCTCTTGAAAAACCAGGTGTGTCAACACCAGTGTCACTCACATACCAGCCACCGGGAAGCTGTGTGCGGGATGCCCTCTTTAGGTGGGACAAGGCATTCTGTTTGCCACTGTTTCCCCATCACTCCCCCGACCCAGAGGTCAGTTGTCATTTAGCATCTAATACCCGGCTCAGCCCCTGCTGTTTATGTGCCTGCCTGGCACCTGGGGAGATCTGGCTTTGAGACTGTGCTTGGAGCTCATCTGGTTCTATAATCATCTGGGCTTACTTCCATGTGGCTAACAGTCTACGATTCTAACATTCCATTTTCCCATGTTGGATGAATTCTGCATGTCTGAACTCCACTGTATCTAAGCTGGGATGTGATGTCCCAACCATCTAGAAGTTCTACCTTACCCCAGGTAGCTGAGCCCTGACACAGAGGCCCCCTCCCTGCAAATGAAGCAGGCAGGGTGCCTCTGCTGAGAGGGCTGCTGGGAGTGGAGAAAGTGAAGACAGTGAGAAGGAGGCCCCCAGTTGCATCTCCTCTGCCCTTCCCATCTCCACCTCCAGTGTGGTCCCGGAACAGCAAGCCTGTGCACACTACGATCCTGAATCCCCACATCCACCTGATGGGCGATGAGTCGGCCTGCATTGCCTACATCCGCATCACGCAGTACCTGGATGCCGGCGGCATCCCCCGCACCGCCCAATCGGAGGAGACCCGCGTCTGGCACCGCCGGGACGGCAAATGGCAGATTGTTCACTTCCACAGATCTGGGGCGCCCTCCGTCCTGCCCCAGTAAGAATCCCTCCTTCCTGCTTCCCAGATTAACATAAAGGATGGGGTGTTGCCCTGGAGGGGGTTACATCGGGGAAGCTGCTTGCTTCGGCTCTGAAAGGTTACAGAGTGGGAAGACCCCACTCTGCAGGTCTAGGGCAGACCCCAAGAAGGAGAACAGGCCTGCAGGTCTGGGGAAAGAACTGTGCAGGAGCTACGGGGACCGCTTGGACTCCATCTAAGGTGGCAGGGTGGGTGGGTTGCCCACGCAGGAAGCACCATGCCCTGAGAAGCACCCTGTGTGTGTCTTACAGCTGAGGGACCAGGCCAGGGTCGCTGCGTTGCTGAGCCGCAGAGATCCACTCTGTCGTGGAATGGAGCTGCTGGTTCTCCCGGGTGGATTTTGCTGGAATTCCCCCATCTCATCACCCCACCACTGTCACTTCTGTACCTGCATCAAAAAATCCGCTTGTCCACAAAAGTCATCGCAACTTCAGAGCCAATGGCCACATCTCTCCACCTCTCACCCCCACCCTCTCCCCGGCCAGTCTGGGGCTTCCTCAGGCCTGAGTGCCCGTGGCACTGGCCCCCTCTCCCCCACCCCAGTGGCTGTCTGCTTGGCCTGCCTTGGGCTGTAGGCTAGAATGCCTGGGCTGTATGCCCACCAGGGGCTGGGGAGAAGTAGGGATGGCACGGTGAGGAAGGTAGCATCCGCCAGTCCCTCTCCCGGACTTTTCCTCTTCCAGATGTCCAAGGAAGGGCAGATGACACCTCCTAGCCCCCTAAGCCAACCGCCCTGAAGGAGTGGGGAGAGGAGCAGACGCCAGGAGCCTCCTGCCTCAAAGCCCTCCCCCAGTCTTCTCCCTCCTGTGCTGACCTCAGGGTGGTCTGACCCTTCCCTCAGTGTGGGGGTTGCGGCCCTCTCAGGTGCCCTATTGCTTTCTGCTTCCTTCTGGTGAAGTCCGCCTCCAACATTCACCCCACACCCCCCGCCATTGTCCCTGGAGAATTCCAGCCTCGTCGTATCTCAGAGAGGAAAGCAAATTGGTTTTTGGGGCAAAAGAAAGCAACGTTTAGGTATCACTTCTACTTGGACCGCATGCCTTTTTATAGCCAAATTTCTGTGTATTTCGTAAATGGATTTTGCGTTCCTGGATATTTATGTAATAACTAGACTTCTCAGATTATTGTGAGAAGGGTCGGGTTGGAAGGGGTGTAGGAAGAGGAATGAGGGGTAATTTTTTTCTGTTCTAGTTTTTAAATTTTTTTTCGTCATCTCTGAGATGGACCTTGTCACCTGTGGTTTTTAGGGCCGAGGCGAACTCAGCTCCAGAGAGAAGGGCCTCTCTGCCATTTCGGTCCCAAAGTAAGCTGACACAGGCATTCCTTTGGGGACTGTGGAAGCATCAGATGCCAGTGCTGACTCAGGAATAGCAAGTCAGGGCAGAGAGGAGGAGGGAGGCTGTAGGGATGGAAATATCTGGACTTTTCTTTGCTTCCCTCCCAAACTGGGGTCTTCACTACTGCACTTCCCAGAATTTCATCTCACCATATCTGCGTGCCGCCCCCAGCGCCCCCCACCCACCTCTGGGGGGCCCATGAGAATGTGTTCTCATTGCCTCTCCCCCCATGGTGTCTGATGACCACAGCAGAGCACTGGGAATTTCTACTCTTCACGCGTCATCCTGCAGCCTCAGGTTCGCATCCTCTCTTTCTTTTCCTCTTTCCCTCTTTCCCTGGGATTGACTCTGAGTGGAATACCTTGGCACATCCACTAGGATCTACTGTCTGCACTGTTTTCTTTGCATGACTTTATATGCAGTAAGTATGTTGAAAACAAACAAAAAGAAGAAAACACTCAACAAAACCAATCTACATGTTTTGGACTAAAAACAAAAATAGAGGTTGTATTCTCAGTGTCCGACTCGGAATTATGTTGCTGCCTCTCTGTGCTTTTGGCCTCTGTGTGGCCGTGTTTTGCCAGCATGAGATACTGTCCCCTCTGGAGGATTTTAGGGGAGGAAGAGCCACGTCCCCAGGGATTGGAGGAGGCTCCGGTACCCTCAACCCTCCTGGGTGCTGGTTGGAGCAGAACTGGTGAGGATGTTTGATCCAAGACTTTCTTCTGAGTTCTCCCCAATCACCAGCTATCTGCTGGGTTCTTAAGTCCTGCTGCCCATACCCAGGTGACACAGGCAGTGTCAGGTCTGCAAGCCAGGAGAGATGCTGCCCAGGCCTCCTGGTTTCCAAGCTGGTCCATCACTGGCCTCTGTCCTTGGCAGAGACCTTGCTGCCCAGGAACTGGGTGGGCTCTTGGCCTGTCCCAGGCCCAGAGGGCTTCCCAGTAAGGCCCAGTGATCCCATTGTCCCCGGGGCAAAACCACCTGTCCCCCTTGTGAGCTGCCGGTTCCCTACAACCATCCCCAGTCAAGTGTGAGGGTGTGGCCTTCACCAGGGGCTGCTGCAATTACCAAGCAAGGTCTGAGCTCTTCTTCAGCCTCAGTTTCCTCATTGGTTATAAGGGTTCACTGCTCCCATCCAGCTGATGAAGGAGCAAGCATCTGGCGATGTGAAGCCTAATTTACCCACAGGAGCTGGCAGCGATAGTCACTGGCAGGACTCCTGTTTACTTCTAGAACTGGCCAGGCCCCATGCCTTCCCCCACCTGCCCCAGATTCCCCTCTTCGGTGCCTGTCAACTGCTTTTCAGCAGTGGACTGCAGGGGAAAGAGCAGTGGTTTGGGGTGAGTAGGCTTCAATTCCCAGCTCTGACCTGACTTGCTGTGTGACCTTGGGCAAGTTTCTTCCACTCTCTGGAGCTTGGTTTCCCCACCAGAGGAAACTGAGCCGGAGGAGCCTGAGGTCCTGCCTTTCAATGGCTGACACACCTCCTGTCCACTGTGTCCCTCTCCAAGTGCCAGAGAAGTGGAAGCAGGTTGCTACCCCAGGCTGCGATGGCCCCCACTGTGAAGGCCAGCCTGTGGGTGGGCAGCCACCTGGTGCCACCATGGGGCACCAGGGATGATCCTGAGGCAGCAGGCAGGGGAAACTCACAGAAAAAGCTGCCCAGAGCCCACCCTCACCAGACAACTCTGCACTCCTCCAAAACACCCTTTAGATGCAAAAAATAAATAAATAGATCCAAACCCAAGTCAAAACCTTGGCTCCAGCATGCAAACACGTTTACAGGAACGTCTTCTCCTGGGTTTGTGCCCACAACGGTGCGAATCCTGACCCAGGGCCTCCTGTCTCCCTTCAAAGGGAGACCCTTTGGGGGGATGAGTTTGCCAGACTCCCCGTGCTGGTTTCTTTGTTACTATTTGTTTGGGGGTTTGTTTTAGTTCTTTTTTGTTTTTCTTTTCTTTTTTAAAACTATGTGGCTGTGAACTTGAATGACCACTGCTCAAACTTTCTGCTATTTGGGGGGTGGGATGGGAAGAAGGGGCGTCTGTTTTATTCTTGGTGTTTTCAGTGCAATAAATAGCTACAAACTTCTGTGCACTCTGTGTGTTCCTGTCTTGGTCAAGCCCCTGCACTGGAGGTTTTCGTTGGTTTCCAGTTCTAGGTCTGACCCAGGGCAAAATAAAAGTCTCTGTCTTCATTCTGATTGGGCCAACTATGGTCACGTGCTCAAAGCTGAACCAGTCACTGTGGGATTATGCCTGGACCACAGGCCCCACCTGTAGAGCCAGGGAGGGGTCAGCTTTCTCCCAGGGACATGGGCCACCTTCAGCAAGAGCCAGGGGGCGGCTATGGGTTGCCTGAGCAGCCAAGAGCTAAAGTCTCCCTCAGGCCTTGGGGCAAGGTTCTTTTCCTCCGGGCCTCAGTTTCCCCATACAATGTGGAGGTTATTCCACAAGTCCCCCACCCGTTCTCTTCCCTCAGCCCAGCCTCACAGTCAAGCACCCAGGACTCAGCACACCAGAGAATGCTTTAAAGAATGGAGAAGGGAAAAAAGGTTATCTTCATTCATAAACATATGCCTGGGCCAAGTGCCTGGGACACTTTGGTCTTTGGAGCCCAAGCTGCTGGTCTCTGGCGGGGCAGAGTCAAAGTGGTGATGCAGAGGCTTTGGCCACCTTCAGACCATGGCAGAGTGATCAACCTTCCCAGCTACCTATGTGAAATGTTCAATGCTAAAACCAGGACAGCACCAGGCCAACCAGACCAGTTGGCCACCCTGAGCCGTGATCTCCATTGCCCAGAGGCCTAGTTGCCACGGCGCTAAGGGAAGGTGCCCATGGGAGCCCACAGTTCTCTCTAGACCATACTCCAGGTGCCTGAGACTCCAGAATCCCTGCACCAGCTGCTTTCTGGGTCTATCCTCGCTGCTAGTATGTGGAATGGCCAGGGAGGTGTCTGTGGGGAGTGTGCCCTCGGCACATAGGGGAGGACCTTCACAGTGAGAGCACAGGCCAAGGCTGAGAAAAGCAAGAGGGGCTTGGGGGCTTCCATTTTCCACCCTTGCCCCAGAGTCTGCAAGGGTTAGTGCCAGGCGTCCTCCCAGCCCTGCCTTCACTTGCCCCAGTGGCTCCTGCAGAAAGTCCTGAGGGCTTGGATAGCCATTGTGCCTTTTTACCAGCAGGTGGCAGCACAGGAGCAGGTTTCAGGCAGTCCTTGGCTCCAGCATGTCTGCCTTGCCCTGGGAGACATCCTTTAACTCTCAAAAAGTACTGACTCCACTTAAAACACTATTATGATCTCACAGGAGCATGATACTCTACAGTTCACAAAGTGCTTTCACAACACCTCTTGTCCCAGTTGCCACAGTCTTATTTTGAAGATGAAAATATTGAGACTCAAAGGCAAAGAGGCTTCTTGCAAGACTGTGACGGGGACTCACCCTTTCTAAAACTCCGAGCACGGCACTCTGTTCCCTCCAGGGGCCTCCCCTGCCCTGGTCTGTGCTGCCCTGCCCCCATCTCTGAACAGCCAGCCAGGAGTGAGTGGGATTCTTAGGACCTCCTCCCTTTTTGGCCCTCTTCCCCTTCCAACCTCCGCCCTCTCTCACCGTTGTCTACACCCGCAGTCTTCATACCCCAAAACGCACTGCAGAGGGCCGTTTCCCCCTCATTTTCCAGTTCAGCACACTGTGAAACCTTCTCAGCCTTCAGAACATGGCTCCAGCATCTTTTCTGGGAAGTTCCCCTGCCCTCCCCGGCCTCCCCCACACGCTGGGCTAGGTCCCTCCTGGGCTTCCACCATCCACTCCACCGTCCTCACCACAGATCTCTGGTTTGAAGTCACCTAAGCAAGTGTCTGCAGAACTCTGTGCTCTTTGAAGGCAGAACAGCATCTTATCCATGCTCCAGATGCACGCAGCAGATGCTGTCATTCTTGCACAGAGGAGACCCCCGCAGATGTGTCCTGGAGGCTGTGCGGGCATGAGTACTCCACCCACCCAGAAATAACAACAGTGAACACTTACTGGGGACGGACCGACGTCAGGCACGCCCTACCTCTTTTATAGGTACTCTCTCAATCCTCAGCACACCCCTCCACTGTGGGCACTATTATTCTCTTCATTCTGTGAATAAGAAGACTGTGTGCCCAGAGGGAAGGAACCTGCCTAAGATGGCTCAGGGCACGAGGGAGGGAGGTGAGACTGAGGCTCCCAGCCTCGGTGAACACCTGCTTCCCACACCTGCTTCCCTGGGGCGTGCTGTGGCTGGGCTGGGCTCCAAGGAGGGCTCAGAGATGAGCTAGACCTGTCTTGTGTCTCCTGTCCCCCAGGAATCTCCAGTGCCATTCCAGACAGTGAGAGACATGCAGAGAGCAAGAACTCAAGGCAGGCTGGGATGGGGGCTGGATCTGCAGGTGCAAAGGGTGCAGGAACCCAGAGGAAGGAGAGATGGCGATGGGGCTGGATGAGGCTTTTTGAGGGCGCTTCGTGGGATGGAGGCAGGGCAGAAACTGGGATCCCAAAACTGTGGTGGCAGGGTGAGCAGAACAGGCTCAGGGGGAGGCTGCAGGGGCTGGAGGTGTCTAAGGACCGAGTGAGTCCCGAATCTGCCATGATATGGCACCCTCTCAGGGCAGGGGCAGGCTCCAGCAGTGGAAATGGCCTTCCCCAGGAGTGGGCTGCGGTAATCTTTCAGGAAACATCCCCTAGCAGGTGCTGGGTGTGCACAAAGGGCAAAGTGGAGCAGGTCCAGTCCTGTGGAAATGTCCTCCGCTCCTTGTCCTTCCTCCTTCCATGCCTTCCCAGACCCAGGGCTTCAGCTGGAGGTGGAGGGAGATGGAGGGGGACGGTTCCTTCTTTCCAGGAGAAAAGGGAGGATTGTCAGCATCCTCTCCCAAAGTGATGTTGGAGGAGTCGCATCCCCTCTCTGGGCCTCAGTTTCCTCATATTACAATGACACGGAACCTGTGGGCCCCAAGTCTGGGAACTGAGCTGGCTGCTGCAGACTCACCAGGGAGTTTGTGAAATACACAGATGTTTCAGGCCCCACCCTCAGAGAACAAGAGCCATTCTTCTGGGCAGGGGTCCAGGCAGCTGTAGTTTTAGTAAGCAAGTACCTAGGTTTGGGAATTTGCATGGAGCATCCCCTTCCCTTCCCCCATTGTCCCCACCCTGTTTCCAAAGTCACAATGGCAGCCTGAAGATGCAGTTATCAGGGCGCCCCACCCCAGGCTTCCCACTTCCCTGTCCTCCCCTGACTCAGCTAGATCAATATTGACTATAGGCCCCTCCCCTGCCTCTAAGTCATGCCACCTTAGCCCTGAAGTTCTCTGAGACCCTGACCTTGGATCCACAGAGTCAAGGTCAAGCCAGGCTTGGGACTGTGAGGATGTTATCGCTGTGCCCAAGCTCCCCCTGTACCTCCTACTCCCAGTGATTGGGGGCAGGGCATCTGGCTCACTGGAAAAACCTGCAGGCCTCCTAATCCTTAAACTCCTCCTCCTGGAGGGATGAGACTTCCTTCCGCCCAGATGGAGCCAATCCCAATCCATCTCCGAAGAGGGATGCTGCTCCCCTCCCTAGCTCCCATGGTGTGGTCCCCAGCAGAAGGCTGCATGGAATGAGTGGGGGTAGAGAGCTCCCCTTTGCTCACCTCCCTCCACCAAGGCCTCTGCAGAGCCCTCTGTCCTTGTTCAATCCATTTGTTTTACAGATGGGGATACTGAGGTCGGGTCCTCAGGGCACACCAGTGGTGCTGGCAAGCCTGGCCTCGAGCTTAGCCAGTCCCTGGCTCCAGGCACACCAACTCCCAGCCTCCTCCTCCCCAGGCTGTTTAGAGGTGGGAGCTGAGCCTCAGTTTCCTTACTGTACAAGAGACGGCTGGCTAAGGAGAAACATCCCATATAGACGGTTTCTGCATGCCACGTTTTGTGCTAAGCACTTTGATTGCTCTTTTATATATACATAAAAGAGCAATCTCGGCTCACCGCAACCTCCACCTCCCGGGTTCAGGCAATTCTACTGCCTAAGCCTCCTGAGTAGCTGGGATTACAGGCACGTGCCACCATGCCCAGCTAATTTTTTTGTATTTTTAGTAGAGATGGGGTTTCACCATGTTGACCAGGATGGTGTCTATCTCTTGACCTCGTGATCCACCCGCCTTAGCCTCTCAAAGTGCTGGGATTACAGGCTTGAGCCACCACGCCCGGCTTTTAAAAATATGTATTAAGCATCTAATTTGTCTCATTGAATCCCCTGCAAAGGGAAAGCTATTCTCTCCTTTTCAGTCAGAGAACACTGGGTTCAGAGAGGTGAAGCAGCAGGTTCAGCGGGGCCGTGGAGCCAGGTCCACTCTGACCAGCCAGTCCAAGGCCTCGTTGGCTCCTACTGCCCACAGTTTTCTTCTCTTTAGAGAAGGGTTCTTACCCTGTCACTCAAGAGATCCGGCTGGGTAAGATGACTTAAAGCTCTAATCCTACCCAATACTTTGGAGGCTGAGACAGGATGATTGCTTGAGCCCAGGAGCTCCTGACCAGCCTCGGCAACAAAGTGAGACCCTCTCTCCGCAAAATAACAATACTAATATTTAATAATAAAAAGTAGCTGGGTGTGGTGGTGTGCATCTGTGATCCTAGCTCCTAGGGAGACTGAGGTGGAAGGACTGCTTGAGCTTTGGAGGTCGAGGCTGCAGTGAGCTGTGATTATGCCACTGCACTCCAGCCTGGATGACAGAAGGAAAGGCTGTCTCAAAAAACCTCTACAGAACAAAAAACAATCCTCCTGCCTCAGCCTCCAGAGTAGCTGAGATTACAGGCACAGACCACTATGCAGGGCTATTTAAAATTTTTTTTTTTTTTTTGTAGAGGTGAGGTCTTGGCACATTGCCCAAGCTAATGTTGAACTCTTGGCCTCAGATGGTCCTATGGCCTCAGCCTCCTGAGTAGCTGGGATTGCAGGTGCCAGCTCTCTGGATTACAGAACCTGGCTTCCTGGCTGCAATTTTCTAGGGTTGCTGCTCACAGAGCCTATGGACTTGAGCAGGAAAGGGCTTTCTTTCCCAAAACAAAAAGTGATTCTGAACGGGGGTGCTGAGAGGAGGCCTCCCCGTGGCCAGAGGGGGCAGGCTGCTGCTCTGTCCTGGGGGAGAAGGCCAAGGCGGCAGGAAGTCAGGCGGTGACAGAGCAGGGGGGAATGCTGGCTGAGGATCCAAGGACGGGCAGGCGGCCCTGGACACCCTTCCAGGGCAGGACCAGCTTTAGCGAGGACTCAGGCCCTGGAGGGAGTGGCCTGGAACTCAGAGAAGCAAACTTTCCATGAGCCACCAGCAAAAAATGAGTCTGGAAGAGCCTGTCCACCGCAGACCCTGGGGCTCAGCAACTAAGGGTCACGTGGAATTGAGAGGGGCCTGCGGCTGTCTGAACTCTTTGCTGGATATCCCCAGAACCACCAAAGAACCAAAGAACTGTGTTCAGTTTGATGCTCCGTGGTGCAAAGCTGTGAACCAGCCTTGTGGAGTCACTGGGGCCACTGGGAGATGAGAAGAGTCCAATCCCTGTCCTGGAGGAGTTGGTAGTGGGGCAGAGGTGGTAGACACAAATGTGTTCCTCTAATCAATAACTGTATCGCATGCCCACCAAGCCCCTGGGTGATGCTGCTACAAGGCAGGAGTTGTCATTACCCACATTTTACAGGTAAAAGAATGAGAGTTTAGAGAGGCTAAGTGACTTCCCCAAGACCACACAGCCAGGGAGGGGCAGGGTTGGGAATGAATCCAGGTCAGTGTGGCTGAGCAGGCTGAGTCTTCTGCACCATGCCCTGCTGCAGCCCTAAAGTGCTCTGGAGTCCAAGGAGCATGACATAAGAGTCTTCACTACATGGAAACAAAATGCTTTGTCTCAAAAGGATGTGAGAGCCCTGGGCAGGCAGGGCTGTGCTGTCAGGACTCACCAGATGCAGGGCTGAATCAGACCCCCTGAAGATTCTAGACGTCCACATCTGGTTAGGGAATTGAGGAAGGCTTACAGGGGAGGGCATATTTAGGAGGGACTTAAAGGATGGCTAGGATCCCAATGGGTGGGTGGGAAGACACTGGCTCAGGATGGAAGGTACTGCCTAAACCAGGGTTGGAAGGCAGGACAGCCTGGATCTGCTCAGGGTACACTGGGAGCATGAGCTGTGCTTGGGTGACCTAAGGGAACATAGGGCTTGGGGGCCACTGTGGACCAAACACTCAAGTAACCAGTGTGACCCCTGAAGCCTGTTGACCCTCCCTAGGCCTCAGGAATATGGCTTACCTAATGGTGTGTGGAGGAGCCCTGCCCCTCCACTGCTTTCCCTCCTTCCTTGCCGCAGAGAACACATGTTGGCTGTGGCTGCAGATGGCCAGGCTCCTCATCTAAGCATTTCCCGGTGCCCAAGGGCACCCTCTGACCAGCCCCAGAACAGGAAGGAAAGGCCCCGGGGCACCTTACCCCACACTCCAGCCAGGCACCTACAATGCCTCTCAAGGCCCCACACCAGCCTCCCAAGTTCAAGGGTCCACACACACACAGATCAGAAGAGACAGGATGTAGAGGGCTGTGAGGGTGGAGAGCCCTGGGGCTTGACCTCAGCTCTGGAACATTCTCCCCGTGGGACCTGGCAACCCCTCTGGGCTGCTCATCCCCTGAAATTGCAGAGTAGTCAGCTGCAGAGAGGCCGACAGGAGGCCCTGATTTCGCCGTGCTTACAATTTTTTTTTTTTTTGAGACAGAGTTTCGCTGTTGTTACCCAGACTGGAGTGCAATGGCACGATCTCAGCTCACCACAACCTCTGCCTTCTGAGTTCAAGTGCCTGTAGTCCCAGCTACTGCCTCAGCCTCCCGAGTAGCTGGGACTACAGGCACGCGCCACTATGCCCAGCTAATTTTTGTATTTTTAGTAGAGACGGGGTTTCACCTTGTTGACCAGGATGGTCTCGATCTCTTGACCTCGTGATCCACTCGCCTCAGCCTCCCAAAGTGCTGGGATTATAGGCATGAGCCACGGCCTACCTTTTTTTTTTTTTTTTTTTTTGAGATGGAGTTTTGCTTTTTGTTGCCCAGGCTGGAGTGCAATGGGGTGATCTTGGCTCATCACAACTTCAGCCTCCGGGGTTCAGTTGATTCTTCTGCCTCAGCCTCCTGAGTAGCTGGGATTACAGGCATGAGCCACCACTCCCAGCTAATTTTGTATTTTTAGTAGAGACAGGGTTCTCTCCATGTTGGTCAGGGTGGTCTCGAACTCCTGACGTCAGGTGATCTGCCCGCCTGGGCCTCCCAAAGTGCTGGGATTACAGGCGTGAGCCACCATGCCTGGCCTCTTACAACTTCTAAATCAGTCATCCACATTGCACATTGGGACATTGCTCATAAAAAAATCCAAATTTCCAGCTGTCATCCATTGGGATTCCAGAGAGATCTGGCAGCCTGGGCCCACACTTCTGAGAGGTGGCCTCCCTCTTAAGCTAGGTGTGCTTTCTTCTCTAGTTGGCCACAGTCCTCACCACTCCCTCTTGTCTCTCCAGCAATTGCTGAGGGTCAGTTGCATATATTCTTCCGCTCAAACCAACAGCTTTGCTCACCCAGGTTCCTGCCTGGCCCTATAGGCATGTGGGTTTGCTGCCAGGTAGGGTATTCAGGGGTAGCAGGCTGGGATCCTACTCCAGACAGGGCTGATGTTTCCTCTGAGCTGCGGGCTCCCTGTTTCCCAGTCAGCTTCCACTGTAATCAGGGTCAGGCTGGTGGCAATTCTGAGCCAGGGAGACCGAAAGTCAATACAGGGATCAGGACAGGGCAGTTGGGAGATGTTGCCGGCGACGGAGGGAGAAGGTGGGGTGGCAGGAAAAGCTGTCTGAGAGCAGGGGAAATGGAAAAAGCAAGAGAAACTGGGAGACTGGGTCAGGGGGGCAGGACAGGGACCGCAGGCCCAGTGGCAAGAGTGGGGCAGGGGTAGAGGGGGCAGGAGGAAGCGAAGCTGGTGGGACCCACGAAATCCTAGAACCCTCCAACCTCACACTTGGAATCTGCGGAGAAGGGAAGCCTGGACTCCCAAGATGCTCCATTCCTGCTCCAGGACATCTGGCTTCAGCTGAGAGCCTGGTGAGGAATATTTGAAAGTCCATGGCCCCTTGCCCGTGCCTCCCCAGACAGGGCACGCAGAGAAGGCTCAGGACCAGGACGCTGCCAGCAGGGCTGAATGGAGCCTGCCCCGTGGGAAGAAGCACCTGAATTCTGAAGGCCATTCTCACACGCTTTGCAAATTAGCAAATTCATCTCTTTCCCCCCACCCAGAGCCCCAAACAAAGAGGAGTGGGAGGGGGCCTGGGCCTTTGTTAGGGGGAATTTATTAATATCTGAAATATGCAGCCGCCCTTCCTTTCCACCCCCAATCAAAGCCTTTGTAAACACCTGCGCCTTGCATTTGAAAGACCCTGGGGCTCTTTTATATGACAAGGCCCTGCCAGGGGGTGGGTGGAACCCGGAGACTCTTCCGGCCTGGGAAACTCTTGGCTTCTCCTAGTCCTGGTCTTCAACTCCAGCCTTCACCTGCTGGCAGGGCCAAGGAATGGGAGAGGGAAGAAGGCGGTGGGCCTGGGTAAGGAGAATGCTCACCGGGTCTGCTTTGCAGGCCCCCGCTGCCCCAGGCTCTGCCTGGTTTGACTGGGTGGCCTTGAGCAAGTCTCCTTCCCTCCATGGGCCTCAGTTGATCTGTCTGTATAACAAGGAACCTTAGTAGTCTCTAAGGGCCTGGAGTTTTCTTCCTTTCTGAGTCCCACCACCCCCGCCCCCCACTGCCATAGGGGAAGGTCAGAGCCAGGGTAGAAGCCAGGAGAGCCTGCTTCCTCCCCATCCACTGGACAGCCCTATGCTGCCCACCTCATGGCTCTCAGCAGTAAGGAGACAGGGTGAGGAGCATGACCTCATTTTATTAACAATAAACCAACAGAACACAAGGGGATGGGGGGACAAAGCCGGAAACAGGCACAGAGGCCTGCCACACTTGCATGGGGGAGCCCTCTCCTGCAGGAGGGAGAATGCTGTGTGCATGAGTCATGCTGAGGCATTTCTGCACCCACCCTCCTCCCTGAGGGACTCACGGTACCAAGGACTACCCTCTGCCCTCTGGCTCTACCCCAACGCTGGGCCCAGGGCCCATGTCCTGGAGCAGGGTGGGTGACCTTGTGAATAGCCAGCCATGTGTGTGAGCTGCTTCCTAGCCTCATGGTTGTCCTGTCACCAATAACCAAGGCCAGCTTCCCTGTAGCTCCTGGAACTGGAGGAGACACTGAAGGCCACCAGGACAAGGGAGATGGGAAGAGAGGGGCCCTGGGCCCTAACAGTGACCCTTCCTACCTCCCCAGCTTGTGCAGCTTGGGGTCCAGTGGGTGAAGGGGTGGCCTTCTTTGAAGTGCTGGGGCCTCCTTTCCCCACCCGCAGCCCCAGCACTCTGGCTCAGGCCACCAGCACCTCTTTCCCACTCTTCACAGGCCTCCCCGCTCCACCCTGTCCCCTCCGATCCCCCGTGCATAGACCCGGAATGATATTCTTCATCATGCAAATCCCTGCCCACCCCACCAGCCCTGGCTCCCCCTGTTAGTTTTCCTTCTGGCTTGAACCCTCCTGTAATCTGGTAAAACCAGTGTCTCCAACCCTCTTGGTCTCTGCCCAGGCAGCTCAGCATCCTCTGGCCCAGAGCCCCTCCTCACCCTGCCCTCTTCCTCTCTCTGCAAACCTTCCCCATCCTCCAGGGCCCTGAGCTCCCACCTCCTTCAGGAGGCCGGCACACGGGAGCCCCAAGGGATCTTTCTCCCTATCTAACTCACTGACCCTTGATCCCCAGGGCCTCGGAGCATTGAGAACCTCTGTGGCCCTGACCCTCCCTGCCCAGCTCAAGATTCTGGTTGTGCTGAGGTGTGTGGGGACAGGCTTCCCCCAAAAAGGGAGGAGTGTAGGCCCTGAAAAGAGATGAGAAGGTGGTGCCAGCTGCCCCATGGGAAAGGGAGCTGGCTGGTCAGGAGGTGTGGGGTTAAGTCCCCTCTGCCACATGACCTGGGGCAAGTCCCTCCCCTCCTGGTCTCAGTATGTCCATCTGCAAAGTAGGGCTGAGCTGGATCATTCTCAGCTTTGATGGGTCTGAGTATGTCTGTGTGTGTGTAGGGGGTTGTCCGAGGTTTCAGGAGAGGCAGAGGCTGCAGGAGAAACTTCCACTGGTGGACTGGTATCCCTATGGCAACCTCCCACAGCCTCTCAGAATCCCAGAGGGCACAGCTGGCCTTTGCAGGCTTCTAAGACAGGACTGTGAGGTCCTGGGCAGGGCCTCCTGCCCACCTGCCTCCTCCCTCACATCATGGACTCCTCCTCCTCTGCGATCTCGCGGTCCACCTCAATGGCTGTGTTCTCAAAGCTGGTGATGCCCCCGTACTTGCGCATGTGCACCATCAGTGGCTTCGGTGACTGGCTCCCAGCCAGTGTGGCCACATACATGCCCGTCCGGTTCTCCTCCAGCGATGGCCCCCAGTCCATGGCTGGCCGGCTGGCCTGTTGGAGCCGCTGCAGCAAAGCAACGTCAGCAGTGAAAACAGGAAACAGGCAGTAATGGTGTAGGGTTCGCTGTGGCCAGGCACCCAGCAGAGACCTGATGACATCATCACCTGGTGAGTCCTGGCCACAGCCCCCCGGGGGAGGGGGCAATATGACGTCCCCCACCAGGGGAGGGACCCACCTGCTCAGGTGAGACTCCTGCTCTACCACTTCAAGCTGGATGGCTCTTGGCAATGCCCCTTGGCTTTTGGTGCTCTGCTTCCTGATCTCTAACTTGGGAATCCCAGTCCCGTCATAGGGTTGTTGTGAGGGCACTGAGATGACGCACTTAGCAGGGTGTGGGAATAGAGTAAGGCCTGGGAAGTGGCGGCTGTTGCTATAATTATGCGGCAGGCCCCTCCTCTGAGCGTCTGAATGCCTATCCAGGAGGCTTCCCCTAAATGCTGAGTCTTAAGGAGCTGGGGGTTTTTGGAAAACAGCTGTGAACCGGGAGAACTGAGGTGCGCTTATCGCTGGCTTTCCTGGTTCCTTCCAGCCCCGACCTGCCTCTTTCTGCCTCTGACCTTTCCCTCGTGGAGCCCCAGTTTCCATGGATGGAGGATGATGACTAAGATGATGACTAAGCCTGGAGATTACAGAGTTGCTTCTTCCTCAACCACATTCCCAAAGCCCTCTGCTTGCCCTGCCAGGGAGAAGAGAGAGCCCCTGTGTCCTTAAAGAAATGAGGCAGTTAACATTTGGGCAGCCCCCTGGGCAGGTTCTAAGGGAGATACCATGTGTGATGCCCTCACCTGGGGTCTCCCACAGCTCAGTACTCACAGCGCAGTGATACTTAGGAAGATGTGTTGAGAGCATGCTACCCCACAGCTCAGAAACCTGCCAAAGGCTGCTCATCTCACTGGGAATGAAATCCAAAGTGTGCAGCAGAGCCTCCAGCTCCTGGGCCCTGTCTACCTCCTGATATCAGCTCTACCAGTTCTCTTCACCCGCTCTGCTCCAGCCGAAGCACTGGCCTCCATGTGTTCTCAAATATGCCAGCCCCCTGCCCCAGGGCCTTTGCACATGTTGCTTTTCTGCCTGGAATGTTCTCACCCTAGATACCTATGTGGATCACCCTGTCGGTTCAGTCAGGTCTGTCACCTCCTCAGAGTGGTCTTCTCTGACCATCCTGGCCAAAGTACCATTCTTCATTTATTCCTGTATTATTCTTTTTTTTTTTTAGACAGAGTCTTGCTTGTT
This sequence comes from Callithrix jacchus, assembly GCF_049354715.1. Classification (NCBI taxonomy): domain Eukaryota; kingdom Metazoa; phylum Chordata; class Mammalia; order Primates; family Cebidae; genus Callithrix; species Callithrix jacchus. Next base: position 48,922,644 of record NC_133503.1, on the reverse strand, counting down.
GCCCAGGCTGGAGTGCAGTGGTGTGATCTCTGCTCACTGCAACCTCTGCCTCTGTTTCTCAGGTTCAAGCAATTCTCCTACCTCAGCCTCCTGAGTAGCTGGGATTACAGGCATGCGCCAACACACCCGGCTAATTTTTGTATTTTTAGTAGAGACAGGGTTTCACCATGTCGGTCAGGCTGATCTGGAACTCCTGATCTTGTGATCCGCCCACCTCAGCCTCCCAAAGTGCTGGGATTACAGGCATGAGCCATGGTGCCCGGCTTCTTCTTTTTTTTTTTTTAAGTGCAAAAATTACCTTTGTATATTTGTTTATTGCCTGTCTCTCACGATAAAATATAAGCTGCCTGAGAACAAGGACTTCAATTTGTTTCCAGCTGAAAACTGGGGCGCTCAGACCAAAGTTTCTCTGCCTGAGGGCCCTGACATTTTGGTCTGGAGAATTCTCTGTTGTGGGGGCTGTCCTGTGCGTAGAAGGTTGTTCAGCAGCATCCCTCAGCTCTGTCCACTGGAAGATGGGACAGAGACCCCTTGTACCCTTCTCCCCTCCGTGACAACCAACAATGTCTCCAGACCTTGCCAAATGTCCCCCAAGGGCAAAATCACCCCCTGTGAGAACCCTGGTGTAAAACTGAGCACCCACTGCCCTCCAGCTCTGTGCTGAGCTCTGGCTAATTTAATCTTTACAGTGTCCTGATGAGAGGAGTATCTACTTTTATCATCTGTCCGCACTGTTATTATCTGAATGTTAAAGGTCAGAGAGATCAGTTAAGTTGGCCAAGGTCACACAGGTGGGAAGTGGTGGCTCTGGGATTTGAACCCATCCTGACCCCATCCTGAACCTTTACAGTATTTTGCTTTTCTGCCTTTCACAGTGCAGACTATATTGATAAGCTCCTTTTCTTCTCATAGCAGCCCTAAAAGTAGGTATCACTGTCTCCATTTTAAAGACAGAGAGACTTAATCCCAGCACTTTGGGAGGGTGAGGTGGGCGGATCACTTGAGGCCAGGAGTTCGAGACCAAGCTGGCCAACATGGGGAAACCCCATCTCTACTAAAAATACAGAAATTAGCTGGGCGTGGTGGTGGGCATCTATAATCCCGGCTACTTGGGAGGCTGAGGCAGGAGAATCACTTGAACCCGAGGCAGAGGTTGCAGTGAGCCAAGATGGTGCCACTGCACTCCAGCCTGGGTGACAGAGCAAGACTGTCTCAACAAAAAAATGAATAAATACAATAAAAATAAAGCCAGAGAAGCTGAGGTTCAGGGCAGTGCAGTAACTTGCTTAGGGCCACAAGGCTGGCAAATGGCAGAGGCAGGATTCTGATCCTAGGGTGAGTGCTGGAAGCCTTGGCCTCTGAAGCTGGCACTCCTGAGCTGGGGAATGCCTCCTCTGCAGTGCTCAACACTCCTCTTGAGTCCCCAAAACATGTCTCTTCCACCTGGCTGTGGGACAGGGAGCAGGGCAGCAGGGCAGTGGTGACTGCTGGGGAGCCCAGCATTCCCAGTGGCTCATTAGCAAGGCTTGGGGAACATGAGCTTCCTAGGAGCTGGAGCCTCCACCCTGAGCAACTCCCCAGTCTTTCTTCCCTTTGCAGGTACCCTGGCTCTCAAGCAAGGAGCAGAGGTGCGGCTCCTAAGGTTCAGAGAGGGGAAGGAGGTTGCCCCAAGTCACACAGCAATTGGAGGCAGTACAGAGGCTAGACGTCGGGCTGCGCCAGTGGTCTGGCTGTGGGGTAGGGGAAGCATAAACCACTTCAGCCTCTAAGCAACCCCTGCAGGTGGAGCCTTGTAGTGGGGGCAGCTGAGGGGTGGGAGCTATGCGGGGGAAGTGGAGGAGGCAGTAATGTGCTGGTAAGCAGAAATCGGGCGCAGGGGAGGCCCACTTTGTAGCCATTTTCTGTGGTGTAAACATCTCCACCATTGCCAATTTCTAGCTACCAATGGTTTAACGCCTAGCTCACACATTCCTGAATATTTAAGGATTAGCTCTCATGAATCAGTACTAGCTGGCTCCAGCCCACTTCTGGTGGGGTGTGTTTGTTGTGGGTGCCTCCATGCTCTCTGGATGCTGTCCATCACGTTCACTCAAGCTGCTTTCATGATGGCCTCTTGCCACCGGAGGACACCACACCAGCAGCAGCAAAAGTGCAGGGCTCAGTGTTGAGAGGGCGCAGTGAGGCTCAGAGCACACCACTTCTGCTGGCCCACAAAGGTCACTACTCCCCTCTTCCAAGGCCTCAGACCCCATCGCAAATGAGTGCACTCTATATGTTTATCTGAGTCACTCCCAAACCCTAGGCATGGGCAGGACTCACACCATCATCTATCCCGGGCCACCAGTGGGACGCAACAGGACTCCTGGGCACAGGAGAAGGGTGACAGCCTGCCCTCTGGGGTCCTTCACTGTCGCCATTTGACCCTGAGTTCCAGAAGCAAGCTCTGGGCTGATGATCTGAGTTCAAGACCTGATCCCCCAACCCAACCCATGGTGGGACCTGGGGCTGGTCCCTCGTGAACAGTGGTCTTTGGCTTGTGCCAGCCCCTCCCCCAAAGCTTCACGTGGTACAAAGTGCCACAGGGCAGGACTCCAGCCCCTGAATCTGCCTCAGCCCAGGTGGGTCTCCTCAGGCTCAAAGAAGCTGGATAAGGTGTGGGTGCAGGTGTTTTCTGTTCCAGCAGGGGGACCCAGCATCAGACCACAGGTCAGGAAGGCTGAGAGTGGGCAGGGTGGGCAGACTCACCTCCCAGAGTGAGCCCTCTTCTCGGAGCACAGCCACCAGCATGCCAGCTGGGATCATGAGGCAGGACAGCAGGCCCATCAGGATACCCAGCAGCTCAGCCCAGGGTGGGAAGCGGTAGCTGCCATACTCCGAGGGCTGGTACTTGACGATGCTATACACCAGCAGGGCCTGCAGGGTGGGGACTCCCAGCATCACTGCGGGTTTTTCTCTAAAATATCTTAGGGCCTGAGGTAGCCCAGTCCAGTGCCAGCCCAAGGCCTGAGAGAGTCCAGCCCAGAGCTACCCAGGATCCTAAACTGTACCGGAACTGGAGTGGTCCATCTCAGGAGCCTTTGCAAGGCTTGAGCTAAACCCAACACCAAGACCCACAGGAGCCCAGTTCTGACGCATCCCAATCCCTGAGCTGCTCCAGCCCCAAGACAGAAAGCACACCTAAAGGCTCCAATCCTGAGGCCCTGGGGCTTGGGAAAGACCCACCCATTTAACCAGTGGGACTAGGGCCACGCCCAGCACAGCTACAGAAGCTGGGGTCATCGGGGGAGGGGATGGACTAGGGTTTTGGTACCCACCCCACAGTCCTTCACTGTGGGCCACGGTGGCCCTACCGGACTCAATGTGCAGAGAGGACTCCTGGTCTCAGTTCTGGGGCCCCACCCAGCCACCCTCCCACCCGCTGCAGTTACCAAGAGCGTGGCTGGGGACAGGAACAGCCAGCAGGCCCTGAAATAGAAGCCCGGCTTGAAGCCCAGCATCATGTGGATGTCTCGGCAGAACCTCTGAATGCCTGCACAGGAAAGGGAGGAGGAATGGCCCCACCCTCAGGCCCCATAAGCGCCAGCAGCCCCTCCTCTACCCCAACTGCCCCCGCTGGAAACCCTGGCCCTGAGGACCAGGGACTCAGGTACTGGGGGCCCCCAGGGTAGACGCCCGTTCTCCCACTGCGGAGAGCCTCCACCCCGCCTCCCATGGCCCTTCTCACCATACACCCGCGTCACGGCGAGGCATGTGGTAATCACCACCACCATCAGCCCAAAGCTGGCGCTGTAGTCATCCAAAAGAACCAGCCAGTACATGCCCCCCTAAAACACAAGCACAGCTCTGGTGTCCCCTCCTCAGGCCTCGCTCTCTGCTGCAGCCCCTTCTCTTGGCAAGAAGTGAGCAGGAAGCAGCCATGCTGGCTGGGAACAGAAGATGACAGGGCGACAGCTGGCTGCCAGCTCAGCCCTTCTAGGCCTCGTCTTATCTGAGTCCCATGACAGCCGTCTATTATAGAAACCTCCTTTCACTGATGAGGAAAAACAGGCTCAGGGAGGGGAAGTCATTTATCCTGAAGCCCCCTCAGCAGGTGCAGGAGTGAGGTTTGAACCCATGTCTTGCAGACTAAGTTTCCAAAGCCAGGACTCTGGGTCACAAGGCCAAGCTGCTTCCCTTGGGAGATGGGCCCGGGAGGGTCTAGGTTCCTCAAAAAGAGGAAGACAGAGGTGGCCCAGGGACTGCTCTGTCGGGCCAGAGATCTTGCTGCAGGCATCTGCCCTTGTCCCGCCCACCTGCCATCCTCGATGCAGCGCCACTCACATCAGTGGTGAGGATCAGCCCCATCAGGTACATAGCCATGCAGATGAGCCCTGAGAACACCGCCTTCTTAGGCCGCAGGTAGTACGGGAACTCATCCGTCACAGCTGTCACAATGGTCTCCAGAAAAGCAAACTGGGGCAAGAGGAGGGGCTGGGGGTCAGATTTCTACCCCCCCCACACACACACTCACACACACGCACACACACGATACCTGCTGCCATAGATGAGGCTCACCTGGCTGTCCAGGCCGAGAGTCAGAAGCATGAAGAAGAAGAGGAAGGACCAGAAGGGCGACAGAGGCAGCATGGTCATGGCCTGCGGGTAAACGACAAAGGCCAGGCCAGGGCCTGGGCCAAGGGCACATGGGGTCAGCAGCTTGGGGCATGCAGTGGGCTCCCATATGTACACTCAGACACACACGGCTACTTACACCCATTTGGACCACTTGCTTAGCCTAACCCAGAGATGATCACTTAAATGCACCCCTGATACTTCCTTAACTCCCAGGACATAGGCCAGCACATTGTAGGTGCTCAATAAACATAGGCTGATAGAATCAATCAGTTAATTAGTACATGAATAAACAAACACAAGACCCCAATATAAAACCTCATTGAAATAAACGTATGCGCACAATTATTGGTACAAATAATCCCACTAACACACACACTTACATGCATCCACTGGCACAAGACACAGTGATTCACAAGATTATTCTTACCCTTTTCACTTGCACATAGACACCTCAACACACTTATATAACTTATTTGTACAACCAAGGCACAAAACAAGACAATCTTGCACAGAAACTCATTTACCTCCAGACATGGGCTAATGCACACTCATTTGCTCACCCAGCCCCTTGCACATGGACTGCCAGAGACCAGCTAGGCCATGTTCCTTTGCATGTACATATGTGCATATGTACACACACGACATATCCATCCACAATCTTTTTTTTTTTTTTTTTGAGATGGAGTCTTGCTCTGTTGCCCGGTCTGGAGTGCAGTGACCCGAACTTAGCTTACTGCAACCTCCACCTCCCGAGTTCAATCGATTCTTCTGCCTCAGACTCCTGAGTAGCTGGGATTACAGGCATGTGCCACCATACCTGGCTAATTTTTGTATTTTTAATATGATGGGGATTCACCATGTTGACCAGGCTGGTCTTGAACTCCTTACCTCAAGGGATCCGTCCATCTCAGCCTCTCAAAGTGTTGGGATTACAAGCGTGAGCCACCACACCTGGCCCCCATCCACAATCTTGCTGGTCCACCAGCCCAGCCCCAGCTCTGCCCGACACACACGCTCACCCCACCGAGGCCTGGCAGCCTGCCCACCTGCTTTGGCTACTTGGTCCACAGGCACGCCCAGCTCCTGAGACATGTAGCCCAGCACGGAGAAGATGGCAAAGCCAGCCAGGATGCTGGTGATGGCGTTGCCCAGAGTGACGATGAAAGTGTCTCTACCAGAAGAAGTCCAGGTGTGGGCCAGGGTGAGTGGGCCTTCCCTTCAGCCTGTGAGGCCCTCCCTGGCCAGCCACTCTCCTCCCTGCTTTGGACCCCTGGGTCTGGGAGGCTGTGGGGCACTGACCTATAGATGTTCTGGTGAAACGTGTTGTAGGAGGCAAAGGTGAGGAGCCCCCCGAAGCCCACACCCAGGGAATAGAAGATCTGAAGAGCAGCTTCAATCCACACCTGTGCCGGGAGGATGGAAAGGGAGGGTGTGCAGAGGGTCAAGAACAGAGAAGGAAGGTGGTGAATGAAGACATTGTGACAGGTCCAGGGATGGCATGGTCACGAGCCTCATTCACAAGTGACATGGACCACGAGCAAAGCCTGCCCCAACACTTACACGGTGGGATGTGAGCAAGCCCCTTCCCCTCTGCAGGCCTCAGTTTCCCACCCAGGATTTAGAAGATGATCTCTAAGCTCGATCCAGTTCTGAAGGACATAGAGCCTAACGGAAAGCGTTCAGGGGATGTGTACTGGCAATAAGCCTGCACAACACCTTCACTTTCTTTCTGGAGTCCTGGGACCTGGATTTGGACCCCAGCTTCACAAGCACTTTCTAGCTGGGCAGCCTGAGCAAGCCAGGCCGCCCCTCTAAACTGCAGGATCCCCGTCTGTAATCAGGGGATACAAATAGTGCCTAATTCATGGGAGGAGCACGGATTAAATCACTACATGCATGCAAAACACTCGGGCACGGTCAGGCACAGTCATCAGTCAATACATATTAACCTTGGCTGTCAGTAGCATCGTTATCACCATCGTCACTAATGCCCACCTTGGGTTTTACAGTCACACAGATCTGGGCTGGGATCCCTGTTCTGTGATCCCCTAGCTGTATGACCTTAAGCTTATTAAAAATTCTTTCCGGACTCAGTTTACTCCTCTGTAAAATGAGGATAGTGTTTACAGGATTGTTAAGGATAATAAATGAAGTATAATATGCAGCTGATGACACTATATTGTATTTTTGGAGACTGCTAAGACAGTGGATGTTAAGTGTTCTCACCACAAAAATGATAATTATGTGAGATAATGCATATGCTAATTAGCTGGATTTCACAGTTCCCCCAAGTACATATGCTTCAAAACATCACGTTGTACATGATAAATAGAGAACATTTTACCTATCAATTTAAAAATAGAAAAATAAGTAATAAAAAAGACACAAGAAGGGCTGAGTGGAGTGCCTGGTACTGGGGCATCCCGGGGAGCCCTCTTTCCACTCTCCAGCTCAGGCCTGATCCCCACCTGCATCCCACCCTGAGGGGCTCACCTTGGAAGACAACAGGTGATGGAACTGGGGGGTGAGATAGAACTGGATGCCCTTCCAGGCCCCTGGGAGGGTGACTCCGCGGACCAGCAGCATGAGCAGGATGAGGTAGGGGAACGTGGCCGTGAAATACACCACCTGAGAGATAGTATGTGAGGAGCCAATGGTACCAGGGACCTTCTCTCTGTGCCACTCCCTGTAAATTCATCTGTGTCACTTGCCTCCCCAGCCTTTGGGTAGCCCAAGCCAGGAACTGGCCTCCATCCATGAGGCTTCTCTTTTGCTCCCTCTTCCCTTCACACACCCAGCATCAGCAAAGCACCATCACCTTGCTTCTGAGGGCCATCTCCACTGCAGCCCCTGGTCCAGGCCGCCATTGTTGGTTATAAAAGCCTCCTCCTCCCCGTGTCCACTACCTGCCCTTACAAACCCACAAGGCATCATCCTCAGACATGCAACATTCCCAAACTCATTCCGCCCTCTCTCCTTTTCCCAAACCTCCAGCCACCCCTTCAGCAAACACCATCAGGTCTCAACATCCTCACTGCCTTGGCTTTGACCATAAGCTCTCCTCTCTTTCTATAAGGTTTCTACCCTGTCTTTTTTGTCTTGAATGGCTCTGTTCCTTGTAAATCATACTTATATCATCTGCGCCTTGCAGAGAAGACAAGTTCTGATTTATCAATGATAGAGCAAACCATCCTGAAGTTCTCTGAGTTTTTTCAAAATGGCTTTATTATCCTTTCCACCCCTCCATCACCTAAAGTAGACATCCTTGGTTTTTGTCTTCCAGTCTCTAGTTTGCCTTTTCAGATAACAGTCCCCTGCCTTTCCTACCATGGAACTGACTCCATTCCCAGCTCTAGGGGTGGATATGTGACCCACGCCCAGCCAAGCAGAGCACTCCATCCTCCCAGCCACAAGGATTAATTCAGGGATGGATGCACAGCCCTGCTCATCCAATGAGACTCAATTCTAGGATATTTGCAAACTGGGGAAAGACAACCCTTTACCAAGCTTAGATGTACACTTAGAGCTGCTAGGGTGACCTCAAGAAGAACAAAGCCAACCTAGAAGGAAGCATTACTGAGAGACCCAGAGAACCAGCTTCCTGATGATGCTTATTGAACGCCCTGGACTCGGTTGCACCTAAAACACACCCTCTGGACTTTCCAACTGAGTGTGATAATTGGGTTCTAGTCACCTGCATCTCAAAGAGCCTGACTCATGTACTCGTACTCCAAGCGTTCAACAAACTCTTGCTGAGTTCATTCAAAATGCCAAGCACTGGGTCGGGATACATCTGAATGTAGACCCTGCCATGGTGAGCTTCCATCTAGTAAAGCAGCTGAGCCCCTGTGCGCCCTCACCTTCACTCTGTTCAGGCAGCACTCATCCCCAGTCTCCATGCTCTCTCCCTTCCCCTCTTCCCAGCTGAAGTCTCAACACCTTCTCATGCTCAGGCCATGCCCTGCCTTCTCCAGGAAGGCCTCATCCCATTCAGCCCCTCACAAGGCTTCACCTTGCCTGAAGACTTCACACCCTTGAGGATACAGAGGAACACGATGACCCAGGCCAGCAGCAGGCATAGGCAGAGGTTCCAGCGGATCTCCCCAGGGCTGCCAATGCCCTGGCTGCCTTGGATGTGGAGGACATAGCGGCTGTGGAAGACAAAGGTCTCAGTGTCCCCTGGTCACCCCACCAGGCTCCAAAGACGTCGAGTCAAGCCATGTCCAGCCCACAGGGACACACACACACACACACACACACACACACACACACACACACCATCCGGGGCCTGGCCATGACTGTGCTCTTTGGGCAGCCTCTCTTCCAAGGCTCTGATTCTCTCCTGGTTCCCTTCCATTTGCCTCTTAGGTTCACGGGTGGTGACAACTCTCCCTGTTGCTAGTCACTGATGCTTCATTTTTCCCTGTGGCTTCCGTGACCCTTTGAAAAGTCCCTTCACTAAACTCCCTTCAGTGAAACCCTCTGACAATCCAGCTGCCTCCTGCCTGCATCCTGACCCATGCAGTGGGCTGTGACATGGCCATGGAGAGCCCTGGCAGCTGCTAGTGATTGTATCAAATCCTTTGGCTTTAAGCTGCAAACCCAGGCCAATCCTTTCCCACTGGTTCGATCAACTCTTCAGCAGGTGTGGACACTTCAAATGGACTTGAAGTGGACAAATGAATGAACTGTGTGTACTACATGCAGGTTAAAGACCAAAACCTTTCAAGACACGGAGCCTATCTGGGAGAAATCTCCTAACAGCAGTCCTTTGTAGGTGAGGGGATGGGGATATAGGGTCTGTGTTCTCTGGAACATTCTAGAATGTTCCAGAACAGGATCAGGACTCAGGAGTCCTTAGTGTCATTACTCCCTCTGTCACTAATTACTGAGCAATATTGAGCAAACCTCTGGGCTTTCTTTTTTTTTTTTTTTTTTAAAGAATGCAGTGACAAGGTTTTGTTTTCTTGATCATAAAGTGGGGCATTGGGATAGGCTGGTGAGTGCAACGTTTTTCTGACACACACCATTCCCAGAAGGACCCACCATGTGCCTGGCACTGTGATAATGATTTCACCTGCTCTATGTTGTTTAATTCTGATGGCAATCCTTTACTCTATTATAGTTCTATCTCTGTTAGACGAGTCTGAGATTGTCCTTACTATGTATGGTCCTGGCCTTATGCTAAGTGCTTTACCTATGATATAGCAGTTGCTCAATAAATATTAATTAAAAGAATGAATGGGCTGGGAGAGGTGGCTCACACCTCTAACCCCACCACTTTGGGAGGCCGAGGCAGATGGATTACAAGGTCAAGAGATCGAGACCATCCTGGCCAACATGGTGAAATCCCATCTCTACTAAAAATACAAAAATTAGCTGGTTGTGGCTGTATGCACCTGTAGTCCCAGCTACTCAGGAGGCTGAGGTAGGAGAACTGCTTGAACCCAGGAGGTGGAGGTTGCAGTGAGCTGAGATTGCACCACTGCACTCCAGCCTGGGTGACAGAACAAGACTCTTGTCTCAAAAAACAAAAAAATGAATGAGTGGGTAAATGACTGACTGGATAACATCTTATGAAGCAGGTACTGTTACCAAACCCTGTTACAGAGGAGGAAACTGAGACTCCAAAATGTTACTATTAGTGTCAGCGTCATCATCATCATCATCATCATCATCATTCTCAGCTAGTATTTATTGAGCACTTACCATCCAGTCCAGCACCAGACTGGACTGCATGATGTATTTATATATGCTTCCTTTCCTTTAATCCCCACAACAACCTTTCTGAGATACCTAGTATTATTGCCCCCATGCTACAGATAAAGCAACAGAAACCAAATAAATAGTTTACAGTCACATAGCTGGTCAGGTGGAGAGCTGGGATTAAAAGCCAGGGTCCACCTGCCACCAGCACATGCGTTCAGCATGGACCGCCAAGATGAGCTCACCCTTCAGAATCTGGCTCATCTTGTCGGTGCACGCTGAGCCCCCAGGAATGCCCTCTGGCTACCCTCAGTGGCGCAGGGTCCCCTCAGATGCTGCGGGAACAGCAGCTGCCTGACCTCCAGTACTCCTCGCTGGGGCTGACGGTGTAGGTGAGGTTGAGGGGCAGGGCCCCATTGCCGTCCTTGGAGCCTCTGTGCTCCAGGCAGAGCTCTGTGTTCCACCAGTTGCCACAGTGCTCCCAGGGCAGGTCGCTGGTGAGGGAGGCGAAGAGGTAGAAGAGCACGTAGGCGATGATCATATTGTAGTAGATGGCCACCAGGCCCACGATGAGCAGCATGGCTGCGCCGGCGCCTGGTGTGGGGAGAGACTGCTGGGCTGCCCTGGCCACGCCCTCTGTCAGCCGGGTGGGGTGGCCTCCGGGGAGCTGGCAGCTTTCTGGGTTTCATTTCTCTCTCTGCCTGGAGCTTGCAGGGGTTCCGGGGACCACCTCTCTGCCTCCCCCAGACCCGGAGCCCCTTCCCTCCCTGAGGCCTCACCTTTGAAGAGGGGGCTGATTTTCCAGACGGCCAGGGGCCCTAGGCTGGAGAACTGGCCCAGAGAGAGCTCCAGGAAGAAGAGGGGGATGCCACAGATGGCCAGCATGAGGAAGTAGGGCACAAGGAAGGCACCTGCCAGGAGTGGGGTGGTCAGCAAGTGTCTTGGGGGCAGCCCCCACAAAAGCCCAGCTCTAGCCCGCCCCTCCCCTGGCCTGCAGACCCCCTGCTCACACCTGATGGGACACTTCTTTTCTCTTCTACACCAGACTCCGGAGGGCCAGAGTGGCCGGCAGGGGTTTACTCACCTCTGGAGCCCCAGTGCCCAGAACAGTGCTGGGCTCAGAGCAGACACTGAGAAACGCCTGCTGAGGGAGTGAATGTGTGAATTTTCTACTGAAGAAAGTGCAGGTTCCTCAGTACAGAAACCAGCACCCTTCAGAATCTGGCTCCACTCTATCTGCCTGCTCCTCCCTACCATGCCGCCTCAGACACTTGTGACTGCCACCTGTGGTTCCATGGGCCCAACAGCCCTTCCCCTTTGATTCTCATATTGGCAGTCACTTCTTTAGAGAACTGCCCACCACCATATGGCTCTGGAAGGGCTGCCAGTCACATCGACCAACCCCCTCCTCGGCGACCTTGGGCAGAACTAGTTGGAAGTGGTTTATAGTAACCTGAGGCTGGGAGGAGGGAGTTCATCGCCCTCTCCACCTTCCCCAGTGGGCTTCTAGCCAAAGCCAGGCCCATAAGAGACCTTCCCTCCAATTCTGTACAGATTCATTCAGACAGAGCAGTTCTGCAAAGCTCTCGGGTTGCTAAACCCATTTGAGGATGAAGTCATCACAGAGTTGTCCGTGGCCACCTCCCGCCGAGGCCTGCCCCCACCAACTGCAGAGAGGAAGCCTGTCTCAGGACAAAATTAGGCCAGCACACAGAGAGGAAGAGTAAGGACATGGGGAGAGGGCTTGCCGAGAGACACCGGGGGTAGCATCAAGGTCCTGGAGCTTCAGAGGCTAGCTCTAGTCCAACACAGCCTAGTCATGTAAATTTATCCTTTCTTTGCTTCATCTAGCTTTATTTGGATTTCTCTCACTTTCTCAATATATGCTTCCTTCAAGAGTTTGCTAGAGACAGGAGGCGGTACAGAGTATTGGTGAGAATACACTGGCTGGGGAGGAGACAGTCCTGGGTTGGAATGTTGGCTCTGCCACCCTGTGACCTTGGGCAAGGACGTCGGTCTCTTCAAGTTCCAGCTACCTCATCATATCCACGGTGCCGACCCAGTAGGGTCATCACTGGGGGTAAATGAGATGGGTGCAGAAAGCGCCAAGCCCAGGGCCTGACAGGTGGTAAGCGCTCAGCCTTAGCTTTTGCTAATGAGACTTGGAATAGTCACTTGATGGAGAAGCAGGGACAAAAGGAAATTTGTTTAAGATGAGAGAGACTTTGTGTTTGCAGCCTGAATGGAAGGAACCAAGAGAGGAGGAAAGATTGGAGACTCAAGAGAGGGAATGATTGATGGAGCACGGCTCAGGAGGAGGTGGGGGAGGAGGGGGTGGGGAGAGCACTGAAAGCGCAGTGATCAGTGATCGTGGCAGGCAGATACAGCTCTTTATCACAAAGCAGAGGAAGATCCCTCTGCTCACTGTGCAGGCGTGGCCAGCCTTAGAGAGGGAACCCTGTGGGTACCCTTCCCGGGGATGAGAGGGAGGAAGGGAGGGCCTGGGTGATATGAAGGACAAGATGGGGTGGACTCCCTCCTCCCAGCCCCAGGTTACTATAAACCGCTTTCAATGAATTCTGCCCAAGGTCGCCTAGGAGACAGTGGCTGAGGCCACCAAAAAGCTCATTCTACCCTAGGGCCTTGGCCCATCACCCCAGACACCCCCAACAGGACCTCAGACCCATACCTCCTCCGTTGGTGTAGGCTCGATAGGGGAAGCGCCAGACGTTCCCCAGGCCCACACAGTAGCCAATGCAGGACAGCAGGAAGTCCAGCTTGCCAGTCCAGTTCCCCCTGTCTGCAGCAAAGTCCATGTCCAGGTCGACATCACCCTGGTCACTGGGGGTCATCAGCAGGTCTGGGGTGACAGGCTGCCAGTGAGAGAGACCAAAGAGGCGGGGGAGAACACTGAAGCCAGGCTAGAAATGCAACCTCAAGACAAAACTCTGGACTTAAACAGGACTAAATGAAAAGACACTCTCAGTCCAGATAATCAAGCGCTCTTAACTGGACTAACCCAGTCTTATGAACAAGAGGCTCAGAATTTTAGGTGACCACAAACTTACTGAGCCGGAAGGGTACGAAGACACTAACAAAGCTACCCTGTTTAGCTTGGCTAACACAGAGGTCAAATCAAGGGACGGTTCTATTTTGATGAGGATGACGATGATCTTAGCAAGAGTTACTGTAGATCAAGAACTTACTCTGTGCCTACTGCGCTAGGCATCTCACTCACCTGATTTCATTCTCAGAACAACTCTTTGAGCTGAATAGTCATCTAAGCTCCGTTTTTACCATGAGGAAAACTGAGGCTCCAAGAGGCGTCATGACATACCCAAGGTCTCTAGCAGATTGGTGAGTGGAAGAGTTAGGTCTGGGGCCCAAGGCTTCCTGATGCAAAAGCCAGGTCTCCTCACCCACCAGTGCTGGAGTTTGGCTACTCCGTTCCGGGCACTGTATTTTAAGAAAGATGCAGATGATATGTCCAAAGGGCAGGTGGCCAGACTGGAGGGGGTTCAGGAAAAGAGGTTAAAGGAGGACAACAGGAAGAAGCTGGGAGCCCTCAGCATGGAAAGGAGAGGACTCGGAGGGACCTGGGGCTCCCCTGAGGGAGGGAGTCCACATATGCTCCGTGGCTCAAATGGGGCCTACTGAGAACCAAGAAGATCTGACTCTTCAGTTAGGACTGGTACTTTTCGGCCAGAAAGCTTCCCCCCAGTACTTCCCCTCCCCACACGCTGACAGCTTGGTTGGGAGGTCCAACCCCCCAGGCAAGGTGGGAGAGCCTGAGGTCTGGGTGAATTTTATGAATGTTGGCTCATGAGCAGGAAGAAGGTACTTAAGTGTGATCTGTCTCAGAAATTCATAATCTTGCTGTCCCTGGAGGAGAGACACATGGGCAGAGGGGAGTGGAGGCCAGCTGTCCCTAAGGTCTCCTTTCATGTTTCAAAGTGAGTGGGAGGTCCATGGGGCATTCTCCCTTTGGAAACCCTCAGTGATGGTGACCACAGTAGTGATTTTGCCTGAAGCTGGCTATTGGCCACAGGGGCCATGGTGACAGGGACAGCCAGGCATTAAGATGGGTGACAGTGACAATGACAGAGCATGAAGAGCTGTTTTTAAAGTAACTAGGCTTCAAGGGTTGGAACAAATACATGCCTGGCAGTTCTTCAGCTGTGATCATGGACATGCTGAGGTGACAGGAGTGGCAGATCCCAGACTTACATGAAACTCACCCCTTCCCTCTGATGCCCCTTTCCCTGAGGCTGCCTCTCCAGGTGGGTGAGCATCAGCCTTCAGGAACCTCTCACTTCCAGGTGAGCTCTGGGAGGGATGAGGTGGCGGCCAGTTGACACTGGTCCTGGTGTCAGGTGGTGAGGAGGCCTATCACCCTGAGACCCCACCCTGCCCCCCAGCACCATTCAGGCCAGTTAGCAGGAGGTCCCAGTAATGAGGCTCCTCTGATCCCTCCAGAGAAGCTGCCCTTTCCATGCTCACGGAGCGGTCCAGTTCCCTGTTTCCATGGTGACAAGAGTTCCAAGAGCAGGATGCTGCCAGCTCGTCCCCCTCCTCCCCCAATCAGAGGGAAGCCTGCTTCTGCTTCAGGGGCAGGAGATGGGGTCCTCAAAAGCTGAGCCAATCAGGAGCCCAACTGGAGTCCCCAACCCCATCATGGGGTGAATCCCAGGAGGCTGGCACAGGGAAGGAGGGACTGGCTGGGAGACGGAAGAAAACAATCAAATAGCTGGGGCAGGGTTGGAAGCTAAATGAGTTGCTTCATACTCCTGCCTGGATGTGAGGTTCCCACTCCAGAATCTCCCACTCGCTACCCCAGGGGCACGAAGGAACACACACCTGAGTTTGTTAGACCTGCATGCTCACCTTTAGGGACCCACAACAAGGGCTGGGAGACTCAAGACTGCCCAAGGCAAGGCTCTTCAGGACAGACAGAGAAAATAGGAATCTGGAGTCCAACTTCATCATTGTGCAGATTAGGAAACCAAGTTTCAGGGAGAAGAGATAAGCCCAAGGTTAAACAGCTAGTTAAAGGCGGAGCAAGACTTGGACCTAGATGCCCTGACTCCAAGTCCAGTGCTCATCGCTGAGCACTGCCGCTCCTTTGCTGAAACCTGGCATTTTCTCATTCTCTGCCCACTGCTTGAGACCAAGGGAGAGGACCCTGAGAGGAGGTAGCAACCTAGAACCAATGCTCTGCCCTGCTGGTTCTAGGTTGCTTAGCCTGCCTGCAGGTGAGCAGTCATTCTCACCCCTCTGTGCCTCAGTTGCCTTATTTATAAAGTGGGACTACTAAGACCTAGCCCCCAGAAGTATTGGAGTATTTAATGAGATAAAGCTTGCTAACCCTCCAGCCCAGCACCCAACAAGCGCTGAGCAAAATATGGCTATTTACCTAATGTGCGGCCCTGTGGCAGAGAGGGACAGGGCTTCTTGTGGGGAGGGAGGGCGGAGAAGGAAGAGAAGGAGAGTGGAAAGGAATGGAAACAGGACCCAAGAGACCCCCAAATGGTCCCAAGAAGTCACTGATGTCAGGGAATAAAAAAAACCACACCACAGTGATTCCAAGCCCAGCTGCCTGAGGGCAGAGAACTTAAATGAATGAATGAATGAATGAATGTGTGTGTGTGTGTGTGTGTGTGTGTGTGTGTAGGGTGGTTGATAACACCAGCCCCTGAGAACAGTCTTCTCACATCTACCAGCTCTTTTGAATTCTTCCCCACCCATCACACAGCCAGTGGGGCCTGCTTTGGTGCTGACTTCGAGGTTCAGGTTAGAGAATGAACTTCTCCTAGGTCACCAGGCAAGTGGGAGCTGCAGAAATAGTACTCAGGAGATTTGACTCCTTGGTTAGGACAGGCATAAGCCAGAAAACTTCCCCCAATATTCCTCCTTCCCACAGGATGACAGCTTGGCTGAGAGGTCCAACACCACCAGGTAAGGTGGGAAGAGCCTGAGGTCTGGGTCCCTGGCTGCTCTCCTAACCCAGCTTCCATCTTCATTGCCCATATCCTGGGGCCTCCTGTAGCCCCTCCCTGTCTTTGCCTCCCTTCAGCCCTGCTGAGGGGCGGCCTGGGGTCTCAGCAGGAAAGCCCAGGGGGCGGGGAGGGAGCAGGTGATATGCCAGCAGGGAAGGAGCAGGCAGGAAAGAGGAGAGTCCTCTGCAGGCTCAGGGATCCTGCTTCAGCATGGATGACCGCCAGGTTCATACCCCCACCTCCCCAAGCTCAAATGAGTCCAGCCCAATGCTCAGGTATTCCAATACCCCTCACACCCGGCCATCAGCCCCTGGTGGGGAGCAGCTGGGTGGAATTGGGACTAGGGGGAAGTGGGTGCCTGGCCTTGGCAACCCCCACCACGCGCCTCCCGGGGCTGCAGACACCTGTTCACAGGCCTGGCCCAGTGAACCAGGGCTCCCCTCATATTACACCCCGAACCCCAGATGGCGGGGGCAGAGGTGGGGCGCAGACCGTGACCCTGACCTTCCCTGTAATCCAGCTGAGCCCGGCTTTCCCCAGAGCCCGAAGCCGGTCTGGGTGCGCCCTCAGATCCTCCCCAGGGGCCTCGATGGGGGTGGGTCTCTCCAGCTCTCCTCCAGGTGCGCCCCCGCACCCCCCGCCCGGGTGCCTTACCTTTCGGAGGTGAGCTCTCTGGAGCTTCTTCATCTTGGAGGGCGGGTGGCTGGGGCTTGGCAGCTCAGCTGCTCCGGAGCAGAGTGCAGAGAGCGAGCGCGCAAGAGATGGTCCGCGGGCCGCTGCGCCTTTGCCCCCGCGGCTCCCGCGCACCGGCTGGGGCGGGCACGGACGCAGGCGTTGCCGTCTGGCGGCTGCGGTCGTGGAGCGCGGGCAAGGCGCTGCAAACGCCTTGTCTCTCCCTGCGCAGCGCCCGAGGCTAAGGAAGGGTGCACGGCTGCACCCGCGTAGACACCCAGACAGACCGGCTGACGGACGGACGGCTGGGGGATGCGCGCGCCCCCGCACGCAGAGCTGCGGATTGGAGGGCCCCGAGCGAATGGGGAGGGGGTTCGCGACGGAAACCCTCGGTCTCCTGCGTGACCTTGGGCAAGTGACCTGCCCTCTCTGGGACTCCCTTTCCACAGTTGGGCCACGAGGGAGGCCAGCCACGCGTCTGGACACTGATAGCCCACCCCGCTGCTTCTTCTTTGCTGTGCGACCTTAGGGGATAATAATCTCATGTCCTGAAGGAATGTGAGGAATTCAGGAAGATGGAGCATAGAAAACATCTAGCACAAAGGGCCTGGCACTTAGTAAGTGCTCAGTTAACATTTATTCACTGACTGTGAGTTGCCCACGCCACCATTAGTCCAATTATTCAATCTATCAATATTTATTGAGCACCTAAAATGTGCAAGGTCCTGAACTAGATGTCCTATTTTCTCAACCTGGAGAGGCAGGTGTTGTTACTCTCATTCTACAGATGAGGAAGCTGAGGGACAAGAAAGCTAAGTTACTTACTCAAAGTCACAGGGCTAATGAGTGACACCAGGGACAGAGTCAGGCTGTATGGACCTTAAGGCTAGGAGTGGTCGTCAACTCCCCTCCTTTCCTTAAGATGAAAGTGAAATGGGGAGGTTTGGGTGAGCAGGAGGGAAAGGCAAGTGCCACAGTGTCACTTGTGATCTGTGGCTTAGATCATCAGTAACTGGTTTTCTGTCCAGCAGCAGTACAGACTCTGGAAAGTTCTAATTTCAAATCTGTAAAATGGGCCACAAGCTAGCCCATGCATGGCTGCCTCAGAATGTTCTGAGGGTCCAGTGAGCCTGTGGCTAGGATGGGTAATTATGAGCTGGAGCAATGGCACACATTGGTTTGCTGAGACTGGCTGATATACACTAGCGGACCAGTATATACATTACAAATTGTGCCCTTTTCACTCTTACAAGGGTCCCAATTCAGATATTACTCACACATCTGTTTGGCCTACCATCAGGTGACATGTGGGGAAGTCTCTGGGGAGGAATGAGAATAAGGGTTTGCTCTCTCCCACCCCCGAGCTTGAAAAAAGGTGGGAGGGGTTTAAGTCAGAGCATGGGCTTGGGTAAAGGTCTGGCCAGGCTCCAGTCTACCTCTCCCCCGGCCCAGGTCCTCTCAAGCTGCTCTCCCCTTTAGCCTGGCCATACAGGGTAGGCTAGTGGCTCTCCAGACCCAGGAGAGAGGTATCTCCTCGGCCCCTGGCCTGCTGACCCATATGGGGCCAAGAGTGGCTGTGAGTGTGAAGAAAAGCAGCATTTATGAAGCCCTACTGTCTGCATTATGAAGGAATTTTACATCCAGTATCTAATTTCTAATTCTTTCCAACAGCCTGGGAAGACAGGTTTGTGTATCTCATTTTACACCTGAGGAAACTATCCCAGAGGAATGAAGTCATGCACTGGGCTTTGGAGATGAAGCCAGGAAGGCTGTGGGTCATGGCTAGGGGAAGCAGAAGCCAAGGGCTCCTGAATCCAAGGAGGCTGAGGCAGGACCCTTCCCCATCCCTCACCCACGGCTTGTCAGTGCATCTTGTACAAAACAGGCAGTAGCCTTGCTCAACCCCTCCCTCCCATTGGCACTTGGATTTCATGAGACCCCTTGGAAGGCACAGAGAGCCACAGGGACAGCGAGCAGGGGTGAAGCAGTTGGCTCAGGAGCAGAGAAGACTGGTCTCTTTTTGACCCTTCTTAGCAGCACCTGCTCCCCCACTTCACAGGCCCAGCCCTGGGGGAGAAGGAGGGAGCCGGCCAAGACTTTAGCCTCCCTTGAGCAGACACATCAGAGGGTGACCATTGAGCCTCCATGGCAGTCACTGAGGCTGTGATGTACAAATGGGTCTAGGCCCAGGCCTTTCAGATGGGGGAAACTGAGGCCCAGAGGGGCAGGACTTGCAAAATCATTCAGTGATGTAAAGAAAGAGTCTGAACCTAGGAATCTGACCTCACCCAGGCCCTGCCCTCCAGCTCATACCTCTCTGCCAAATCTTTTCCATTCTTATAGCCCTGATGGGGAAAGTCTGCCCTTTCATAAAACAAACAAAACTCAATGATCCTTCCTTCCTTCCTTCCTTCCTTCCTTCCTTCCTTCCTTCCTTCCTCCCTTCCTCCTTCCTTCCTTCCTTTCTTCTTTCTCTTTCTTTCCTTTCCTTTCTTCTTTCTTTCATTCTTTCTTCCTTCAACAGAGTCTCATTCTATTACCCAGGTTGAGGTGTAATGGCTCCATCTTGGCTCACTGCAACCTTCGCCTCATGAACTCAAGCAATCCTCGCACCTCAGCCTCCCAAGTAGCTGGGACTACAGGCGTGTGCCACCATAATTGGCTAATTTTTGCATTTTTTCTTTGTAGAGTTGCGTCTTGCTATGTTACCCAGGCTGATCTCGAAATCCTGAGCTCAAGGCATCTGCCGGCATCTGCCTCCCAAAGTGCTGGGATTACAGGTGTGAGTCACCATGCCTAGCCCAACCTCCAAAATTTTCTAAAAGACATTATCCACATAAATCAATCTACCCACTGAAGCTCCAATTTTATGATCATACAACAGCCAGGAGTCTGGCGACCAAGCACGTTTGACAATTGCTGTCGCCACCATCTCCTCTCCCCCATTCCAGAGGAGGTTTGAACAATTCTTGACAAAATGACTGCTTAGAAATCCAAATAGTAAATATTCAGTCTCCCTTTCCCCCTTTCCTCCCCTCTGTTCTGGTCTCATATCAAACCAGAAGTGCAATGGAGATGTGTGTGCGTGATTTAAGGAAAGTGTCAGATGAAATGTACTTTCTTTTATTATGTAGGGAGATATTTTTAAATGTATATAAATAAACATTTTTAATTTGCTTAAACGTTCAGATTTTATCACAGTAGAGCATGTGTTTTATCACACCAGGGAGTGACGACTGTGAAAAACAAGGTTCCAGGCTGCTAGTCCATCTGGAGTGGTTCAGAGGAAGTGATCCCAGAGCGGCCTGGCTGGGGCAGGATTGCCCTCCAAAGCTGCCCTGGCCGAGCCTGCTGTGCTCCCCAGCTCTGCAGCCCCCGACAGATCATCTCAAACACGCAGAGCCAGGTTGATTTCCTCAGAGCTCCACAGTCTTCCTGTTCTAACCAATGTACCCCTATCACAGCCCACCCCCCCACCACACACGCATCCTTAGACACACACACACACACACACACACACACACACACGCACACTTAGCTACTGGAGACCTCCTCAACCCCGCATCCCTCTCTAGAGTAGCGCTGCAATTGCTCATCTCAGTTCCCACCAATCTCTTGGCAATCAATGATGGGCTTGGCTTTTCCATAAGACTGAGGATCTCAACATAGGGTTAGGAGTCAATAGACTTCCTGAAAATGTATGTAAACAGTGCGGACATGCACAATTCTGATTTGCTAGAGGACATAAGCAGTCTGTGGGCCTTGGAGGGCCAGCACAAAGTCACTGTATGCAAAGCAGCACAAGTCATTCCTGATAGGAGAGCTGAATACCTCTTATCCCTGGCTGTGAGATTTGACTAGACTTTTGGGGTCTCTTTCCTGAGCCATTACAGCCCTCCAATCTCTGGTGGAACTCTGGGTGACAGGGAACTCATAAGATGCAAGGCAGCACGTTGCACCACTTGGAAATTGCCTTAGATGAATTTCCTTTTTCATGGGGCTAAACGCCCATTGGTAAGTGATCACCAACCCAACCTGTGGGTCCCATCCAACCTCCTGCCTCCCATGTGGGCAACTGCTGCAGCTCACCCTTTGATATGGAAATGTGCCACTGTGACTCTATCAGAGGAGGGGCCACTGACCTCCTGCCAGGCAGAGGTCTTCCTAATTCGGAGACAGGCTGGTCTTCCTTCAAGTGGGTAGAACATCAGCCAGGCCTGCCAGCCTCACACTAGGAGTCAGCAGTCCCGTAAGCAGGTGGTTCAAAAACAAGCACTTGCCAGGGGCAGTGGCTCACACCTGTAATCCCAGCATTTCGGGAGGCCAAGGCGGGCAGATCACCTGAGGTCAGGAGTTCAAGACCAGCCTGGTCAACATGGCAAAACCCCGTCTCTACTAAAAATACAAAAATTAGCTGGGCATAGTGGCAGCCACCTGTAATCTCAGCTACTAGGGAGGCTGAGGCAGGAGAATTGCTTGAACCCAGAAGGCAGAGGTTGCAGCAAGCCGAGATCGTGCCACTGCAATCCAATCTGGGTAACAATAGCAAAACTCTGTCTCAAAAAAACCCCCCAAAAACAAAAGCAACAACAACAAGAAACAAGCACTTACTATGTGCTGGGCCCTGTGTGAAACACAATTCTAAGCTCAGTTAAGTCTATTTTATTTCCATTTGACACATGGGGAAGCTAAGGCTCCAAGAAGCTAAGTAACTTGCCTGAAGTTTTGTATCTTGGAAGTAGTCACACTGAAATCCAGGCCATCTGACTATAAAACCTGCGCTAAATACTGAGTCACGGAGAAGGTGTGGCCCTCCAGCCCGAACATCCCAGCACTGCAGAGTGTGTGGAGTTCAGTGGGATGCTGGGAGGTGTGAGTAGGGGCCTCCTAAGGTAGCAAAGCTTGGGGAATGCCAGATGAAAGAAAATTCAAGGGGTTTCTTTGCTGTGGGCTTGTCAGAGACTTTGATGTGCAAATGACCCACTGTGACTCTATCAGAGGAGTGGCTTTTGCAGGATTCCCCAAACTTACTTGACCAGTTACTTCTTTATGGTAGACAAGTTCCCCAATGTCACAGATACGGAAATGAAGGCCCAGAGAAGGGAAGCTATTACCCTAGGGTCACAGAGCACATTTTTTTGACGATCAGAAAACTCTAGTCACTCAGTGCCACCCACCTTTTCACCAGCCCCTCCCGCTCTGCTCTTGGAACCCTGGACTTTTCCCAAGCTTCAGGTGTCCACCATTCCTAATGGAGCTCCACTGTCTCCCAGTGGTAGGAGGAGAGAGAAGTGCCTGCTGCTCTTCAGGGGCCTGTGCCAGGCCGGGATCTACCTTGTATGCTGTTATCATGTGCCCCGGGGGCAAAGGGCGATGGCAGGCAGGCTGTGCACACTTTTTATGGCCTGGCCACCTCCCAGAACAGTAAACAGAGGGGCAGGCAGCTGGCACCAGAGCCCCTGGGGAGAGAAGGCCCCAGGTAGCAGATTCCCAAGAGTTCAAAAAAATTAGACTTTCAGTTCATATTGCTCAAGTTCCTTTTCTCCTTTATTCCCTTCTTGGCCTGACCCACACCCACTAGTCCTTTCAGTCTCAATTCAACATTACCTCCTCTGGGAAGCCTTCCAGAATAAGCTAGGAGTATGCTCTGCTCTTCCTGGATGCTCTGTCTCCCTTGACGCTCAGAGCATAGCTCTGATTGGCCCTTATCCTGTTATATTAGTGTGATCTGTGTGCATGGCAGTCTTCCCCACTGGACTGGGGACTTCTGAAGAGCAATTCAGGATCCCTGAAGTCAGACCCTGAAGGGGGATTTGTGGCTTCTCTCCTGCTCCAGCCGCCCAGACCACATGAACCCTGAATGCATTCACCCCCTCTAGACCTTGCTCCCCTACCCTGGAGATGCCCTTCTCTATAAACTTCCCCCTCCACATCTTCCCAGACCATGCTTTCACACCCCTCCTCCAGTCTAAGGCAAAGGACTGTGTGCTTCCCAGGCTGACACGCCTGGCACATGGGGGTGAGCAATATATGCCATCTATTGAAAGAAAAACCTGGGAGACCGAGGCGGGTGGATCACGAGGTCAAGAGATCGAGACCATCCTGGTCAACAAGGTGAAACCCCGTCTCTACTAAAAATACAAAAATTAGCTGGGCATGGCGGTGCGTGCCTGTATTCCCAGCTACTCGGGAGGCTGAGGCAGGAGAACTGCTTGAACCCAGGAGGAGGAGGTTGCGGTGAGCAGAGATCGTGCCATTGCACTCCAGTCTGGGTAACAACAGCAAAACTCCATCTCAAAAAGAAAAGAAAAGAAAAGAAAAACTGGTCAGATGCGGTGGTTCACGTCTGTAATTCCAGCACTTTGGGAGGCCTAGGTGGGTGGATCACCTGTGGTGGGGAGTTCGAGACCAGCCTGACCAACACAAAGAAACCCCATCTCTATTAAGAATACAAAATTAGCTGGGCGCAGTGGTGCACGCCTGTAATCCCAACTACTTGGGAGGCTGAGGCAGGAGAATCGCTTGAACCCAGGAGGTGGAGGTTGTGATGAGCCGGGATCATGTCATTGCACTCCAGCCTGGGCAACAAGAGTGAAACTCTGCCTAAAAAAGAAAGAAAGAAAGAAAAACCTGAACTGAACATATCTGAAAAACTCAAAAGACTGATAGATTGAGTCTGATGATTCTGCTTACAAAATGAACTCACATTTTTACATAGTCTCACAGACCTACTCGAACAGTGTCCTGTTCTGATCTTTCAAATGTGTTTTAAAGGTGACCTTGTTCTGGGCCTAAACAAATGGGAAAGGAATACACAATTGCTGGGGAAGGCGAGGATGATTTGTACTTCTCAAAAATCTTTCTTTAATGCTACGTATAATGATTTTTATACATTTTTTAAAAGAGAAGAAAAATTTATTCTTGAAGCTGCATCCAAGAGATTCCACTCTGTATACAACACCTGTCCAGTTGTGAGCTCTGCTTGGTCCACATAAAGTCCTCTGGGGGCTACCTGGACCCTGATGGACAGCCTGGTGGGGTATAGAAACCTGGTAGGGTAGACTCTGCCCGCTCCTCCCCTCTGGGGGCCTCCCTCTCAATCCAGAGTCCTCACTGAGAGTGATCATGAGGGCTGTGGTTTTGCAACCCAGTGGAGCAGTCAGAGCCAGTGCTGTGGGCTTTGTGCTTAGCAGCCAGCCTGGGGAGGGCTCAGCGCTCTTATGATGGGGGCAGGTAGAGGTAAGGCTGCAGGAAGAGGCAGGTGTGAGTTGACCACGTTTCTGCCTCCTCAGGTCATGCTCTGCAAGCATCCCATCTTTTTTAGCTCCACCCCTTTTCTCCAGGGTCAGTCGGGTCCCTATAGCAGCCTTCCGCCCCACCCCTGAACCTGTGGAGGAGGAGATAGAGCCTGGAGCCTTGTCTAGGCCCCTCCCCCAACCATCTGGGGCTTTAGATGCCCACAGGAGATTGAGATCATCCACCCTGGACTCTCTTATCCCCCAGAGGTCTAGAGCACAGGCCCTGGAAGAGGTCTTTATCCAACAGGCTTACTGCACAGATGGGCCAAGAGGATGCAGAGCATAGATTGGTCACTGTCCACCATGTCCCAGAAGGTCACTGGCAGGGCTGAGACTCAGATTAGACCTCCTGGGCCCACAGGAGCCATACCCCTAGCACCCGAGTCCCCAGGTTCCCCAGCACACAGGCTGGGCATGGGGCTATGGCAGAAACTCCTCTTTGACAGGCATTGGGGAGGAGGTGCCCAGGAGGCTGGTGTTACTGGGGCACAGGCCCCCCAGGGACGGCCCTGCTGGGGTGGCTGTGATGTCGTGGGCTGTCGGCGGCTGTGCGGGCTGTTGCTGCTGCTGCTTCTTCTTGTTCACTTTGCGCTCCTTTGCCCGCCGGTTTTGAAACCAGATCTTGACCTGTGGGGTTGGAGGACAGAGAAGTGGCAGCAGGGAGAGCAGAGGGGAGAGTGCAAGAAGGAGAGACAGGACAGCAAGCCCCTATTTCTCCATGTGGCTTTGTGGCTTACCTCCTCTCCAGCCACCCAGACCTCATGGGTCCTGAACTCATTTCCCCCCTCTAGACCCTGCACCCTTACCCTGGAGATGCCCTTCTCTGTAACCTTCCCCCTCCCCATCTTCCCAGGCCACTCTTCTTCCAGGAAGCCTTCCCTGTTATCTCATGACTGCTCCCCTGATGTAAACAGCATGTACACCTCCTACAGCACTGATCATAACCTGCTGTAGCCTGTGGCTAATCAGATCTCCTTACCCCTGCCTTTGAGGACAAGGATATTGGGATTTATTGAGGGAGGGTGCTAGCAGCACCTCAGTTTCTGCTGTGCTATGTGACAATGGCCTGGACACTCAACCTCTCTGTTTTCCTTCTACTGAACTCTGTAATCTGCTGGCAGCCTGGAGACCATAGTCCTGGAACTGCTCCTATGGCTGAGATGGGAAGACATACACACCTGCCGTTCAGTAAG
Source organism: Callithrix jacchus (assembly GCF_049354715.1). Classification (NCBI taxonomy): domain Eukaryota; kingdom Metazoa; phylum Chordata; class Mammalia; order Primates; family Cebidae; genus Callithrix; species Callithrix jacchus. The sequence goes on along the minus strand of NC_133503.1, from coordinate 48,897,165 downwards.
CCCCAGATTGGCAGCCAGCTCTGATTTCCGCCGGATTGTGATGTAGCGGCTGTAATGAAACTCCTTCTCCAGCTCCAGGCGTTGGTGGTCAGTGTAGACCACTCGGTACTTGTCCTTGGTCCGAGTCTTACCTGAGAAGCAGAAAGAGCCAGGAAGGAAGGTGAGTTGAGAGGCGGAGACTGCAAAAAAGGACCCCCAGGAGGAAGACAATCCAGGTTCCCTGAAGTAGGACCCTGAGATGGGGAGAGACATCTCAGAAGCAGAAAGAACCCTAGGTAGGGTTCCCCTCTGGGGAACAGTCATTCCCCAGACTCAGACCTGCAGACTCACAGCATGGGAGGCAAGTATTCTTCCCAGGCTGGTCAGGGAGGCAGTGAGGCTCACAGCAGGAAAGCAACTAGCTCAGGGTTACACAGCAGGCTGCTGATGGAGCTTTGGCTTCAACCAGGTCTCCTGACCCGGAGCCCTATTTTGAAGTCCAGCTCCAACAGCTTTAAGCCAGCAGCTTCCAGAAGTGGCTTCAGAACAGATATTCTCCAGCTTGTGAAGAACACGCTTCAGGGCATCCCTGACCAGTTAATCAGAAAGCTTGAGTGTGGAATTCGCATTTTTAACAAACTCCCCAGGTGGTTCTAACTTTGTGGTCAGATGTCAGACAGGTTTGAATGCTGGACAGGCAAGGGTGATGGAGACTAATGAGATGGCAGCTCGCTCCTTCCTCCTGTGCAAGCGCCGCAGGTGGAGGCAGAAGCCGAAAGAATCTGGAACTGTCCCAGGCGTGGGCTCCCAGTTGCTGCCGAATGCCTGGGGATGGCCTCAATGTCACACAGGGAGGACTGGGGCTGCTGGTGGACCCCTAGGACCTGCCAGTCACCTCAAAGGCTCTGGCTTACGATACCACCGGAGGCTGATCTGCCCAAGCCATCCACACTCCCTGCTGTGTCCAGACAACAGGCAGGGGAGATGCAGCTCATCCCACATGTCCTCATTGAGCTCCTGCTGTGAGCCAAGCACTGGGCTATAGCACTGAGCAAAATTAAGCAAACCCCTGTCCTCATGGTGCTTATGTTCTAGGGGAGGGAGATGGGCAAAAAGAAAAATAGACATGGAAAATATTCGATATGCTAATTCATAAGTATTTCAGATGAAAAGGATGCAGGGAGCCCCAGCATGGTGCCTCATGCCTGTAATTCCAGTAATTTGGAAGGCTGAGGTGGGTGGATCACCTGAGGTCGGGAGTTCAAGACCAGCCTGACCAACATGGAGAGACCAATTAGTCGGGTGTGGTGGCGCATGCGTGTAATCCCAGCTATCTCTGGAGGCTGAGACAGCAGAATCACTTGAACCCTGCAGATGGAGGTCATGGTGAGCTGAGATCACCCCATTGCACTCCAGCCTAGGCAACGAGAAAAATTCTATCACACACACACACACACACACACACACACACACAGAAAGGTAGCAGGGAAGGATGTCTGGGAATTTAGGGAGGAGGCGGGTTGTGATTTTAAATAGAATGGGCTGTGAAGGCCTTCCTGAGAAGAGGAATTTTAGCAAAGGTCTAAAGGAGGTAAAGGAAAGAATCATGCAGGGCTGGGTGTGGTGGCTCATGCCTGTAATCCCAGCACTTGGGGAGGCTGAGGCAGGAGGATCACCTGAGGTCAAGAGTTCAAAACAAGCCTGGCCAACATGGTAAAACTCATCTCTACTAAAAAATACAAAAATTAGCCGGGCATGGTGGCATATACCTTAACCCCAGCTACCGGGAAGGCTGAGGCAGGAGAACAGGAGAATCACTTGAACCTGAGAGGTGGAGGTTGCGATGAGCCTAGATTGTACCACTGCACTCCAGCCTGGATGACCAAGTGAGACTCCGTCTCAAAATGCAGACGTCTGGGGAGAGGGTTCCAGGCAGAGGGAACAGCAAGTGCAAAGGCCCTGAGGTGGAGCATGCCCGCTGTGTGCCTGCTATCTGCTGCCATCTGCCAGTGAGGAACTGTGAGGAAGCTGCTGGAACTGAAGTGCAGTGAGAAGGGGGACAGGACAGGAGACAAAGGAGGGACTATGGGTTTTCCTCTGTCTGGGATGGGAGCCATTCCGGATTCTGAGCAGAGGAGACACAGAGTCTAATGTAGGCTTTAATATGACTCTGGCTACTGCACCGAGAACAGATTTGCAAGAGGAAGGGGAAATGCAGGGAGAGCTGCCATAACCCAGGAGAGAAGGCAGTGGCTTGGCTTCCTTGTGGGACTCAGAGCTCAATTTGAGGACCAACTGGGATTAATGTCAGGGCTTTCTTTGGGACTGGGATCAGAGGTCTGTCTGGAGAGAATATTAAGAGTCATGCTTGGCCTGGGCTGGTGTGGGGCCTGGCTAAGCACCAGTTTCCTTTATAAGAAGCTGAGCACGTGGCTATAAATAGGAGGCGCAGGCAAGCACTTCCAGACCCACACATGCTCCCACCAGGGTATGGTGGGTCTCTGAAAGACCATCAACCCCTCCTGCCTCTCCCAAGTGCCCCCACCACCGCCCAGCCTTCACCTTCTTGGGGCTCAGTCCCAACCCTGCCTGTCCCTCAGCACCCCTACACTAACCACCCACCCACCCCCATTCTGACACCTGCCCCCCTTCTAAGCCCACGCAGCTTGGCAGGACAGCCACTGGGCTCCCCGTGAGCCAAATGGCTTTGTGGAGAATGGGAGACAGCAGATGTTCCTGGGCAGCTTTTCCCTGTGTTTCCTGCCAGAGCAGAGGAACCGCACCGGACGCTTCCATGTCCACTGACCTCAGCCCGCTGCCTAGCATAGCCCGGGATAGCCTCGGCCTTCTGCCAGGCCTGGCCCCGGGAAAGGGATAAGGGAGTGGCTGCCCAGGCCTTGGCTCCAGATGGGACCTCTCCTTGGCCTAGAAAATGCAATGCCGGCTCAAAAACAGTTCTGCCTAATGCCACCGGCATCGGAGCCCAACATGGCTCTGAATCCACAGACCCACTGGATTCCCTGGGCTAAAGCCGGAAGGGATTGTGAGAGTTTAGGCTCCTCTCATTTTACTGAGGAAGACACCATGGTTCACAATGGTTACATGGCAGCTGGAGGGCCAAAGAAGAGGCCTGGTGAGCTCTTCTAGTCTAACCACCCTGGGCAGTCAGGGTCAGCGGAGGCCCAGGCAGGCACAGGCCTGGCCAAGGCCATGCCCCCGGTCTAGAGCTCTTGCTGCCTCTCCAGTGCACCACTCCTCATGCTGCTGTATTTAGGGTCCACTGAACCTGCCATGGAGCCCCCAGAGTGCTGGTAACAGAAGTTTGAACAGCAGACCACTCCTCCATTGCTACATATGGAAAAGGAGGGCTCAGACCGTGGTGAGGGACTGCCGCTGAGAGCCCCAGGCTGGAGGCCCTTAAAATGCCTGGAGGACTCGTAGTCACCGTCAGGAAGACGGGCCTGAGGCAGGGCATGAGGCTCCCTGCCCACCCAGACCTTGGCCTAGAGATCACAGGCAGTGGTCCTGAAGGTGCCTTTTCTTTACAGTCCTAGCACCCACTCCTGCTCCTTTTGCTGAGCAAGCCCAGACCCATGACAGGCATTTCATAGGTGTGGGAAAATGGGCTCAGAAAGGGCACTTGTGGAGGGCTGTCCTGACTGGTCATGGTATGAACCAGGACTCAGGTGTTCTGACCTCAGACCCAGGTCTTCCACAAGTGAAGGGGTCAGGGGTGACACCAGATGGAGATAGGGTTTAGCTGTACCATTTTCCCTCTCTGTCCTGGCAAGGTTACCAGGACAGACCTGGCCCACAGGCCTTGTCACCCCTCTCTGGGCTCTGAAGAGGGGCTGGTGGGCTCAGGAACCCACTGGCCAACTTCTCTCTGGTGGAGCTGCTTGAAACACATAATTTTATTGCTAAGAAAATGGCTCTGCCAAAGAACAAAATGTTTGCTATCACACTGTGTGGCTCGGAAACCAGGGAATCCCATATGCTCTTCCAGGAGTGAGAACCGAAACATACTCCTTAGCGCCCAACTTGGCGATATCTAGCCTCATTCAACAGGCGCATACCCTCTGACCCAAGAATCCCACTTCCAGCAACTGATGCCACCACTAACTGCCCAAAGCTACATCTGTTTCCGATAGCACAAGATGAAAAACAATGAACATGTATGCAAGCAGGGAGCTGGTTAAATAAGGGATGGTGCAGCCATAGAGAGGAGCATTATGCAGTCATTAAAAAGAAACTTTAAAACCCCATATGTCCCAATATGGAGCAAGTTCTAAGATGTGTGAAAAAAAAGCAAGACAGAATAGTGTAAATAGTATGTTGCCATTTATGTATAAAAACGGGGGAGACACACACATACACATCTGTGTACCCATATAGTTCTTTCTTAAAGAATATACAAGAAACCAGTAATAGGGGGTGCCCCTGGGGGGGCCACTGGAGGTTGGAAAGCCACAGGTAGGAGGGAAACTTTAGGGTTTTAAAATCTTCACCAAGCCTATGTTTGAATTTGTATTTTTAATGACAGCAGGGAGCCCTGGGCTCTAGTCCCAGCTCTGGGCTGGAACTCCTGACTGCCCCAAGACACCTCTGCAGCCTGGGAAGGAGGGGGCAGGGAGGTTCGTGAGAACAGTGGGGTGGGGAGAGGGCTCGGGATGAATTATTTACAGGCTCCTGGGACGCTGGAGCTAAGGGGGAAGTTCAGGCTCCTATAACAGGTGTCTGCTGAGGGGCCAGCCACACCCAGCCACCTAATGAGTAACCTCTGGGCCAGATGCCAGCATAAATGGGAGGGAGAGAGAATGAGGAGCCCCCTCAGCTCTTCAGGGGTGAGCACAGAGGGGCCTTGAGTAACCTGCCCAAATTCGAGGCTTTCTCTCTGTTCCGGTTTTGAGATATGCAGAACGCCCCATCCATATGATCAGGCCACCGTGAGAGGTAGCAAACGCCTGTCTCCTAGAGTATGCGCAGTACAGGCCAATGGCTCCCAGCACCTGGCCAGCAGCCTTGGAACTGCCTGGGGAGCTTTTTCACAGTGCAGATTCTAGCCCCAGAAATTAAAATTCAGTGGGGCTAAAATGGGGTTCAGAAGCTTGGTACTTGGATAGTTTCCAGGTGGCCCTGAGGTATGGTTAACTGGGCTTTAGCTGCACAAACACTCATCTCTGTCCTGGCAAGGCTGCCAGTGAAGACCTGGCCCACAGACCTTGTCACCCTTCTGTAGTCTCTGGAGAGGGACTGTGGAGCTCAACAGAGGTACACTCTGTGATTGTAGAGGCGCCTTGGGGCAGTCAGGAGTTCCAGCCCAGGGCGGGAACTGGAGCCCAGGGCCCCTGGATGTCATTAAAGACAAACCTCTGTGGTTGTGGAGTGCAACTTCTCACTGGCTGGGTAACCTAGGACAGTCTCCTCACCTCTCTGAACCTCATTTTCTGAATTTGTAAAATGAGGGAAAGTGATATTTTAACAACCAACATGTCCATGTGCCAGGACCTTTGTATACATCTCTCAATGACCCATGGAGTTGGGCAACTGCTACTCTATTTTACAGATGAGAAAACTCAGAGAGGACCACACATCAGGCAGGTGCGATTCAAAGCCAGGTCTATCTGGCCTCAGAAACAACAATAGAACCTATCAATCAGATAGTACGAGGTCTCTGCGGCATACAGGGGCTCACTTGAGATGGATGGGCGACATCTAGCACAGCACCTGGAATGCAGGAGGTGCGTGGGGAAGGTCTTACTCGTTTCCAACAGTGGTGGGATGACCATCTGTCAGGAATGCCAGGAAACAGATCCGTGCAATGGGCAGTTTGCTAAAAAAGGCCATTTACTTATAAGGTCCCTTCCAACTTGGAAACAACCTCCCAATGTTTGCTGATTCTCTGATTTTGTTTGTTATTGTAGCTGAAAGAATTCTAAGACCAATTTCAAAGTCTGAGAGTCTAGACACTGGGCCTGCCCAGCTGGAGGATGGGACAGGAGCCACAGTGGCCTGCAGTAGGGGGTCTCCATCCAGCCTGGGCCAGGCAAGGACAGAGTGTGGCCTCTGCTCCAGCACAACCAAATGGCCCTTAGGTCAGCACTTCCTTTGCCCTTTTCCTGCTGGGTGTGTGGCCCTGGGGAATGACCAGCTTTGGCCCTCAGGGCCTAGACCACAAATCCAGCCCCCAAAACCTTCGTGACTCCTCCCCGGGTGGTCCAGCCCCAACTGGCTGTGCTTCAAGATCCGAATCCCCAACACACATATGCACACAGGCACGCACGTCTGTACACACAGGGGCTTGCTAAAAATACAGATTCCCAGGCCCCAGCCTGGACTGACTGCATCATAATTTCTCAGTCATCTTTCCTTTTTTTTTTTTTTGAGACAGAGTCTCGCTCTGTCACCCAGGCTGGAGTGCAGTGGCATGATCTTGGCTCACTGCAACCTCCGCCTCCTGGGTTCAAGCAATTCTCCTGCCCCAGCCTCCTGAGTAGCTGGGACTACAGGCACACGCCACCACACCCCGCTGATTTTTGTATTTTCAGTAGAGATGGGGTTTCACCATATTGGCCAGGCTGGTCTTGAACTTCTGACCTCATGATCAACCTGAATTGCCTCTCAAAGTGCCAAGATTACAGGTGTGAGCCATCATGCCTGGCCAATTTTTCAGTCATCTTTAAAAAGGCCCCTATGGATTCTGAACCACCAGCCGAAGTCAGTAGGTCTTGGTCCCAGTTCCATGCCATTTGTGTGGCCTTGAATTAGTTCCTCCTCTCCTCTGGGCCTCGGTTTTGCCTGCACACCAGTCCAAGTGCCCTCTAGACTCTGTAGCTTTGAGCCCTCCCTTAAGGATCAGACCTCTCCACTCCCAACACCTTGCTGCCTGCCACCCTGGGCAACCCCTACAGAAAGCACACGCCCAACATACCCTCCAGCCAAGTCTCTCGGAGAGCCACACTGCATGCAGCAAGAGGCTATGGAGAGCTCACCCATGTCTGTGATGCCAGTGTGGGAATGGCAAATGGAAGGGCATAGGGCTTTTGGCAGGAGGGGATCAGGGGTGGGGGGAACAGGGTAGCCAAAGAATCCTGCTGCAAAGAGCCCCCTTTTCCAAGATAAGGAAGTCCAGAGAGCTTGCAGGTCACTTGCTGTGGATGGCTGCAGGGCCAAAAGGCAAAGGAAAGGGTGGGAAAGAGGGACTCAGGAGGACTGATCTCCCTGCCCCAGATAACACATGTAGGAGTGCTGCAAGGGTGGCAGGGCGTGGGCCAGCTCAGAGGTGGTAGCGCTTCTGGTGAGGGGTTTAAATTGTAGCAGTGTCACACTCTACTGAGGTTTGGTAAAGGCTGGGTGTACAGGCGAGCTTCCAGACCTTGCCTGGTGGCAGAGAGCTGGGCTGTGGCCCAGCCTGGCCCTCTTAGTTGAAGGACTTGACAAGTGACTGAACTTCCCTGGGCTTTCCTTATCCTGCCTGGGGAACAGAATGGCTGCGAGAGCAGTCTGGAAAGGGCAAAAAGCTATGGAGACAAAAAGGAGAAAACAGAGCTATTTGCAGAAGGGTGTATGTTGGTGGAGTCCCTCGCGCAAGAGAGGAATGTTGCCTAATGGGAAGTCACAGGGCCAAGAAGACACTGGCCTGGTAGTGGGGAGACTGGCAGGCCCACCGGCTGGACATGTGATCCCTTATTCGGGCCTGTTTCCCCATCTGTACCACCAGGGGGAAGGCCCTCCAGTGTGCCCTAACCTCACCAGCTCCACAATGGAAGGATGTCCTTCCTGGGACATGAGGCATTCTGCCTGACCCACAATTGAGTCCTTGTCCTGGCTGATCTGGCAGTCCCAGACTGCTAATATCAAGGCTCCTCACTCAAGCCCTGAGCAGGGATGAAGTTGGCATGGGGGTGAGGAAAGGGGGACGCTGGCCAGGCCAGCTATTTTGGTAGCACTGCAGCCTTAGCCAGATTCTCCTCCCCACCGTCAGCCTGCTTCCTGGTTCTTCATCATCTCTGCACCCTCCTCCTCCAGGGCCACCTTTGCATCATCTGCTGCCCTGTCTTCATCAAGGTCCACAATCTGAACTGGCTTCAGGAGGTAGCAAAGAGGAAGGGACTTTAGAGTCAGACAGAGACAAGTGGCTCTCCCTGAGTCTGGCCATACGCCAGTGGTATGTCCCTAGGCAAGTTGCTGGACCTCTTTGAGTTTCAGTTTATTTATCTTTAAAATGAAGACATGAATGCTTTCTTCATACGGTGGTTATGGAGACCAATGTGATAACCTACTTAACAAAGTACTTATTAATAAAAACTATGATGATGAAGATGATGATGTTACTACAGAGACAAAGCAGCTGAAAGAGGCAGGAGAGTGGCCGGGCGAGGTGGCTCACGCCCGGAACTCCGGGAGGCTGAGGTGGGTGGATCACCTGAGGTCAGGAGTTCAAGACCAGCCTGACCAACATGGTGAAATCCTATCTCTACCAAAAATACAAAAATTAGACAGGCATTATGGAGTGTGCCTGTAATTCCAGCTACTCCGGAAGCTGAGGCAGGAGAATAGCTTGAATTCAGGAGTCGGAGATTGTCATGAACTGAGATCATGCTATTGCACTCCAGCCTGGGCGACAAGAGCAAAACTTCATCTAAAAAAAAAGAAAAAAGCCGGGCGTGGTGGCTCTCACCTATAATCCCAGCACTTTGGGAGGCCGAGGCAGGCGGAACACAAGGTCAGGAGTTCGAGACCAGCCTGGCCAATAAGGTGAAACCCCTGTCTCTATTAAAATACAAAAGAATTAGCCGGGCATGGTGGCATGTGCCTAGAATCCCAGCTACTCTATGGGCTGAGACAGGAGAATTACTTGAACCTGGGAGGCAGAGGTTGCAGTGAGCTGAGATTGTGCCACTGCACACCATCCTGGACAACAGAATGAGATTCCGTTTCAAAAGAAGAAAAGAAAAGAGGCAGGAGAGATTCCTCAATGCAAGAACAAGGAGCTCATGCAGAATGGATTTCCATTCTGGGAACTCTTGAGAGGGATTTTTCTGCACTGTCTAATATGATAGCCACTAGCCACATTAATTAAATATGTTTCTTAGTCACACTAGCTGCATTTCCAGTGTTCAACAGCCACGTGCAGCTGGTGGCTAGCCTACTGGACAGCACAGATACAGAGCATTTCCATCATGGCGGAAAGTCCTACTGGTCAACACTGCTAGATCAAACTCCTACCAGGGTCGGGACGCCCACACTGCAGCACACGCCTACTCGCTGCAAAGCAGCTGGTTCTTGCATTTGCCACCCATTTATATCCTTCCTGAGTTTTTCCACAGGGACACCCTCAGCCTTGGACAGCCCTTTCAGATTTACAGACAGCAACTGCATCCCTTCAGGTCTTCTCCTAGGCTGAAGAACTTGAGGCCTTTCTGGGCTGTTTCCTGGTGGAGTTTCCAGGCCACTGCTCACCTGGCCATCTTCCTCTAGTCTAGACTGGGAGTGCAGCCCTTGCTGCTCCATGCAGGTGTGGCTCCTGAAATCTCACATTCAAGGTGGGGCTGCAGTGAGGGGCCTCCAGCCCCTTCCTACCCCTAGCTGGCTACATGGCCTTGGTGAAGACCTTCCCCTTAGGCCTTGGCTCCCCAAATGCTCTTTGAGGCTAGGGCCATGCCATTTAGCTCACCAGCACCTATCACGTGCCTGACACACACAGTGAGTACTTGATGAATTCTTGGTGAATACATAAAACAAATCTGCTACTTTCTCTGCTTCCTTAACTCAATAAATAGCACCTCCATCCTCCAGCCATTCAGATCACAAGCCAAGGTGGCACCTCTGAGTCCTGTCTCCCTTGCTCCCCACGTCTACCCTCACAGTGGGCAGCTCAGCCTCCAAAGCACAGCTTTCCGTCTGTCTCCATTGCTCAAAAAGCTTAGTCTGAGCCATTCCTCTAATGGAGAAGAAATGTGCTGTTCCGGGGACAGAAGTCTTGCATTTGAAAAAATGTTGAATGTACTGAGCACTGAATAGATGCTGGTTCACATCATGATTACCATAACTGCTCAGTACTTATTTGATAGTTTATTATCTCCTTCATGGTGGGGGAGGCAGTAGATTAAAAACAAACAAACAAATGGAATAATGACAAACTGAGATTCTTAGTTAGGAAGGAAATCGAGCCATGAGCTAAACTGAATGGGGAGGTAGGGGGAAGAACCCTACTTTACTTAGCTGGGAGAGGTCACCAGGAACAGGCCTTATTTATTTATTTTGAGATGCAGTCTTGCTCTGTTGCCCAGGCTGGAGTGCAGTGGCACAATCTCAGCTCACTGCAACCTCTACCTCCCTGGTTAAAGCAATTCTCCTGCTTCAGCCTCCTGAGTAGCTGGGACTACAGGCACCCGCTACCACGCCCAGCTAATTTTTGTATTTTTTAGTAGAGATGGGGTTTCACCATGTTGGGCAGTGTGGTCTTGAACTCTTGACCTTGTGATCCTCCCACCTTGGCCTCCCAAAGTGCTGCAATTACAGACGTGAGCCACTGTGCCCAGCCAACAGGCCACATTTAAGCCAAGACCTGAGGTTGAGAAGGAGGCTTCCATGTCCTGAAGAGAGAGGGAGATTGCAGGAAGTGAACAGCACATGCAAAGGCCCCCAGGCAGGGAGAAGCAGAGTGAGGGCAGAGAGGGCAGCTCTCTGTGTGTAGGTGGACCCGTCTGCCTTGTACAGACCATCACCTCCAATGCTTAGGAGCATGTTCATCACAGAAGACACCCAGAATATTACTGCTTGTCTGCTTGAATGAATGAATGAGAGAGGCACAAGATCAGGCTAGAGAGGCCAGCAGAACCTCTAACAGAGAAATTTGAATTTGGTTTCAAGAGCAACAGGAAGCCATGGGAGGGTGTGGAGCTTGCTCCTTCTTTCTGTTGATGGGGGGATCCACGTGGGGTACCCCCACAAGCCTGAGGGGTGAGCACGGCATGGGGAGGGTCTGGCACGCTAACATGGTGATTGCCCTGACTCCAGATGTGAATGTTGTTTCCACATCTCAGGAGCTCCAAAACAGAAACCTGAGAGGCTGGGCCATTAAGATAACTGCCTACAGACACGACAGACCCTGCTGCTAACAAACCATTTTGGACATTCACAATGATTCCCTAAGCTGTAAACGGCAATATCTGCCAAAGCAGGGGAGAGAAAACACCCAACCAAAAAAAAAGCCTTCTGCCACCTTCTAACTGGGTCATTCCCTTTCCCAGCTACATCTGAGCAATGAGGTGTCAAATGTAGCTTCTGCCTGGAGAATCGGTTCTTAACAACCTAGCCCCTGCTGGGCTCCCTCCTCCAGCAGCCTCTTACAGTACCTCCCCTGCCTAGCCTCCCTTCCCCTCCACCTGGCTGGGATGCCCATGGGGAAGGGGGGTCTTAGGTTCCCCTTCCTGAGTGTGTGGCTTTATTTCACAGACACTTGCTGGGCTGTAGACTGGGTGTGAACACTGTGCTGCCGTGTCCTAGCTGTGTGAGCTTGGGCAGGCCCCCTTGCCCTCTCTCAGTCTTGTTATCCTGATCTATAAAATGAGTCTAATACTAGATCCTTACACCACACAGGTCCATCATGAGACTTAAGTGAGATCACCCACACAAAGTTCCTGGCACAGTGCCTGGCCCATAGTAAATATTTGGCTAATGCCACAGTTATTTGCTCTATCATGAGCTCCTACTATGTGTGAGGCAGGGCGGGTTGGTAGGTGGCAGGGATAAACAAGACAGTTAAAGTAGACAGTCAGTGGTAAGTGTCATGAAAACAAGGGCCTGATACAGTGCTTGGGAGGGAGAAATAAGGGAGGGCTTCCTACAGGAGACAGCCTTGGAGAAGGAGCAGCATTTGAGCTAGTGAAGATGCAGGAGAGGGAAGGGAGGGCAATGCAGGCCTAGGGACCAGACTGGAGAGGCAGGGAGTGTGAGGTGTGTGCTCCAGTGCACCTGCTGAGGTCTGGTAGAGGTGGTCACAGGCACCGATGCCCTAAGCACCTACTGTGTGCCAGCTGCAGAGCTGTACTTTACAGTCTCTTCCGAGATGCAATCCTATTATTATCCTGTTACAATGGAAGAAGCCCAGGCTCAGAGAAATGATCCTAATTAATTTGCCTGAGGCTATACAGCTTCTTAAGGAAATGCAATGCCAGGTCTGAGACTCCCCAGCCCTGGCTCTTAACTTGCCTTATCTAGGCGAGGTAGGAGAATGGCTTCAATAGATGGTTGAGGCCAGCTCTCAAGAAGGCTCTGAATGCCACAGTAATGGAGCTAGATTTTACAATAATGAAATGGCAATTCCATATCAGTAGGGAGCCACAGAATGCTCTTGAGCAGGGCAGGTACCTTGAGAAGGTAAATATGGCAATGGTTTTAGAAGCTGGAGCATCACAGAGAGGCTGAAAGTGAGAGAGCAGGTTGGTGGCTGTGGCAATGAGCCAAGGGAGAGGGCCTGCAATGTGGGGGGAGAGGAGCATTCATCCCCTTCGTGGGCCTCAGTTTCCCCATCAGAAAGCTGAAGGAGTTGGACCAAGATCTAAATCTTGCTCCCAGTCGCATCCCAGTGAACCTCTTCCTAGTCCTGAGACCTCAGCCACCCCAATGGGCCATTAACCTGTGGAGCAGTTTATTCAAAGGAATTGGAGGCTGAGCCTTCCACAGAGGGGTGATCTGTAACCCTCCTAATGAAAATGCTGATATTTAAAAGGTTCCTCGTGAAAATGCAAAGAGAGAAGGAAAAAAAAAAAAGAACGCCTTGTAGTCATTTCCTATCCCGGCCTCACTCAAGCGATACTGATCAATCGGAACCGACTAACATTCTCATTAGAAATTGAAGACCAATTGAAGCCCAACAGCTTCTCTCTCATCTTTCCCTTTGTCACCACCCGCCTCCTTAGAAGAAACTGAAGTCTTAGTCCCAGCCTCAGCAAATGCACTTCCCCATGTGAGTCAGGGTACCATCCAAGTGGAGAAACAGAGGCAGCCAGGTTTCCATTGACCTGAACTGCTTGGCTGGACAGTCACAGGTCCCAATCCTAGGGCTGGGACCCCAGAAACCTGTGTGAAGGCCAAGATCTCACACACTCCCCTGTTCCCCAGAAAAGTCTTCTGTCTTTATACTTGCCCTCTTCATTCACTCAACAAAATATATTGGGCACCTACTAAATGCCATGCACTGAGCTGGGTGCCAGGATGCAGTGGTGGCTTAAGCAGACATAGCTCTGGACCTCATGGGACAGACAACATACAAACAACAAGTGTAAGGAAGTGAGTAGATAGAAATTCGTGCTCTGAAGGAAACAAAGCAAAGATTCGCCATGGGTGTAGCGAGGAGTCCACTTTGGGAAATGATGGAGGGCTTCACAGAGGAGGTGACGATTAAGCTAAGATCTGAAGGGTAAGCAGAATCCACTCTTGCAAAGAATCAGGGGAAAGAGCTTTCCCAGAAGAGAGAACAAGACCTGCAGTAGGACTTGGCAGGTCTCAGGAATTAAAAGAAGCTGGAGTTGCTTGAGCTTGGAAGCCAAGGTGAGAGCAGCTGGGGATGAGGTCAGGGAGGCAGACAGGTGCAAACGCTGTTGTCTTGTAGACCTCATGAAGGAGGGTAGGGTTCATCCTACACATGATGGGAAACCATCAGAAAATTCTAAATCGACTCTTCTGACATCTAGCCCAGTTTAGCCCCGCTTGTGTGAAACTGGAACATTCCTCACAGTCTCTGTACCTTGGTGTCCTCATCTACATGTGTGGTCTCTAACTGTCCAGTTTGTCCATTTTCGAATGCTCAAGGCTCAGAAACAGGGGAAGAAGGGGCTGGCCAGGATTGGTGGCAGGCTGAAGACCTGGTGGCCAGTGCCAGTGGGGTTTGGGAGGGCAGTGGCATGCACTAACCTTCCTTCAGCTGTCCCGGACAGCAGCATTGCACGGGAACCATTCCTGGAAACCCTATGACTTCATTGCCCAGAAGGAGAAACAGAGGCCAGAGACAGGAGAGGCTGGCCTCTATCTCAGGGAGAGTCAACAGTCCCAACCCAATTCTGCCCCCACTTAAGAAGCACTGAATAGAGAGTCAGATGCCCCGGGAAGACAGGCAGCACCTTCTAGCTTCAGGAAGGTCAGGGTTCCTGCATCCTCTGCAGAACGGAGCTAACATTCCTGGAGCCTCAGGAACCCCCAGAACTCCTTCTGCCTTTTTCTCTACTATGAGAGAGCAAGGGGGGAAATGCTTTTTTGCCTAGGGCAGACTTATCTGCCTGCAGGCAACAGTTTTCAAGCAACTTTTGAGACCAGAGGCCGAGCTGGGTTCAGCAGCCCAGAGACATGAGGTGATTCGTATGGAAGCTCCTCCAGGATCCCCCAGTCCTCTGACACCCACTGGCACACTACTTTTCCCCATACCAAGTCCCCACCCATAGAGAACTTCCCCATTCATCTCCAAAGTCACCCCATGAGCAGGAAGCAGCAAGTGGAACAGAGGAGCAGGAAAGGCAGACTGAGAACTGCAGAAGCCTGAGCACTGGTGCTGCCAACTCTTCTCATATCATGCAGGGTTCTTAACCCCAGATTTACAGATAATGCCTCTGGAGGCCTCCAGAACCCCTGAAACTGTCCAATGACACAACATTTTTTCCTAGGGAAAAGATTTGTCCCTTTCAGCAGATGTTTCAAAGGAGTCCTTCTGTAACTTAAACAAGGGTTACAAACCACTGCAGGACCCCTTTCTCTAATTTCACAGATGGGAGAACTAAAGCCAGAAACAATGACTGATGCAAGAGGAGCTGTTGTGTAGGGGATTAGAGCACAGACTTGGTGGTCAGTCAGCCTGGGTTCAAATCCCAGCCCCACCAGTTCTGGGTTACATAGCTTTATGCAAGTACTTAACCTCTCTGTGACCTAGTTTCTTCATCTTAAATGGGGTGATAATAGTACCTACTATGATGTTTTAAGAGTTAAATAGGTGAATACATGCAAGATCTTAAGTCAGTACCTGGTCCATTAGGAAGTGTTCCAAAACATTCGCTGTTATTTAATCAAGGCCACAGAAGCAAGTGGCAGGGCCTGGTTCGCTGTATCTCCCTGGAGGCAGATAGGAGGTTCTGTATCCCTGGGACTTCCAAGAGGGGGATATGATTATGGCCAGAACCTGTAGCTCCTGATCAAGCCCCCGAAACCAGCATCTGCCCTGAGGCAAGCTGGGTGTGTGTGGGGAGATGGGGGTGAAGAGAACGAGGAGGTGGGGGAAAGTCCCAGGCTCATTCCCAGCTGGGGGAAGGGGAGGAGGGGCTGGACATCAAAGGGTAGGCAGGCCAGCTTCCCGCCCCCAAGGCCAGGTGGCCTTTGTCAGGACAGGCCGGACACAGTCGGGACAATGGAACGTCGTGTTCACTTTCCTGCCGGCAGGAGTCACTACAGAACCAGGACAGAGCCAGTTACATGACAAAGGGGGACCCATAAGGGAGGTCAAGCCGCCCGTCATTAAAGTTGGGCCCTTTGTCCTGCCCCCTCCCCGGCCTTTGAAGAGGGCAGATCAGAGAGGCCTGCCTAGGGGCAGGAGGTTCACAGGCTCAGGAGCCAAACAGTAGCCCGCTTGGCACTGCTGGCGCTTCCCCTCCCCCGGGGTCAAGAGTTCAGGGAGGACTCTGGGAAGGTAAGGTACAGACCCCTTGCCCCGGTCTGGCCAAAGAGGGCTCTTTTTCAGCCCGAAGGATATGACCCACCGATCTCTTGACTGTGTGATGGGGAGACTCAGCCCTGGCCAGCAAAGTCACCTGCCCTGTTCGCACAGTTAGCGAACCGTCCCTTCTGGGGCGAGTTTGCCGCCTTTGCAAATTTGGCTGGGTTAGGAGTGGAAGAAGCCGATGGAGAGCACGGAGTCTGTGTTGCTAAATGAGTGTGGGACAGAAGTCTGGGAGCCTGCGTTCTGGTTTAGGCTTTTCTCCGCGGCCGCAGGCGCATTTCCGCACTTTGCAGTGGGTCTCGGTTTCCCTATCTGTACAGAGAGAGGGTTGGGCTGTGCTGCTGCAGGCTCCGACAGCCTGAGACTCAGGAGAGGGAGCCCAGAGAGCTGCCTGGGGGGCACCCCAGGGCGAGAGTGGACAGGAGGTCCACACTCCCGGGAACCCGAGCAGGGCCGGGGCAGAGGTCAGACAGGGGGCGGCCTGAGGCGCGCCCGAGCACCTGCCGGTCCAGAGGCGCAGGGCGAGGGAGGGGTCCTTACCGCTGCCACCGCCGCCTCCGGCCGCCACGCTGCGCCGCATCCACTCGTAGGGCGTCCGCCTCTGAGCTCCGGGCGAGGACTGTGTGCCCGGGCCCCCGAGGGGCTGCGCCAGGAGGCCCGGGCCGGACCCAGGGGGCGCAGGCACCGGGCTAAAGTCCGGAGGGGGCCCGAATGCCAGCGGAACTGGGCTGGCGGCAGGGGCCGCGGGGCCCGGGCCGTAGGCGGCGGCCCAGTCGTCCTTGGGCGAAGGGAAGGGAGCCCCCCAGGCCGTTGCGGGGGCGGGGGCCGGCTCCACGTGAGAGTAGCTGGGGAAGTCGGGGTACTGCGGGGGCGCCGGGGGCTGGGCCGGGGGGCCGTAGGCGGGCTGGCCCAGGCCGAGGCTGGCGGGCCTGGCGGGGCCGGGGTACACGGGCGAATCCTTGTCCAGCACATAGCCCACATACATGGTGGCCGCGGGGCCCCCCGCGCATGCTGGGCCCTGGAGCCGCCGCAGCCGGCCGCCCCGACGACGAGCAACCGCTCACCTGAATTCGCCGGCCTTGCCGCCGCGCCCGCCCCACCCAGGCCTTTTATAGCTCCAGGCCGCCCGCGGCCCCAGCCCAGGCGGGTTTGCATTTCAAAGCGGGGGGAAGCCTCCGGGCAGCGAATCAAAGGGGGAAACCCGTCGGGGGCGGGGGGTTCAAAAGGAGACAAATTGCCGCCCCAAGCGGGAGGTGGACTGGCCAGGGCCTGGAGGGGGTGGGGACGCGGAGGGCGCGTCTCGGGCGAGGGTCGAGGCCGCGCTGCGAGTGGGAATCGCTTAACAGGGGGCGGCCTTGAGGCCTGAGCACCTTGTCCTTCAGTGGCCGCGTGGACCGCTCTGCAGCCCCATTTTACAGGTGGAGGAACGAGCTCCCAGGGGCCAGGGGATTCTAGGCCAACTTCACACAGTGACCAGTTTGAGGTGAGGGGCAACGCAGACTTCAAACAGGGCTCCCGTCTGTAGGATCGCAGGTCCTTAATCTTTTGGCATGGAGGGGTCACGACCCCTCTGGTCATGGAAGCTGTGGATGGTTTTCTCGGGTGATATGCACATATGCACACACACAAGCCTTCCTTACAGTTGGGGGACTGCCTGGGTTGGCCACTAGAGAAAGTTCTTAAAAGATATAGTGTGTGTGTGTGTGTGTGTGTGTGTGCGCGCGCGCGCGCGTGTGTTGGGGGGGAGTCTTCTGGGAACATTACAGGAAACTTTTAGCAAATTATCTTGATGACCCCCACCCTCTTTTTTAATTGAGAAGTTTCAAGCATACACAAAAGTAGAATTGTATAATGAACTGCTGTGCACCCATCACCCAGCTTCAACAACTATTAAGGTTTCGTCACACTTATTTCATCTACTCCCCACTTTTCTGAAGTATTTTAAAACAAATTCCAGACATCATGTCATTTCACCCCTACATACTTCAGCGCGCATCTCTAAAACACACGGACATTTTCTTACATAATATGCCATTATCACGTCTAGCAAAATTAAGGCAAATTCCTGGGTATTTCCTAACACACCGTTCAGATTCAAAGTACTCCAGTTGATTCAAAAATGCCTTTGTAGCAGTTGGTTTGTGTGAATCAGGATCCGAAAGCCCTGATCCATTTATGATGGCTGGGACCCCTTGGCATTTTAAATGCCTTCTGTTCCTCCACCCCATGTGAAGGACAGCTGCCTAAGGGGGAGTGGAGGCTGGGAACATTTGAGGGAGTGTCAGTGAACTGGGAGTGGGGGCAAGATTTGGAGAAGTATTCATGAAGGACAGGGATCTGGGTCAGGAAGTCAGATGGGGTCCACCCCACAGGGCTTTTTGTTTTTTTCTTTTTTGAGATGGAGTCTTGCTCTTTTGCCCAGGCTGGAGTGCAGTGGCACAATCTGGGCTCACTGCAACATTCACCTAGTGGGTTCAAGTGATTCTCCTGCCTCAGCCTCCCAAGTAGCTGAGATTACAGGTGACTGCCACCACGCCCAGATGTTTTTTTTGTATTTTTTAGTAGAGACGGGGTTTCACCACGTTGGCCAGGCTGGTCTCAAACTCCTGACTTCAGGTGATCCACCAGCCTCGGCCTCCCAGAGTGCTGAGATTACAGGCATGAACCACTGCGCCTGGCCCCCACAAGGGCTTTGTACCACAGGGAGCTGTGCAGAAGCCCCCTGTGAGATCGGATGGGCCCACATTTCCTGGGTTCCTCTCATTGTGCAGGGGTGTGTGGTCTCCAGAAGGTCAGAATCAGTGTCTTACTGTTCAACCTGTCTCTCTCTTGGGTGACCATATTAGCCAGGGTTTGTCAGTATCATCTCAGGGCTGGGCGGATGCTTCAGGATCAGGACATAACTTACAGGTCCCAGAGCAAAATTAAAATATGAGGTTCCTTATTAGAAAAGGATTAAGGATTTCAGGATGGTGGCAGCAGAACATTCATCTGAGCTCGGCCCTTCCACACACTGGGATCTGTGTGACTGTACTGGTGACCCACCGATGAAGCTTGCCCTAGTGAGATGCTTGCTCTTCTGGAGCTCTGATATGTGGCAGAGTTGGAGACTCAGCCAACATAGGGCTCCCTCCACTTCCTGCTCACAGGAACCCTTTCCATTGCACAGGTAGAAGGACTGAGGCTCAGAAAGGAAAAGGGGTAGTGCCCAGTGTTTGCAGTAAAATGGAGGCTGCTTGTAGGAGAGGGGAGGGAAGATCCTGGCTGTTGCTGACCGGGTGGAGCCCTTGGCTACCTTGCAGGAGCACATGGCTGTCCACATGTGTGTGGGTCAGCACATGACACAGATGAGCATGGCTGCCTCAGCAGGGACTATCCCACTTTCACAGGTCAGGAAGCGGATGCGGTGCTGAAATGTTTCTCAGATGTCATCTGGAGCTCTGGGCTCTGCTTAGGACTCCAGTTTTCAAGGGATTGGTAGGAAATTGCAAGTGCATAGAGGAGGGAGAAGAGGCCCAAGAGGACTGACTTCCACTTTCTGAGCTGAGATAGTTGGGACTGCTTGGACTGAAGGAAGAGAAGACCTGGAATGGGGTCTAAGTCTGGGGAGGAAGACAGGACCTCAGGGAGGAAGCTGCAGGCTACAACATGGATTTCAGCCCACCCATATGTAGGAAAGTGCTCTGTAAGGGGCCTTCTGTCAGGAAATGGGCTGTCATGAGAGAGAGTGAGCTCATCATCGCAGGAGGTATGGAAGTGACTGCTGGAGGTTGGTCTCAAGTTAGGGATGCCAGAGAAAGGATGCCTATCCTGGGGGAAGGGTGCTTTCCAGGTGCCCTCTAATTTCAAGAGTATGCTCTGTCAGGACTAACTGGTAGGCTTAAAGGTTGGAAATAGGCGTATGAGTAGTCAGGCATGGTGGTAGGTGCCTGTAATCCTAGCTACTTGGGAGGCTGAGGTAGGAGAATCATTTGAACCTGGGAGGTGGAGGTTGCAGTGAGCCAAGATTGCACCACTGGTCTCCAGCCTGGGTGACAGAGCGAGACCCTATCTCAAATAAATAAATAAATAAATAGATAGATAGATAGATAGATAGGAAATAGGCATACGAATTCATTTTTTTAATGTATTCATTCATTTGAAAAATAGATTTTAACACACCTCCTTTGTGCTGACACTATGTTGGGTACTGAGTGAGGCCCTGCCCTTGCAGTGCTTAGAGTTGGGGTCTGGTGGGGTGGACAGGTATGAATGGAATAATCACAAATAAAGGTAAAATTACATCTTGGCAAGGGCCACGAATAGGGAGATTTGGCCCAGAGGGAGGAGTCAGGGAAACCTTGCAGGAGGAACTGACATGTGAATCAAGGCCCCAGGGAGTGGGGAAGAGCGTCAGGGGCCAAGGGTCAGTATGAACAGAGGCCCTGAGGCCCTAGGGGGACACTTGCTCCCCTAGCACTGAAAGGCCAGTCTGGAGCGGGAGCGGCAGGAGAGGAGTCCGGCAAGGGGCAGAGCAGGCCCTGGTGGGACAAGCCTGATGAGAGACGTGGGAGGGCATTATCTAGGGCTTAGAGTGGTGGAGGGCAGTGGCGGGAAGATAGCTGTGACTGGTGTGCAGAGAATGAGCCAGAGGAGAGCAGGGCGCCAGAAAGCAGCAGGAAGTTAGGCAGGGGTCCAGGAGTGATGGAGATGGTGGCCAGGACTAGGCGGTGGCTGAGAGATGGGGGCCAAAGTGGCAGTCCTTTCCCAGCAGAGCAAAGACTGTTTTCCTGATCAGGCCAAGGATCCCCAAGGGCTGGGGACCCCCTCCAGGGCTCTGTGGTCCCTCAGTAGTGTGGCCTCCCAGGGTGGATGCCCCACTCCAAGGATACATCCTGGGGCAGACCCCCAGCCTTCCTGTGGATTCCCCTGTACTGGGCTTTCTGACTCCTAGCTCAGTTCTCTCTGAGATTGCAGGGTTTGGTCCTTGACTTCCTGCTGGAGTAATAATAACAATAACAATAGCACTACTATGTATGAAGCATTTACTCAGTGCCAGGCGTCAGGCCAAGTCCTTTGCATGTGTTATCCTCACTGTAGCACAAGGAGGTGGGGTTGATTGTTAGCCCCATTTTGCAGGGGGAGGAAGCTGGAGCTCAGAGAAGCGAAGTCACCTGCCTGAAGTCACACAGAAGTCAATGTCCTATCTGGTAGTTTTTCTTTCCTCTCTATATGGCTCCCACTGCCAAGACAGTGAGCTGTGTGTGCCTCCCTGCCCCCTAGTTTGTTAGCTGGAATTTTGCTTAAACAAATAGTTGGTTCCTCTTCCTCCTTTGACTTCTTCATGCAAAAAAGCCTCTGCACTCCCTTCGTCCTCACCCCTAGGTGGACCCCCAGTGGAAGTCCTGATGTGGCACCCCCAGCTTCCCCCCACCAGGAAACTGTAACCTTGTTGAAAAGACCCAGGCTGGGAGTCTGAAATTGCAGGTCCTCCCTGACCTTGGCTTCTGACTCAGCATGTGACCCTGAGCCCCTGGGCCTCAGTCTCCCCCTGTGTTCACTGGGTCTGGTTGCCTGGGATAGCAGCCCAGTGTGGCTCTGTGTGTGGAGAAGGCCCTGTCTGCCCTGTTCTGTGGTCAGCCTCTTCCTCTCTGACAGCCCCTGTCCCTGGGAGTGGCTGTTTATTGGACCCCTCCTTCCTCTGGCTCCCGGGTAGGCCCCTCTTCCCCTTGGAAGCCCTCCCTCCAGGCTGTTTTCACACACACAGCCAGGGCCTCCTGGGGTGGGGCACAGAGCTGATGGCCTCATAAAGATCTTAGTGATAACTTGGTTTTTCAATCAGGTTTATGGCCTTAGAAGAGACAAGTTTCTGGGCTCAGCTTTCTGTTGGAAATAGGTTGCCTAAGAGAAGCTGGTGGGCACCAGGGCCAACTCTCAGGCACAGGCCCACTATGCCCCACTGCCAGCCTCTTGAAGCTCTCTCTGGATTGTAGTGCAAGGGCTTTGGACTGGGGGTACATTCCAGCGAAGCCTCAGTCTCGCTCTGTGACCCTGGACACGTTAACTCCCCTCTGAGTCCCTGCTTCCACCTCAGAATCCGGGGTGTTAATTCCTGCCCCGCTCACCTCCGGATTGGGACAGATGTGGGGGGCTCCTGTGAGGCATCTTTGCCCTCCAGAAACCTCTCTCCTTCCCACACCTTTCCTCTTCCCCTCTTGCCCCTCTAGGGGCTGGGGGCGCCACCTGCTGGCACTCCTGGGTACTGCTGGAGGACTCGCTGACCTGTAGTTGCCTTGTCTCAGTGAATGCCTGGATGTCACTGATTGTCCTAGGGAAACAGAGGTGTAGGGAAGGGTGGTAGTCCCCAGGACACAGACACTTAGGGAGCAGAGTGGATGCTAGAACCAGAGACCCAGGGTATAGATATCCTTATCAGAGGAGCACCATGTCTGACCCCCTATGCAGAGAAGACAGAACCCAGGAAAGGAAGGCTATACTGTAAGTCAACTGGCCAGGTGCAGTCTGGGACCCAGAAGCCCAAACTCCCCATTGAGATGCATTCCTGCAGCCTCTCAGGTGGATGAATAATTGGGGGCAGCACGGAGCAGGGGTGCGTGTGTGTACAGCATTCAGTCCATGGGCGACCATTGCAACCTCCACACTTGCCCCCTGCCTCCCTGCTGCCCCCTTTAGTCCATTGTCCATAGTGCACCTTGGTGACCTGGTCTCATCAGTCCCCTGTTTAAAATCCTGCAGTGTCTCCTACTGACCCTCAGGATAAAAGCCAGACTCCCTAGGGCCCACAAGGCCCTGAAGCCTGGCCGCTGACCACCTCGCCAATCTTCCACCCCACTCAGCCTGCTCTCTGCTCCAGCCATTCTTTTCTCTTTGTTGAAACACATCAACATCTCTCTGGCCTCCAAGCTTTTGCAGATGCTTTTCCCCCTGCCTCGATCACTGGTCCTGCTCCTGCACATGTGTGGCCTCACAGGCCTGTTCCTTCCCCAGAGAAGCCCTACTGTACCTAAACAAGAACTCCCAGAAGCCCTACTCACAGAAGCCCTACTGTACCTAAACAAGAAGCCCTACTGTACCTAAACAATCCACCCAGCGCATTCTCTCTGCCTTCATCACACTCACAATTTGCCATGATTAATTTGTGGTTTCCTGGGTGTTTGCTTGTGAACACCGTGAGGACAGGGCACACAGTAGGTCCCCAATTAATTTCTGTTCATGGATGGATGGTAGGAGGAACCGGGTGGCCTGGGTGTTAGAGTGAGAGGCCCCCACCCCCAGGCCTGCTATGTACCCTCAAGCAGGTTCTGGCGCTCTGTGGACCTTAGGAGCCAGTGCATCCAGTGAGGGTGAGGTCCCCACTCTTCTAGGGATCTGTGAGCCGTCTGCGTGTACCAGACGGGACACACTCCAGTGGCCCACGGTCCTGGGGCACTGAGAGGGAGGCCAGCAAGGCCCGTTCAGTGGGGAGAGGCTGAACGGTCAATGTCTCGAAGCCTTTATCTCCTGGGATCCTGGCAGGCCTCGGTGGCTATAGTCTGGCTAGCTAAGAGAGTCTAAGATGACTGTGTCAGCACCAGGGATATGTGTGCTGCTTCCTCATCACCCCCACCCCATCCTACAACCCTGCCTGGGGAGCCTGGAAGTGGGGGCAGAGCTGGGAGCGTGGGAGAGCCAGATGTGGTGGCCGCTGGCCTGCCTGAGTGAGGGCTGAGCAGCCTCCTGGGAATTCTCCCACTCAGATTCCCTTTCCGGTTCCCTCCCCCTGCCCCACTGCGAGCTGCAGCTTCCGGCTCTGACAAGCGTGGGTGGGAAGGGGGGGTCTTAGCACAGGGGTCTGCTCAGCCTGGCTCACTCCTCTGGGGAAGAGCATGGGCCTATGAGTCTAGACAGCAAGCCGAGGTTCCAGTCCCAGTCTGTGGCTGACACATCGCAAGGCGTTGCCCAAGTTTTTTTCCATCATTGGCGTCAGTCATAGCAGCTGTGAAATGAGCATGTCGGATGAGCTTCCCTCCAGCCCTGATGGTGGACTTCTGTGACACCTGAGGATCAGTCACCTTTTGTGGCACTTTCTTGTTCTGCTCTAGGACTTGACAAAATGCCTAGGGGCATGGTTTATTCAGGCCTCTCCATAACCCCGTGAGGTAGGTGCATGTGTTCCCATTTAACAGTTGAAGGAACTGAGGCTCAGGGAGCTCAGGCAATGTCATTGCCCATCGTCACACACCTGGGAAGTGGTGGAGCTGGGTTGAAGCTGCCAACATCAGAGTCCAGACATTTAATTCTTGAGTGTGCCACCGTGCTGTGGGGAGGGCAGTGTGGAACCCTACAGCCCAGAGCCCCCCCTCCCACTGCACCTCATCCAAGTCCACCTCAGGCAGGGCTCCTCACACTTCATCCTCTGCCCACCTACTCTCAGCCCAGCCTTCCCCAGGACAGCACTGTCCAAGGCTGGACTGGGCTCCCCAGATCTGGGCAGGTGTGAGGATGCTCATAGCTTGTCCTGTCCACAGTGGGGCTGGGGGCCACTCTGACCACCCCAGGGTAACAGCACTGCACTGCCCATGTGCCCCGTCCATTGTCTATTTCTTCAGAGTGCACACAGGGAAACCAAGGCCCAGAGAAGGGAGGGCTCGGCCCAGGAGACACTGTGTTGGAATGCTGCTCAAATGAGGGAACTCACCATTTCAGTAATAAGACTTCCAGGCAATGTACTAAGTCCTTCTTACAAACCTAAGAGGCTTATGAATCAGTCTTTGACTTATCTCCATTTTCCAGAGGAGGAAACCAAGGCCCAGGAGTTTCAGTGACTTGCCTAAGCTCATGTAGCTTGAAAATGGAGCAGCTGGGATTCGAACCCAACTCCATCTCTAGCTCTCCAACCTCCCCTCTCGATCATGACACTTTTGCCTCCATTGTCCTGCCCTTGGCGAGTGCCCTGGGGTGCTCCCTGTGGCTCTGCACCTCCCGCCCATATCTCAGTTGAGAGGAGGAGGAACAGTCCTGGTGCCCACCAAGGGTTAATGGTGGTAGGGGCTAAGTAATTCCAGATGGGCCTTAGGACGGCTGGGCTGGCCGGAAACTGGAGGCCGCCAGCTTCCCAGGGGAGCCACCGCCAACTGCCCCTCCCCTCTGTGCTGCATGTCTGGCCCCCAGCTATACCCCCGCCCTAGGGCACACCATCCTCCTCTCTCTTGCTAGAGTCCAGCTCTAAGGTAAATTGCAGGCAGAACATCCCAAGAGCCTGTTGCCCAGCAAGTCCATCCCTGCTATACACAGTTAGGGAAACCGAGACTCAGGTAGGACAGGGGACCTATTCAAGGCCTCCCAATAAGTCTGTGGCTAGGTCTTCTGACCCCCAGACTAGCTTCTTTTGGGACTAGGGGTTGGTGTGTCTTCTATGTCAGTAAAAGAAGTCCTTCAAAGCTTAGTTGATGATAGTATGGTTGACTGTGAGAGGATCGGAACTTCTAATTATTATTGGGCTTTTCCAAGTAAAGCTCTTCATGCAAAGAAGCGTAAGTTGGAGACTCTGAAATCTCAGTTGTCTGAGGGAAGCCAAAAGCATGCAAGCCTACAGAAAAGCATTGAAAAAGCTAAAATTGGCCGATATGAAACGGAAGAGCGAACCATGCTAGCAAAAGAACTTTCTTCACTTCGAGACCAAAGGGAACAGCTAAAGGCAGAAGTAGAAAAATACAAAGATTGTGACCCACAAGTCGTGGAAGAAATACGCCAAGCAAATAAAGTAGCCAAAGAAGCTGCTAACAGGTGGACTGATAACATATTTGCAATAAAATCTTGGGCCAAAAGAAAATTTGGGTTTGAAGAAAATAAAATTGATAAAACTTTTGGAATTCCAGAAGACTTTGACTACATAGACTAAAATATTTCATGGCGGTGAAGGATGTAAATTTTAAACTATTATGTAAATAAGTGTACTGAATTGTCATTTGCCTGTAACTATATGTAGACTTTTGTTAATGTTAAATAAAGTGCAAAATGCAAAAAAAAAAAAAAAAAAAAAAATAGGTCCTCTGTGGCTGTCTTGGCCACAGAGGTTCAGCCAAGGCTTCAGAGGTGAATGGCCCAGGCAGATGCTAGGAGGAGAGTTGTACATTTCTGACGGAGTCTTTGGGCACAAGAAATCCCTGTGCTTGTGCCCTGTGGGATCTTTTCACATTCCCTATGACCCTGCTGCCACAAAGACCTGGCCAGGCCCCCTCTCTTGGGTACTCTTATCGTCCCCACCCCGTGGCGGGGAGCCAGTCTGAAAACACTTCTTTTTCCGTGTGGTCCAGGCCAGATTCTCTGCTGGGCAATCCCTATTGGGACTAGACCAAGAAATGATTGCAAGATAGATGATTGTGGTTGGCATGGAATTCCAGCTCAGGCAAATGCCCTGCTCTGTGAACATGGGCCTGGGGGAATCTGAGGAGGAAGGACTTAGCAGTGCAGAGGGGAGAGTGGAAGGAGGGCAGAGGCGCCTCTACCTGTGTCACCTGGGACACCTTTCTTCACCCTCTGGGATTCAGTTCTCCATATGCACAGTAGTGGGAGCAGGGATGGCGAGCCCACAGTATATGCCCTTCTGAAATAATGCCCTTTGCCATCCGCGGGCTAGGAGTCTGTAAATGAAGATGTCCTTGATCTGAGAAGCCCAAGGTGGAAGAAGAGACCCAGCCCGGGGCACTGGAGGAGTCTTGGCAAACCCTGGTGGGAAAGGAGAGCCAGAGAATGGAAATGGAACAAAACAGATACTTGAAATTATCTTGTTGAGTGACTGAAGGAAAGAGCCACAGGGGGAACCTAGGAAGAAAGCAGGGCTGGGGGCTCATCTACACTGGAATCGGGGAGTCTTGGGTGGGGGTCAGATGAATTGTGTCCCTTCTATCATGTGACTCATGAGATCTAGTTCTGCCCCAGCTCTGCCATTGCTGTGTGCGCTTGGAAAGCTTATTTTGCTCCTCTGGGACTCAGTGTCCCCTTCTATAAAATGGGGTAAATAATCCTCTCCTTGCACCCAAGGGGCTTTGAGATTCAAAAAGGAATATGTCTGTCAATATCCGGATATATCCAATCTGTGCTGGGTGACCTTGACCAAATCACATTCTCTCTCTGTGCCAATTCACCCCTGGGCCTTGGTTTTTCCTTCTGAAAAATGACTGATCAGCTTGGAGGATCTTTCCATCTCTTCCATGCCACCTCTTCTCAGCAGTGCTCTCTGATTCTCTCAGGCCTCCATTAGGAGTCCCTCTAAATGCACTCTCAGCTTTCTGTCTGCCCACCGGGTACCTGCTTGCCCACTGAATGTCTCACTCACTAGCCTGGGTGCTTGAGGTCAGGACCATGTCTTACTACTGTGTCCTGGCACTCAGTACAGTATTGGAAGGTAATAAGTGCTCAGTATGCTTGCTCAATGAATGAATGTTGACTGAATCAACCACAGAGATGATCAGAATCTCCTTTATAGATGGGGAAACCGAGGCACTGAGAAATGACTCTCCCCTGGGTGTCATGAAAAGGGGAGGCCACCACCCAAGATGGGCATTGGGCAAGTGGGGCCCAGGCCACTCTTTGATAAAAGTGACTCAGCTACTGGTGGCTGGCGT
This sequence comes from Callithrix jacchus, assembly GCF_049354715.1. NCBI lineage: Eukaryota > Metazoa > Chordata > Mammalia > Primates > Cebidae > Callithrix > Callithrix jacchus. The sequence goes on along the minus strand of NC_133503.1, from coordinate 48,869,874 downwards.
GGGCTGTGGAATTTCTAAGCATCCCCTCACATCCTGAGAGAACGGGCGACGAGAGGGAGGCAAGCAGAGGGAAAAGAAGAAAAACAAGAAACTTGGGGGAAAAGAAAGAGAGGGGAAAAAAACTGAAATTGAAAACAGACGCACGCGTTCACCCTCCCTGCCCCACTGCCCCCCTTCTCCCCAGCTGGGCCAATCAGAAGCCACCCTGCAGCCTTTCCCCCAAAGTGGCGAGGGGGAGGGGGCGGGCGGGAAAGCCCACGGTGGTGTGAGTTTCTGGGGCTGCCAGCAACCAGCAGTGACCGCCCGCCCTATCTGGGACCCAGGATCGCTCTGTGAGCAACTTGGAGCCAGAGAGGAGATCAACGAGGAGGAGGAGAGAGCCAGCCCCTCAGCCCAGCTGCCCAGCAGCAGCCTGTGCCCGCCCTGCCCAACACAGACAGCCAGACTCAGGGCGGCCCCTCTGGCAGCTCTGCTCCTCCTGGAGGATGCTTGGGGAGTGAGGCGAAGCTGGGCTGCTCCTCACCCCTGCAGCAGCCCTCTCCCTCCGTCCCTTCCTTCTCCTGAGCCTTCAGGAGCCTGCAACGGTCCTGCCTGTCCTTCTACCCAGCTATTACACACTCTGGAACCAGCAGTCTTTCTGATAACGGGGAGACAGCAGTAAGGAGGACTTCCTGGAGGGGGTGACTGTCCAGAGCCTGGAACTGTGCCCACACCAGAAGCCATCGGCAGCAAGGTAAGTGCTGGGAGGGGTGGGAACCCTAGCCCCATGCCCTGTCCCTTTGCCCTAGCCTGTGTCTCTTTGAGTAGGTAAAACAAATGGAATATATTTTGAAGAAAACCGGATGAGAGGAGACTGGGAGACTGTGGGTGATGTCAGGGCTGGAGGAGCCAGTTCTCTCCTTTCCCCTGCTCTGGGGTGAGGGGCCTCCACCTCATCATCCCTGCTGCTCCTGCCTTCATAAAACAATCCCCAGGGGTTTCTGAGTGCTGAGTGGGGGCCTCCAAATCACAGCACAGTCAATGGGGGGGTTGGCAGGAGAGGGGAATTGGGAGAAGATAGGCAGGTACACCGAAAGCAGGGGACGAGGACCGCAGGACCCACTCCGCAGTTCCAGTTCTCCAGTTCGTGGCCCAAGCTGTGTTTCTAAGAGTCAGTCTGGCTTTAGGCCAGTCAGCCGCCAGGCAACCTTTGGAGATTTAAATGGATTTGCAAATTTTCTAGATTCCTAAGATATCCTTCTAAACCCCCAGCAGCTAGAAAAGTTTGAGGGCTAGGAAAGTTTGAGGGCGATGGGGGGCCATGGCAACCCCCTAGTGGTCATGCTGCTGGGGCTGGGGTCTGGGGTCTGGGACCTGGCCATCAGATCTGGGGACTCCTCTGTGAAGTAGGGGTCAGCCACTGGCCATTTCCTTTGGCCCCAGGCAGCTGCTCAGACCTCCTCTTTGTCTCCCTCCTTCTGGACTCTACCCCTTCTCCATGCCATTCTAAAGCATAAATCTGATCACACCACCTCCTGCCCAGGATCCGCCTGTGGCTCCCCAGTGCCTGGAGAAAATCCCAGCTCCAAACAGAGGCTGCCACTGATTGATACTTACTGCACGCCGCGACTGCGCTGAGTGCTTTATGAGGCTGATATCATGTCATGCTCACCAGCAACCCCAGAGGCAGCGACTGTTTTTACCTCCACTTTATACATGAGGAAACTGAGGCTCACGCGGCACATAACTAGCCACACATCTAGAAAGTGGTACAGCCTGGAGAGGTTGGAAACTGCTTGTGCCCCATTACTCCAAACTTGGGCCTTTTGTTCCCTCCAGTCAGATCCCAGCATTCCCAGAAGGAATGTGTACTATCCTGCTTGTGGGCATTTGCCCCCCTCTTTTCTCCCTTCCTGGAATGCCCTTCCTCAACACTTTTCTTTCAGGGGTATTCTGTACTCCACCTCTTCCAGGCAGCCTTCCCAGGTTCTTCCTATCTTCCAAGTGCTAGCCATGCATTTTGTGCTGAAGCCCTGCCACTTGGCCCTCTCCTGTGAGTGATCTGTTTGTGTTTTGTTTGTTCATCGGAGATTGTTCAGGCCCCAGCAGTCAGACCTGAGGCTGCACTTTCTGCTGGGGAAAGGTTTTACCATCCTGTGCTCTGCCCCCAGTGCCCAGCCCTGGGTAGGCAGTGGGGCTGAGACGTCCTGGTGAAAGGGAAGAGGAGCTCACTGAAGACCTGCTCCCAAGTGTGAGACTAGACCAGCCCCCCAGCCTTCGCTTCAGGTGCCCCTGCAGGACATCGTGTGGCTCCTCCAGGTGGCATTTCTCCATTGCAAGCAGGGAGGAGTATCTCTGCTTCCCTCTGTGACCCCCTGAGAGCACAGAGGCCTCTAGTGACAAGTTCTGAAGTCATGCAGTCCACCACCGAGACTGTATGTTCCTGAATGCTGTGAATTCAGGGTCCAAGCAGGAGACCCTGAATTCACAGCATTCAGGACCATACAGTCACAGTGGTCCCTGTCCCTGAACACCTAGCCCATGCAGGCATAGAGCCTGGCACCTCCCACACCTTGGAATCCTCATGGCAAGTTTTTGAAATCAGTGTTATGATCTCCTTGTAGATGAGGAAGCTGAGGTCTGGAGAGGTCAGGTGACTCTGCCAGGGCCACACAGTGGGTTGAGGTGGTGTTTAGGCTGAAGTCATTCTGGCCCTAAAGGGGCCTTGTGCTCCCTGGGAAGCTCCCAGTCAGAGGGAAGAATCTCCATCCTCCTGCAGAGCCTGCTCCTGGCTTCAGCACCTTCCCCAGCAAAAGTGCAGCCTCAGGTCTGACTGATCCAAGGTCCGCCCAGGCCCTGGCTTGGTCCTGAGAGAGGAAGGAAACCATCTGGTTAGCACCCTTCTCCCAGACAGCAGTTATCAGCAGCCCCCCTCCTCTGTGGGAAGAAGAGCTGGGACTTGTAGTTGCCCACAGATGTGGGGCGGGCAGCAGAAAGCACCGTGGACCAAGAGTCAGGAGACCCAGTGCTTGCCCTGGCTCGACTCAAATCCACAGTGTGACCGACCTCACACCCCTTACATCCCATCTCTGAGCTGCTTCCACAGCTGGGAGGCAGTGAGCACTGTGGGTAAACAGCACTAGGCTTGGGGGATCAGATGACTATACATTGACACTGAGTCAGTTTCTGGCTGTGTGACCCTGGGCCAGCGCCTTGCCTCTCTGGGCCTCAATCTCCTTCTCTGTGAGCAGCAAGGCCACATGTGGGCTCCATGAGACAACAGCATTGGCAAGGCGCTGAGCACAGTTCCTGTACTTCACAGCTGGACCTCTGGCCACTGGCTGAGAGAGCCACTGCTCTCCCGGCCTCCTGCATTGGACCACTTGACCATGATATTAGTCTGCAGCCTGCAAAAGGCTCTGCCCATGGAAGGCACAGGGACATCATGCATGTCCTAAAGATCTGTGTCCATCCTCCAGGCACAGGCCACAGTCTGACTCTGAGACCAGCTGCCTCCTATGCTAAAGGAGGGTGGTCTGGGCATGTGCTGAGAACAGGCTGCTGTTGAGTGCACTGAAGAGGGAGAAAGTGATGAAAGGGTCTTCTGAAATGCCTACCCATTTCTTGCAATTGATTCAGAACCCAGTGGGCAGTGTGTTCTTGGAATGGGAATATTTTTTCAGTGCCTTCGTCTTATGACCAGAGTGTTAGGAGGGAAGGGAAGGGGTGTTGGGCCCCTCCCCAGGGTCAGGGCTTATAGCACCTCAGCTAGGAAGCAGTGTGAGCAGGATGATATAATAGGAACCAACCTGTCCTTAGCAGTTTCTGTGTCTACTTCAATTCTGCTTTACATCCGATACCTTGAAGTTATTGCTGTATTCCTCAGCGCCTAGAACATGCTTAACATTCAGGATGTTCTTAATAAATACTTACTAGATAAATTTAAGCATTACAGCAACCTCAAAATTAGATATATAAACTCTCCCCATTTTTTTTTTTTTTTGAGATGGAATCTTGCTCTGTCTCCCAGGCTGGAGTGCAATGGTGTGATCTCGGCTCACTGCAACCTCTGCCTCCCGGGTTCAAGCGATTCTCTTGCCTCAGCCTCCTGAGTAGCTGGGATTACAGGTGACCCCCACCATGCCTGGCTAATTTTTGTATTTTTAGTAGAGACGGGGTTTCACCATGTTGGCCAGGCTGGTCTCAAACTCCTGACCTCAAGTGACCCACCTGCCTCAGCCTCTCAAAGTGCTGGGATTACAGGCATGAGCCACTGTGCCTGGCTAAACTCTCCCTATTTTACAGCTGAGAAAGTACATAGTCAGTTGCCTAAGGTCCCACAGCTCAGAAGTGGCAGAGCCAGGATTTGCTCTTGGGTGTTTCTGACTCCAGAGCCCCTTGATGAGAGGCTGGATGGGGCCTGGGATGCCCCTGGGGATCCAGTGTAAACCCTGAGAATGTGCCTCAGCTGTGGGGGCCCTCAGCATTTCGCAAGTAGTCATCAGACCCTAAAACCCTATGGACTGTCCACAAGTCGATCCCTCTTGGGGCCTCAGTTTTCCCATCAGTCAAACAAGAAGGCTGACCCAGATGACGGCAAAGCTTTCTTCCAGCCCTAAAACAATTTCAGGATTCCAAGCCACACCAGCCCAGATTGGCAGCTGCACAAGCCTTGCTGTGTACTCAGGGATCATGCATATTTAACTTCACAATGAAAGAGTTTTTTTTCTTACCCTGTCTCTACACATTACAGAAAGAGGTCAGGATCGATGACCACTAATGGAAAACTTTAACCTGCAATAACAAGGAGGAACCGCCTAACAATTAGTGTGTCCCCTTAACATGCTCAGTTTCTCGAGGAGCTCAGAGGGTTCCCACAGAGCCCACATGCCCATTTTCCTGGGATGCTGAGCAAGGAGGGCCAGGGAGGTGGACCCACAAGGGGCTGTGTGTGGATGTTGTAACCCTTTAGAGCCCTTCCTGTGCTGAGTTTTTGAACCTCATATGCTCTAATTTCAAGAGGAAGCAAGGCTTTGGCCCAGATGAGTGATGGGATCCAGAGGTGAGGGGAGAAATGGGCAGGGGAACCTACCTTTAGTGGGAGTGGGTGTGAAATTCACTTACTTGTTGCTTCTAATGTAGAAGCCACCTCACATCCCTCCTGAGCCCCCAGGCCCAGATCCTCAGGATAAAGACTTCCTCAACCTCCAAGGCGTAGCTCCAGAGCTCACCCCTGCCCCCCACATCCACCAGATGCTTCCTGGAGCAGCCCACCCCCGGCCTGAAAATCAAAGTGTATTGCTTTAACCACATTAAAATCCTCTCCTCCCCTCAGTGCAGATCAGAACTATTTGATGTCTCAGGTGCCCAAAACCTTTTATCTGCCAGAGATACCAGCTTCTCTGCCCTATGATTGAGAGGGCTATCTCTTGGGAGGGTCAGAGGGTCTGAAAGTTCCTGAATGTCAGAGATGAAAAGGACTTTTGGGGGTCACCTGATTCAACTGCTTTATTGTATGGACAGGAACTAAGGTCCAGAGAGGGGAAGGGTTGCACTTATATTGGTGATGGCGGTGAGCTTGGGACCTGAGGTCCCTACAGATCACTGGTGATAGGAGTGAGCCTGGGACCTGAGGTCCCTACAGATCATTGGTGATGGCAGTGAGCCTGGGACCTGAGGTCCCTACAGATCATTGGTGATGGCAGTGAGCCTGGGACCTGAGGTCCCTACAGATCATTGGTGATGGCAGTGAGCCTGGGACCTGAGGTCCCTACAGATCATTGGTGATGGCAGTGAGCCTGGGACCTGAGGTCCCTGCAGATCACTGGTGATGGTGCTGAGCCTGGGACCTGGACTCACCTTTGTTCCACTACAGGTGCTGTATCTTCACCATGGCTCTGAAGGCCTAGAGAGACCCAGCTCCACCTCTGTGGTTCAGGGCTCAGCCTCCAGTTCTCTCTGCACAGACTTTGGGCTGAAAAGGAGCAAAGCTGTCCCAACAAGAGATGGGAATCTTCCTGGGTAGTTTGCTGGACCCCCAAGCCTTTGTTCATTTTAATTATAGTTTCCTCTTACAATAAAATGGAGAGAAGCTGAGGGAGATGCTTAGTGACCCCCAGATGTCCATTCAGCTCTGCCCTTAGTCCCTGAGAGTTCCTACCATGCTTTCTGTGGCTGTTTTAGCACATTCTTGTTGCTGCTATTCTGTTACCTTCCCTTCTGAGAAGTGAAAACCCAAAGGCAGTGGCCCCACCAGCTTCTCCACTTGAGGCTGAGCCTCAGTGGTTATGGGGTGGGGTGGGGTTTCCAGTTATCCCTAGAGGGGCAGGGCTCAGCTTTCTAAACATGTCACAGAAGCCCTGGCCCTTCCTGACCCAGAGCATTAACGGTAAAGTTGTAGGTTTGACCTGGTGGACTGTCGGCGGCTCCCATCTCACCTGTATCTGCGTCTTTGTCAGTTCCCAACCCGTGGCCTATCTGCTGAATGGATAAGTGAAATAGTGACTAGAGAAGTAAATGTATATAGAGATGCATAAATGGATTGGTGGGTGCAAAGATGGGTGGGTGGATGGATGGATGGATGGATGGAGACAGACAGATGGCCTCCCTTTTAGTCCGGGGCACAGAGATGACTTCATGAGCACTCATCCTCATGAAGGCCTATGTTTGGTTTAGTGCTCTGTAGTCATCATCTTGAAATTCTTAATAATTTTCAACAAGGAGCCCTGCCTTTCCATTTTGTGCTTGACCCACAAATTATGTAACTGGTCCTGCCAGGAAGTTCAGGCTGGGTCTGGGATGTCTTCATCCCCAAAACTGTCCTTGCTGCCTCCACTGTCCCCATCCTGATCCACAGCCTCCCACTAAATGCCAGCTTGCTGGTGTCATCTTCCTGCCTGGAGGACCCCTCCCCACAGAGCCTGGAGTTACAGCTTTGCCCTGCCCAGCCAGCAGTTACCACCCACCGTCACTATCAATGCCCTGAAAAGTTGGCTTCCTGGTTTGTCCAGAGCAAATCCTCACACAGCACCGCAGACCTTCCCCAAAGTCTCCCTGCCTCCTTCCCTGGCCGTCACCTACCTGTTCGCTGAAGATCCCCAGTTTCTAGCCTAACACATCTCTCCCTGCCATTTCTCCCAGCTGCCTTGCCATCTCCCACAGAGCCCTGGCAATACTGTTCCCTGGCATCTTCTGCCAAAGAACTCAATGAAATCCTGAAGGCCTAGCTCAAAGCCACCTCCCTCAGGAAGCCATGCTCCCTCTCCCCACTGGAGCAATCATAGACTCATACAAGTTACCATTTACCAAGCACCCACGATGTGCCAAGTGCTGTGCATCATCGTCTCTGGCCCTCCCAGCAATGGAAAAGGAGGTCTCTCATGCCATTTCCCAGGAAATCAAGAATCAGACAAGCTAAACTCAGAGAGGTCACCCAATTACAAGGTGGAAGACCTGGGGCTTGGTCCCAGGAATAAGTGGCTTCCAGCTGGAACCAGGCTCGCAGCCTGGCGGGGCTTCCATGCCATTTCTCTGCCCTGGATGGCATCAAGCACAGCCTGTTGGCTTCAGAGTGCCATATGTCTGTTCTGCTGTCACCAGCTCATCCCATCACCTCCCTGGAAGGAAAGAGTCACTAGCGTCTGCCCATGTCATGTCCGTAGCCTACTGAATCCTGTGTTATTAGGAGGCAGCCGAGGCCCCGGGACTGAAGAGCTGACCCTACAGAGCCATGTAATCCCTCATACTGTGTAAGCATTTATTGAGCACCTACTGTGGTCCTAATTTCATATTAAGAACTTGGAGAGAGTCCAGATCGTTGTTAGGTAGGTTTCCTGGTTTGTGGGAAGTCATATTAAAGGACTAAGGCAAAAGTTCAGGAAAGAAGTAGGTGACAGACAGTGGACTGGCAGTCATTAGATTTAGTTACTAAATCCCTGAGTGTGCTAGGATGAGACCCTCCTCACTGAGCCCTCAGTACACTGAAAAGGGCTGTTGCTACTGATCGCACCAATAATCATAGCAGCTGCCTCTTCCTGAGGAGTCTTTTTTGGGAGAGGCCTTCCTGCACCGTCTCACTTCTGACATGCATCCCTTTGCTGAGAAGCCTACTCCTGTGGAGCCTTGGCTGTGTGCAAGAGGCTGACTGAGTGAGTGACTTCTCCCTCTAGTGAATGAATAATAATAATGTGGCCACCAACTTTGCAGAGGGCTGTGTGCCAGGCCCTGTTCTGAACATTTTGCTTGTGTTAACTCCTTCAGTAGCCCTGACAACTCAGTGATGACCCCCAATCTACAGATGAGTAAACTGAGGCACAGAGGGGAGGGAAAGTGAATGACCAAAGACGGGGTGGGAGGACCGATGCTGAGACAGTGAGAGAGAGGGTCAGTGAAATGGGGGTTTTCTGCCCTCCTGCTCTGCCGCCCAGGAGGGCACTGAGGGGAATCTCAGTGTTGGGTAATCGACACTGACAAGTGGAGGGTTTACTCATTAGCTAGCTCCCCCTCTCCTATGTGCAGGCTCTGGGCCTGTGGGGGAAGGCTGTGTGCTGGTGGGTCAGTGTGAATGGCCCAAGGCCTGCCTGTCCCCTGCCCACGTGGCTCTGAGAATCCATTCTATTTGCGGCCCCCACCCCTGCCCATGGCTGCTCCGGGCTGGCAGCAGCCCGGGGAACAGAAGGTTTGCTTGTCTGCGCCTGCTGCACCCCCCTCCTCAGGCTCAGCCTGGGACCCCTCTCAGGGGCTCCCTTGGCTGCCAGGGCCTGGCACTCTCCGTTGCCATGACACCGGTTGGAGATGAGGCTCTGGGGGGTGGGGGCGGGGAGGGCAGCTCGGGATGGTGGAGGCCTGGAACTCTGCAGTTACAGAGGCCCTGGCCCTCTGCAAATAGTGGAAGAGGGTGCTTGGGCCCCTGCAGGGGTGGGCCTGGACCCTGAGCACAGCAGGCCTGTGGCAGAGCTGGCCACACACCTGGGCTGATTGCCTGGATGCTTTGTCCCACAGGAGCACTGGCCCTGCCAGACTCTGACTTTCCCAAGCAAAGACCCCTGTCCTCAGCCTTGTGTGCTGAGCCTCAGCCTCTGCAGTGAAGTTGCAGAAAGGTCCTGAGTTCTATCCCTAGCTTGACTTGAAAATTCTTGGTGACTCAGGACAGGTCCCCTGTACACACTGCCCCTCAGTCAGAGCAGAGGTGGGACCCAGACCCCTGAGGATCTTCTTACCCCTGAGATGCTAGATTCCATGTGGACGCCATTAGAGGGAGTCTGGACAGATGGACAGAACTGTTTCTGGATAGGAGATAGGCAGTCTGGCGAGTCGGGCAAGAATTCAGGTTTTGGCAGTTGTGGTGATGCACATCTATAGTCCCAGCTACTTAGGAGGCTAAGGTGGGAGGATCACTCCAGCCCAGGAGTTTGAGGCTGTAGTGAGCTGTGAGCTATGATTGTGCCACCACGCCGCTGTACTCCAGCCTGGGCAACAGAGCAAGACCCTGTCTCTAAAAAAGAAAGAACACAGGCTTTGGAGTTAGACCGGCCTGAGTTTGCATGCCAGTTCCTTCGCATCTTACTTGTTGTGTGACCTTGGGAAAGTTACCAAAAGTCTCTGAGACTCAATATCCTCCTCTGCAAAATGGGAATAACAAGTGTACCCCCATCACAGGGTGGTCATGAGGATGAAACAGAATCTCCAGATGATCTCATTTAGCAGAGTGCCTGGCTCTAAATTAGTAGGGGCTTTTGTTTGTTTCCAGATTGGGGGGATCAGAACAATGACTAGGGAGATGTCCTATGTTTGGGGAGAGGGTGGTTGGGGGATTGAAGCAGGACCAATAAGCAGAGAACACAGTGAGATAAACTGTACTTAGTGTAATTAACAATTCTCAATGGTCTGACCTCTGAAGATGCTGAGCGGGCTAAGAATGAAATGGGACACAGGTGAGGTGGTGAGATCCCTGTCATGGGAGGCATGCAGTTGCAGAGAAGGTCGGGGATATGTGAATAGGGGAAATGTACTAAGATTGTAGGGCTCTGTGAAACATAGTGTGACTCTTTTCCACTCAAACTGTCAGCTTCAGCTTTACCCAGCTCCAAAGAGAGCATCAAAGAATGAAAGAACTTGGGACAAAGAAGGTGAAAGAATGAGGCTGACGACTTTTATTTTTTTATCCAAGCTTCTTCTGTGCCAGGCACCAGGCTATCCTTTCCGTGGGGCTCCTCGTCTTTGCATCCTGCCCCAGATGGACTGTCACACGGGCAGTGGGCTGTGTGTTCTGGAGTCTGTCTGCCCAGGATCGAACACTGGAGCCACCACTGGCAAGCTCTTGGGCAAACAATGTAACCACTCTGTGCCTCAGTTTCCTCATCTGTAAAATGAGGAAGTAATATTGATGCCATGGGATTGTTCTGAGGACTCAGTGAGATCATTCACATGAGGAGCTTCGCCCAGATGGTGGGTGATAAGTACAGCGGACCCTTGAACAATGAGGGGGCTCAGGATGCCCACCAACCGCAAAGTCGAAAATTCATGTATAGCTTTTGACTCCCCCAAAATTTAACTGCTAATAGTGTGCTGTTGGCCTCACTGATAACGTAAAGTCAATTAACACATGGTTTGTTATGTATATTATATACTGTGTTCTTATAATAAAGTAAGCTCAAAAAAAGAGCAAAATACATTCCGTATTCATTAAGTGGAAGTAGATCATCGTAAAAGTCTTTTCCCTCATCTGCACATTAAGTAGGCTGAGAAGGAGGAGGCAGAGGAGGGGTTGGCCTTGCTCTTGGCATGGCAGAGGTGGAGGAGGTGGCACGATAGGAAGGATGTGAATGTTTCACATGTGCAAAATATTCACGTGTATGTGGACCTGCACAGTTCAAACCTGTGTAGTTCAAGGGTCAACTGTACTAAATCAGAGGTAACTATTATTATTATTGTTATTTTTAAGGCTGTTGGAGGCCCAAATGGGGCCGGGGTGAGTGGGGGGACTCTGGACCAGGAATCCACAGGGCCCTGGGGGTGACCCTCAAGACGCCGCAGGAGGCAGGAAGTGTGCTTGCTGTGCAGCCACTGGGTAGGAGTGTGCAGCGGGCCTCCCTCCCTCACTGACCTCCTTCTCTGGCTGGTTCCCAGCCTTCCTGGGGACCCAGGCCTCCTCCCTTGGGCCCCCAGCAGCCGTGAGGCACACAATGAGTGCTTTCCCACGCGCTGTTCCAAAGAGCCGGCCGGCCCCACCCCCAAGCACATGCACTCTGACGGGTGAGGGGGTGTGTGCTGCAGGAGAGGGGGCTTGGGCTGGGGAGATCAGCCCGTTCTTTATCAGCCTGGCTCCGTTCCAGACAGATGTTTCATCTTATTTTGGACTTCCAGAAAATAGGTCATTTCTTTCCATTGAGCTCCCTGGGGAGGCCTCATGGGGAGAGGAGCACAGAGTGAGTGACGAGTGTGAGGGCCTGGCTTGGGCCTTGGGGAACTGAGTTGAGGGGGGCTTCCTCCCTCAATTGTGAGGGAGCTATCAGGGCCAGGGCTGGAAGGTTCTCAAAGGTTGGGTGGAGAAGCCAGTCTGCTCTCTTCCCTGGCTCCCAGGTTAGGGCTCCCTGACCACGTGGCCAGATCACACCCACATCTCAGCCTGCTTGGGGACAGCCACATGGGCCAGACTCACAGCCAGGCCCAGGCCGTGCTGCTGTCCCTTTCCTACTCACTAGCTGCTGGCGGGAGGACTTCATCCCTGGCTTCAGATGCCTCTTGCCCCCACACACTCCCAGGCCTGAACTGGCAGCCTTCTCTGAGCTGAGTCATGACATCCCGGCTGCGGCCCCTCCCCAGCACCCCCACCCCGAGCCCAGCATTCCAACTCTACACAGCTGCCTTCCCGGCATGGAGTCCTGAGGCCACAGCATGCCATCCCTGAAAGTGCTCTCAGGACAGTTTTGCCCACCCTTTTGCACAGATGGGGAAACTGAGTCTCAGCAAGGGACAGGACTGGACAGTATTTGCCCTTATCTGCAGTTTTGCTTTCTGAAGTTTCAGTTACCCCAGATCAACTGTGGTCCAAAAACATTAAATGGAAAATTCCAGAAACAAACAACTTACAAGCTTTAAATTTTGTGCTGTTCAGAGTAGAGTGATGAAATCTTGTACTGTCCTGTCTGTCCCGCCCAGGAGTGAATCATCCCTTTGTCCATATACACTACCCTCCTGGTAGTCATCAACAAAGGCCACTCCTGACACCCAGCCATCAACATCATCATGGCTCAATGGTCCAGGATCACCTGGAGCAGATGACATACATGATCCTTCTGATAACATCTGGAGGTCCGTAGTAGCCTAACGCTACTTCACAGTGCCTGCCATCACCTCACTTCATCTCATCGTGTAGGCACTGTGCCATCCCGTGCTTTCACAGGAAGAAGGATGATACAGTACAGTAAGATATTTTACTGCAGAGACCACATTCGCATAACTTTTATTACAGTATATGTTATCATTGTTCTGTTTTATTACTTAATGTTGTTCACCTCTTACTGTGCCTTATTTATAAGTAAAACTTCATAATATGTATGTATTTGTAGGGAAAAAAACATAGTATGTATAGGGTTTGGTGATAGGGTTTGGTTTTTTGTCTTTTTGAGATGGTGTCTCACTCTGTCTCCCAGGTTGGAGTGCAGTGGCGCGATCTCGGCTCACTGCAACCTCCACCTCCTGGGTTCAAGCAATTCTTCTGCCTCGACCTCCTGAGTAGCTGGGATTACAGGCGTGCCATCATGCCCCACTAATTTTTGTATTTTTAGTAGAGATGGGATTTCACCATGTTGATCAGGCTGGTCTTGAACTCCTGACCTTGTGATCCACCCAACTCAGCCTCCCAAAGTGCTGGGATTATAGGCATGAGCCACTGTGCCCAGCCAGGGTTTGGTTTTATCCAAAGTTTCAGGCATCTACTGGGGCCTTGGGATGTATTCTCTGCAGATGGGGGACCACTATTCTATAAGTGGGTGTCACAGCTGACACTAGAATCAGGTGTCAGGCTGCCCACCCCAACCCCCTGCCAAAGTCTGTCCCAGGCCTGTAAAGTATCCGAAGACTGGACTGGGTCAGGAGCCTGGAGTCTGTGGCTCACTTCTTAGCAAATTACTTAGCAAATTACCTCCTCTGAGTCCCAGTCACCAATCCCTGCATGGCTGGGCCTGTACAGAGAAAGTGACTTTGAAACAAAGGTTAATGTGTGTTAGGACAGGTGTGCTGTGGAGAGGGTGGGGCAGCCGCTGTAGCCTGCACCTTGGAGCCTTGAGCCACCAGCCTTACGTCTGAGCAGGGGCTGGAGGCAGGGAGCTGTGCAGGCAGGCGAGCTTCAGCCCCACTGACCACCCAAGCCCATCTTGTCTAGGCCAAAACAGTGGGACTCTCACTTTCCTTCTCTAAGCCTCAGTTTCCCCACCAGTACAATGGAACACAGAACGGCCACTGGATAGGATATATGATCCCTGAGGGCTTTGGCGTGCTGACATTCCAAGACTCTGACCCCATAACCCCACAGCCAGGCCTCCTCCTTCCTCAGGCATTTGGTTCATTCAGAACATCCCTGGCCTGAGACTGCCTGCCCCCAGCACCCCCCTTCTCCCTGCGGCAGGGTGGCCCTCTCTCATCCCATCTCACTGCTGTTTCTACACAGCCTGTTCCTGGCCTCCAGACTGAGCATCCCTTTGTCCCCTCAGTGCCACAGACTCTCTGCATCCTAAACCAGCTCAGTCTCAGCTCTCACTCCTGCTCTTTGGCCTCATTCTCATGTCAGAAAATGGCATTGTCCCCTCAACATGCACACATACACACACACACACATTCCTGCCTCCTAGTATTTCAACCCAGATACAGGAGTGCCTACCTCCCTCTCCAGCACCTCAGTTTTTTTTTTTTTGAGACGGAGTATCTCTCTTGTTACCCAGGCTGCAGTGCAATGGCACAATCTCAGCTCACCGCAACCTCCACCTCCTGGGTTCAAGCAATTCTCCTGCCTCAGCCTCCCGAGTAGCTGGAACTACCGGTGCGCACTAATTATTGTGCCCAGCTAATTTTTGTATTTTTAGTAGAGACGGGGTTTCACCATGTTGACCAGGATGGTCTCGATCTCTTGGCCTCGCGATCCACCTGCCTTGGCCTCCCAAAATGCTGGGATTATAGGCATGAGCCACTGCGCCTGGCCCCAGCCCCTCGATATTAAATCACCCAGTCCTGTCGATTCTCAGCTAAGTAACTCTCAAATCCATCTGTTTCTGAGTCCCCACTGCCTTCTCCCTAGGCCCAACGAAACATGCATATTGGTCAGAGAAGCGGTGGGGCTGGTAGCATCGAGCATGGAATCACACCACTTCACTTTAATGTCTGCTCTACCCCTTCTGGCTCTGCATTCCTAGCCCCATAATTAAGTGCTCTGTGCCTTGGTTTCCCCACCTGTAACATGGAAATGTATCTACTTCATAGTGTTGACTGAGGATCAAGTGAGCCAATACATGCCTCAGAATGGTTCCTGACACACTAACACGGGCTTTCTGGCTTGTCTGTTCATGCATATGGCTGTGTGTTCCTGTGAATCTGGGGATCTGTGTGCACAGTTCTGTGCATGTTGTATGTGCTGCATATGCACGTGAACTGTTGCACATGGGTGCATCTCCACGTGTGCTGGGCACAGTGAAAGCTGTGTGCATGTGTTTTGTGTGGGTGTGCACATGTTTGGTGCCTGCATGAAAGCTTGGCACACACGTGGCCTGTTGCATACGTATGTGTTTCAGAGGAGCGTGTGAGCGAGTGCGTAGGCAGGTATCTGTGCATCTGTGCTGTGTGCATGTGCTCACCATGTGCAGGCTTCCTCTATCAGCCCCCGCAGCAATGCAGGGCCCCCTCCCTGGCCTGCCTGTGTCGTGGGAGCCTCAGGACCCTGAGGGAGGGAAGCTGTTGCTGGCGGATGTGGCCAAGATGGGCTGGATTTATTTAGATTAAGGCGGTGGGAAAGGAGTGGAGAAGTGTACTGCTGGGAGGAGGGAAGTCTGGGCTCTGAGAATGACTCCTCAAGCATGCTTGCTCTCCTGGACTTGGGGCACCCACTCCTCTCCCTTGGACTTTGGAACCTCACTCTACTCCTTTGGACTTGGGCCCCCACTCTGCTTCCTTGGACTTGGGGTCCTTACTCCGCCCCCATGGACTTGGGGCCCTCACTCCTCTCCCCTGGACTTGGGGTTCCCACTCCTCTCCTCTGGACTTGGGGTTCCCACTCCTCTCCTCTGGACTTGGGGTTACCACTCCTCTCCCCTGGACTTGGGGCCTTCACTCATCTCCCATGGACTTGGGGCCCTCACTCCTCTCCCCTGGACTTGGGGCCTCCCTTTCCTCTCCCCTGGACTTGGGGCCTCCACTCATCTCCCCTGGACTTGGTGCCCTCACTCCTCTCCCCTGGACTTGGGCTCCCACTCCTCTCCCCTGGACTTGGGGCCCCCCTTTCCTCTCCCCTGGACTTGGGGCCCCCCACTCTTCTCCCTTGGACTTGGGGCTTCCACTCATCTCCCCTGGACTTGGGGCCCCCCACTCCTCTCCTCTGGATTTGGGGCCCTCCACTCCTCTCCCCTGGACTTGGGACCCCCACTCCTCTCCCCTGGACTTGAAGCCCTCCACTGCTCTTCCTTGGACTTGGGGCCCCCCACTCCTCTTCTCTGGACTTGGGGTTCCTACTTCTCTCCCCTGGACTTGGGGCCCTCCACTCTGCTCCCCTGGACTTGAGGCCCTCCACTCCTCTTCCTTGGACTTGGGGCCTCCCACTCCTCTCCCCTGGACTTGGGGCCCCCCACTTCTCTCCCTCGGACTCGGGTTCCCACTCCTCTCCTCTGGACTTGGCATTCCACTCTGCGCCCCTGGACTTGGGATCCTCACTCTGCTCCCATGGGCTTAGGGTCCTCACTCTGCTCCCCTAAGGGGTCTGTCCCTCTAAGTCACATGAGGAGCTAGGCGTGATCTCCACCTTGGGGCTCTGAGCCTCCAACCTGGCCAGAATAGAAGGAATCATGAGGGGTTCCTGGCATACAAAACTTCTCTTCATGGGCAAAAGGGGGACACCTAGGGGTTCTCTCCCTCTCTCTACTCCAGAGGGCTCCTGGGCAGGAGGGACAGGAGGTAGGGGAGTGCCTGACCTCTGAATGTGACATCCAGGTTGTCCTAGGTGACCCTTCCCTGGAGTACTGTCCTCCTAAAGAGGGGAAGTTGTCACAGGCAAGCTCACCACCATCAAGTCAGCTGCCTGGGCCTCCCTGGGATTGGCTGGAACCAGAGCAGCCTCTGGGAAGCACAAAGAGGTCCCTAACACATTGGGTGGACAATGAGGGGGTGTCAGGGAGTCATCCAAGATGGCCTGAGAGGTCATGTCTGGGTGCCCTAAGCCCTACTCTGCCCTCCCTGGCCCTCCAGCCTGTTGTCCCCACCACTCTTCCCCTGCCACCTCCTGGGGTTCCATATCACCAGCAGAAGTCCCCTGAAACACTGTTGTCTAACTCTTAATTGTAGAGATGGGGAAACTGAGGCCCAGAGAGGGAAACAATTGTCAAAGCCGGCACAGCAAGTCTATGGCTGAATAGTCATGGAAATTCCATCTGCGGAGCAAGATGGGTAGTGGATTCTCATGGGACTCTAGCCTTAGGAATGCAGCTCCCACTGGCTTACTAGCCCCCACCTCCTCAAAACACCCCAGTAAGATTCATGGTGACTAGAACCTTCTCTTTGGCCAGTCAAAAAGACAGAGCTGGCCTGGCATGGTGGCTCACACATGTAATCCCAGCACTTTGGGAGACTGAGGCAGGCAGACCACAAGGCCAAGAGATTGAGACCCTCCTGGCCAACATGGTAAAACCCCATCTCTACTAAAAATACAAAAGTTAGCTGGGTGTGGTGGCAGGCGCCTGTAGTTCCAGCTACTTGGGAGGCTGAGGCAGGAGAATCACTTTAATCTAGGAGGTAGAGGTTGCAGTGAGCTGAGATAGTGCCACTGCACTCCAACCTGGCAACAGAGCAAGTCTCCATCTCAAAAAAAAAAAAAAAAAAAAAAAGGCAGAGCTTCACCATAGGCACAAGTCTTAGAGATTACACCTGCAAACCTTCTGTATGGATGGGGAAGCAGAGTCCAGAGAGGATGGAGGCTCGTTCAGTCTCACAGTGGGTCCCAGGGCGCTTATGAAGGGAGCTGATTGCTCTATTCATAGCAAAGCCAGTCTAAGATCCCCGGGGTGCCTACACCCTCCCTACAACATCCACACTGTCTGCCTGTCCTCTCCACACAACTGGAATCTGCCTTTTTGCTTTGTGATTGGGGCATGCTTCTGTCCTTCTCTGGGCCTCTGCTGCCCATTCGAAAACATTCCCCCTAGCTCAGAGTCTCTAAGCCACCCCCAGCCCCAGGCTGGGCAGGAGGGAGCCTGAAGGGAAGAGGATGGAGTGCCACATGGGAACAGGGTTGGGGGCTACATGCCATGAGGGCTCAGCCCACACCGCCAGGCCAGCCTTCCAGAGCCAGGCGAGCCCCACTGCAATGACCTCCCTTCTCCCGGCCAGGCGGCCAAATTCCTGTTTTAGAATAATAAACAGTGTGGCCAGCCAGGGAGACTGGGAAGGGAGGGGCACAGAGGCTGAAGTGACCCCCTCCCCCAGCCTCGGCTGCTAATGATTTTCTTTGGCTGAGATCTCTAGCAGGAAGGGGGCAGCCAAAGGGGCACCCATGGAGGGGCAGATGGGCCTCTGTGGGGGCTGCTGGCTCCACCTTGGCACTGCTCCCTCCTGACCAAGGAGGCCTGGCGTCCAGCTGGAGGGGCTGGGTCAGAGGGATGGTGGGGAGCAGTGGCTGTGGAGGGGGTGTCAGAGGGCTGGGCTTTGAGTCGGGAGCAATTCAGAGAGGGGAGAGGAAGAAATGAGGAGACCTTCCCGCAGGCAGTTGAAAGGGACTGGGAGAAGAAGAGCTGATTTGCTCAGAGTGCTTCTTGGGGTACTGGGCAGAGCTAAGACTGGGGGTCCATGGGAGGGGGAGCCTCACCACTGTCCCACCCCTGACATGGGAATGCAGCCTGGTAGGTGTGCCACTCACCATCAACCACTTTCAGAACTGAGGACTTAGGCCACGGGGAGAGCAGTGGCACGAGAGGTGGTGTGCTGGGGCCCAAACCTGGTCTAGCAGTGGCACGAGAGGTGGTGTGCTGGGGCCCAAACCTGGTCTGCAGCCCTAAATTGGAAACCAAAAGGGGTGAGATGGGGAGGTGGGGGCAAGCTGGGCATGGCCTTAGAGGCAGGCCGGGCTGGGCAGCCCCACGGCCAGAGGAGCCTCCTGGTTGTCTTGTCACATCACCACCTCCCAAACTCAAGCTCTGTGACCCCCATCCTCTGGCCTCTTTCCTGCCAATGCTGCA
Organism: Callithrix jacchus; assembly: GCF_049354715.1. NCBI lineage: Eukaryota > Metazoa > Chordata > Mammalia > Primates > Cebidae > Callithrix > Callithrix jacchus. Next base: position 48,851,467 of record NC_133503.1, on the reverse strand, counting down.
GGTGGACTTTCGGCAAACCTAGCTCCTGGTGGTCTCTTAAAACCCAAGGTGTGTCTTCCAAGTTAGGGAAAAGCAAGGGCCGCCACATTCAGCCTGTCTCTGTCTTTGTCCTTGCCTCTGGCTCTCAGTGCCTCGGGTCCTGTCTCTCTGCGCACCCCCTCTATCTCTGTATCTTTATCTCTTTCTGCTTCTGCTTCTGTCATTCCAGGTCTCTCTCTGTGTGTCTTGCTCTCAGACAGGCTCTGCTGTGGAATTTTGGGCAAACTTCTCACCTTCTCAGAGCCTCAGTTTCCCCATCTGGACCCTGGGGGTTGGGGTGCGAAGTCTGGCTTCACTGGCCTCCAAGGACCTGTGAGTTCTGGCTGCTTGATGGGGCCTCTCCTGGGCCCAGCCGCTCTGCCCTGGGCCTCCCTGTATGCTCTGGGCTGAGCAAAGGGGTCCAGGCCCACCCCCCACATTCCACAGCCCCGGCTCCCCCACTTCCCTTCCCACAGCCCACAGCCGCTTCCATTTCCTGTTGTGCTTGTGGAGCTGCGGGAGTTCTCTGGGGTCTGGCCTCCCCACTCCTTCCCCCAGGCCTTTCATCATACTTTCCCAAATATTTGTCCTGGCAGATAAGGGCCTGGTACTGGAACTGTCACCCGGAGGACAGGCTGTCAGACCTGGCAGGCCACTGGACACCATCCAGCCCAACTTCCCCTTCCTCACTGTACAGATGGGGAAACTAAGGCCCAGAAAGAGGCTGGGGACGCAGCTGAGGCCACATGAGAGTCACAGGCAGAGCCAGAGCAGGGGCCAGACCCCCGCCAGGGCTGAGTCCAGGATGGAGAGTAGAGGGCCTGTGGGTATGAGTGCCCTTTCAGGCTTTGTCCTTGCCTTTGACTTCAGCCCTTTGGACATGAAGGCTGGGTGGCCCAAGCTGGGGCTCATTCTGCAGGAGCAGGTGGTGAGATAGGCCCTGGCACTGCCTCTGCCTGCCCTGGGCCCTGACTCCTGTTTAACTCTGCAGGACACCATGCAGCTTCCGGGTGTGATGCCAGCTCTGGCCCTCAAAGGTAGGTAGATGGGAGATAAGGTAGGGGACCCGGGGGGCTGTGGAGTGGGACCCTGGAGCTGGCAGGGGTGATGTGTGCTGGCAGCAGGGCGTGAAGCGCCAGGCGCACTGTTCTGCTCTCCGGCTTCAGTTTCCCGGATTTCCAGGGGGCTCTGTGGAGGCCTCCAGCTGCCAGCCCTTCAGCTCAGAAAGCGTCAGTGGGCCCCTGCTTGTCCAGAACCATCAGCTCAAATCCTTTGATTGGCGCCCCAGACCCCACCCCACCTTCTGGCACACACCCTTGGCCTCCTATCCTCCGTCTGGTGGGTCTGTGGCATCCCGCTTGGACCCCTCATTGGCCAGGAGCTTCCAAGGCCCTGCTGGGCTTCTCAGCACGCCCCACTGCTCACTCCTGCCCGTGAACGTGTTCTCAGCTCTGCAGGGGCCGAGCGGCTGACCCAGCAACTAATGACCAGCCAGCAGCCTGCCTGGCAGACGACCGTGAGATGGACTAGCTGCCTGACCGCCCACTCCCCTCCTGATCTTTATCACCAGGGGGCATGGAGGGCATGGCCTACAAAATCCTTCTCCAGGGGATGTCATGGAGGGGAACCAATCACTTGACACATGCACCCCCAACCCCAGTCCCCTCCAGCCCACAGGGGCCTCAGCAGCTTTTCTACCCCCACTCTGAGCTACCTGAGCCCCTCCCTCCCATCCTTCTCCCACCCAGAGCCACTTCTGGGCTTTGGGCAGAACCTGGGCAGCAGGGAGGGTGGGTGCAGCTGTAGGGAAGAGGCTCAGAAAGTGACCTGGGAAGCAATGCAGGAACTGGAGGCCAGGGAATTGCTTCCCGAGGATTTCCTGGCCCTTTCTAGTGCCTACTGCCTGCACATAGCACTGCTGAAGGACTCAGAGGCTGGGGTCCAAAGGACTGACATAGGCAGTCTGGAGGAGTCCCTGGCTCCCTGGAGCTGGGGGAGTGGTTCTCAGAGCTAAGGTTGGAGAGCCCCCGTCTATGTTGGATAAAGGAGCTGTGCTCTTCAAGGACTTGAGGGCTGTGCATATGTGGTCCCTGCTCAGGCTCAGCCCTGGGAGAGGTGCTGAGGTCCCTGTGCCCTGATGTCTGATACGTCCTCTCTCAAAGGCCAGCTGCTGTTGCTGCCCCTGCTGTTACTGCTGGAGCCACAGGTCTCTCAGGGCCTGGTCATCACACCCCCAGGGCCAGAGCTTGTCCTCAATGTCTCTAGCACCTTCGTTCTGACCTGCTCGGGTTCAGCTCCAGTGGTATGGGAACGGATGTCCCAGGAGCCCCCGCAGGAAATGGCCAAGGCCCAGGACGGCAGCTTCTTCAGTGTGCTGACACTGAGCAACCTCACTGGGCTAGACACGGGAGAATACTTCTGCACCTACAATGACTCCCATGGCCTGGAGCTCGATGAGCGGAAACGGCTCTACATCTTTGTGCCAGGTAAGCGCCCCCAGCCTGTGTACCCACTCCTTACCCCTCTTTTCAACTGAAGACATCAGGGGAAGTCCAGAGAGTGCTTTAGTTTGTTGTGAAATACAGCCATCTCCCTGCCAGTCACCCCATTCCTGCCTCCCAAGAACTCTATATTCTCAGCTGCTTCCAATCTGCTCCCTCTTGGCCCCCACATCCCATCTTCTCCATTCTCCAAGCCCTAGATATCAGCCGCACTTCAACTTGTGACTTGTCTCCTTTCTTACCCTGGCACTGTCAATATCCAACATTAGAGCTGGAAGGGACCAGCTCTACCATTTGATTTATGCTCCTCTGGGAGCATCCCTATTCTGTCATGGGGAGACAGAGGGCTAGAGAGGGCAAACGATTTGCCACATAGCAATTCAGGGGATGGCCAGAAACTCGGTTCCCCTGACTCATTCATGGCTCCACTCCCGGCAGATCCCACTGTGGTCTTCCTCCCTAATGATGCCGAGGAACTATTCATCTTTCTCACGGAAATAACTGAGACCACAATTCCGTGCCGAGTGACAGACCCGCAGCTGGTGGTGACACTGCATGAGAAAAAAGGGGACGTTGCACTGCCTGTCCTCTACGATCACCAACGAGGCTTTTCTGGTATCTTCGAGGACAGAAGCTACATCTGCAAAACCACCATTGGGGACAGGGAGGTGGATTCCGACGCCTACTATGTCTACAGACTCCAGGGTGAGCTCCCTTTCTGGCCCGATGCTCAGCAGAGGCAAGTATAACCCTCCACAGAGGAATAGCCCTTTACAGTTTGCAAAGTGTGTGGCTCCATTTCTCATAGGATTCTCACCACAGCCTTGGAAGGGAGATAGTGTTTTCCCCATGTTACAGGTGAGGAAACTCAGGTGCAGAGAGGGTGGAGTTTGCCCCCTGTTGCAGAATACGATAATGGCAGAGCTGGCCTATATAAAATGGTCGGTGAGGTCGCAAGCTTCAGAGCCAGCTGGGTTGAAATCCCAGCTTTACCATTTTCCGTCCTAGTGACTTTACACAAAGCACATAATCTCTCTGAGCCTGCTTCCCCTCTTGTAACGTAAAGATAACAATGACTGCTTACCTCATAGGATCATTGTGAAGTTTAAATAAAATAAAAGCTGGAAAGCACCTGGCACTTGGTATGTGCTCAATACATGTCTCCTGTATGTAGATCTCCAGAGGGTACTTTGATTTCCAGACTATTACCCCTTCTAGAATATCAGCTCCATGAGAACAGAAATTTGGTCCATTTTGTTCACTACTGTAGCCCCAGTATCTAGAACAGTACTTGACATGTAGTGGGTATTCAGTAAATACTTGTCGAATGAATGAATCTTCTACATCAGTCATCCTTTCCCTCTCTAGCCCCCTACCCTATCCCCAAGGTGAAGTGCTAGTGGCTGGTAGTGACTTCCCAGCCCTAAGCCAATCTCTCTCCACCAGTGTCATCCATCAACGTCTCTGTGAACGCTGTGCAGACTGTGGTCCGCCAGGGCGAGAACATCACCCTCATGTGCATCGTGATTGGGAATGAGGTGGTCAACTTTGAGTGGACGTACCCCCGCCAAGAGGTAATGTGGGGCCAGGCAGGATCGGAGGAGGGGCCAGGAAGGGGTGGATGTCTGGCTTGCAGACTGACTCCTCACCGGCCCCTCTTGATTGGGGGGCCTGCCTAACCTGTTCCTGCAGAGCGGGCGGCTGGTGGAGCCGGTGACCGACTTCCTCTTGGATATGCCTTACCACATCCGCTCCATCCTGCACATCCCCAGTGCCGAGTTGGACGACTCGGGGACCTACATCTGCAATGTGACAGAGAGTGTGAATGACCATCAGGATGAAAAGGCCATCAACGTCACTGTGGTTGGTGCGTGCCTTGGGCTCAGCCCAACCCCCAGTCTGAGCTGGACCCAGAGCCTGTCACAGCTCTGGGGGTATAGTCAGCCACACTCCAGTGCGGCCCTAGCTAGCCTCTGTGCCAACCAAAACCCCAAATCCAGGATAAACCCAAACCAAAATGCAGTGTCAGCCCCAAATCCAACCCTATCTCAACCTAGACTTTCTGACTAGCCAGAGCCCCAGCCCCAACCTGATTTCCAAGCCCAGCTGCTGTCCCAGATTCAGGAAGCCCCATCCGCAAATTCAGCCTCGTCACTAGCCCCAGGCTCAGCCACAATGCTGATCCAGAACAGAGAACTATTGGTACAACTCTGGTCCCACCCCAGGAGCCGGCCCCAACATCAACATCAGCCCCAAATTCGGCCCCTTCTCTAGGCCCTGTCCCCATCCCGATTTCAACCTCAGCTCCAGAAACTCCATGGCTGGCTGGCCAGCAAGGTCCCTAGGCCTGAAGCCCTGTCCCCCAGGCTGGCCTCCTTTGGGATTCAGTTGGTGTCCTGCCCCCAGGACCCTGCCCCTGACAGTCGCTCCTTGCAGAGAGTGGCTACGTGCGTCTCCTGGGAGAGCTGGGTGCTCTACAGTTTGCCGAGCTGCACCGAAGCCGGACGCTGCAGGTAGTGTTCGAGGCCTACCCGCCACCCACTGTCCTGTGGTTCAAAGACAACCGCACCCTGGGTGACTCCAGCGCTGGCGAGATCGCCCTGTCCACCCGCAACGTGTCGGAGACCCGGTGAGTAGCCTGCTCTCCCACCCCATTCTTGAAGTTATGTTTCTTTGCAGCCACTAGGCAGCCCTCGGCATGTGGCCACAAACCTAGGCCCAGCTTTCTGAGAGTATATTAGGTGCCAGGCATGGGGGATGCTGCTGCGACCGGAGCTGACTCCCTCCTAGAGTTTCTGGTCTAGTGGAGGAAACAGGCGCCAGTCAGATGATCACCCAGATGTTTAGTTGTCCTTGTGATGGGTGGGGCGAGCCGTAGCAGCCAAGAAGTAAACGGCCAGATGACTGGGGAAGAGGGTGCCAGGCAGGCCACTCATGGCCTGTGGTATCCCTGAGGCTAGAGACTTGCTGGCTGACAGAGACTGAGACAGGTTAGGATGGGGCACTGCCTGGCCTTTCTGAAGGGGAGAGAAACAGGACTTTTCCTTCAACGCCGCCCACCCCCACCCACAGCCCATCTCAACCCTCCCTCTTGGCTAGGGGAACTGCCTATGGGCAAGGATTTAGGATACTGGCTTTGAGTCCTGGCTCTGCTACCAATGTCTAGGTGATCTTGGCAAGCCCTTTCCCTCCCTGGGCCTTGTTGCTGTTTATGCCAGGAGAGTGAGGAGGACCGTAGAGTTCTTCCAGCTCACAGCTGCCTGTCCTGCTCCCCAGGTACGTGTCAGAGCTGACCCTCGTTCGCGTGAAGGTGGCAGAGGCTGGTCACTACACCATGCGGGCCTTCCATGAGGATGCTGAGGTCCAGCTCTCCTTCCAGCTGCAGATCAATGGTGATGAGCACGTCCCTCCCCATGTCCCTCCTCCTTCCCCTCCATGCCTCCATTCCCTCTCCCTTTCTGCACTGTCCACCCACCCATAGGAGGAGTGGGAGAGGGAACCTGGAACTCAGGAGATAGATTCTAGGTCACTGACCCACTGCCTTGTGAACCTGGCCTCTGGGCCTGTTTCCCAAGCTGTATGAGGAGGCCATCAGGCTAGATTGGTGTTTCTGAAACTTCAAGCACTTTTGTACCAAGGCCATGGTTTTTCCTTCTCAGATTCCACTTATACTATACTATTAACTTCGTGGGTATTTATTGAGCAACTACCATATGCCTGTCTGTTCAAGGTTCTTGAACTTCCCTCCCTGCCTTTCTGCAGCTTGCATCCAAGTAGGGAAAGACAAACACTGAACAGTAGGGAAGAAAACCCCAGCAAATTACATAGGTTAGAAGTAACTAACACTGTGGGAGAGGAAAAACAGGGGCCGGGTAGGGAAGATTGAGATTGCTGGGCGTAGAGTAATGGCGAGAGTTGCACTTTTGAGACAATGATCAGGGCTCAGGAAGTGATATTTGCATGAAGACTTGAAGACGGTGAAGACATTAGCTCAGTGGATATTTGGGGAAAGGGTACCTCGGGCAGTGCGAAAGCCAGAGCAATGGCTGAGAGGCCTGTGTGGTCGGAACGGGGCTGGTGGGAGAGTGGTGGGAGATGAAGTCAGAACAGGGATAGGGGAGGGGGCTGGGAGAAGGGCACATCACAGGGGTCTTTGTGGGCCTGGTACAGATTTTGGCTTTTACTGTGACAGAAATGAAGAGCCATGGCAGAGTTTTGAGCAGAGGAATGACATGATAATGACTTAATGTTTTGTCAGTTGACTTTCTAAAAGTAAACTTATTTTGAAAGACAAAATGTAACCTCTCTATTGTAGATGGAAAATCAGTGTCACATGTCATAAACATAAAGCAACCACCAAAATAAACCCAGAGAAGACTAAACACTGCTATTAGATGCTGGCTTCGTGGGCTTGTCAGCCAGGGACTCTGAGATGGAGGCCTAGCCTCTCTTTGTTAAAAGGGAAGATTAGCAAGTCTCAGAGAGGTGTTAAAGACAGACTAGCACCCTGCTGAGGCGCTCCCTTTGAAGTACCCAGAAGGAACCCATTGGCTTTCACACTGATTCCTGGTATTTGATGTTCACCTGCAGTCTGCAGCCCTCCTCCCCCAGGAGAGACTCTGGGCCAGGTCCTTCCTGAGGACCTGTCCTGTTGACTGTCCTGACCTTCCTACCTCCTGACCCAGTGCCCTCTCCATGCAGTTCCTGTCCGCGTGCTGGAGCTAAGCGAGAGCCACCCTGACAGTGGGGAACAGACTGTCCGCTGTCGTGGCAGGGGCATGCCCCAGCCGGATATCATCTGGTCTGCCTGCAGAGACCTCAAAAGGTGAGCAGACCCGGGCCTCAGTCTTCCGGGGTCCCCCAGCTGGCTAGAAAAAGCTCGTGAAGGTTATCGAGTCCCACCTGTTCTTCTTGGCTTATTGTTTCAGGCATAGAGTTGCGTCCTAGGAGGCCAGGTCACCACGTCCTTGTCCTACTCTGCATGACCTAAAAGGTTCCTTTTCCTTACTTTTACCTCCGGGCAGTTTGGCCTAGCACAGTGCAGGGGCTGTGCCCCAGAGACCTCACCTGCCCTGTAGCTCAGTTCTGCACTCTTGGCCAGGCTGATTCTAAAGTAGTGGACAGGATTGAGCAGGTTCTGCCTCTACCCCATACACTGTGTGACCCTAAGGGTCAAAGAAGAATGGATTTTACAATCAGTGTTGTCAGTTCTGGGGTAGGAGCACCCCCTGCTGACCAGTAGAGGGACCACAGCAGGAGCCTACCTGGAATCAGGCTGTGGCACATAGCAGGAACTGGACACATGCTGGCTCCTTCCACCAGCTTCTCTTCAGTTTCCCTGCCTGCAAGGGGAAGGGGCTGGCAGCCAACCCTACTGGTTCTCCTGGCAGGTGTCCACGGGAGCTGCCGCCCACGTTGCTGGGGAACAGTTCCGAAGAGGAGAGCCAGCTGGAGACGAACGTGACATACTGGGAGGAGGAGCAGGAGTTTGAGGTGGTGAGCACTGTGCGTCTGCAGCACGTGGATCGGCCAATGTCGGTGCGCTGCACGCTGCGCAACGCTGTGGGCCAGGACATGCAGGAGGTCATCGTGGTGCCACACTGTGAGTCCCCAGCCTCGGTGGCCCCTGACGATCCCAACCCCCATCTTAATTCTGCCTAATTGGTACTATGTCCATGTACCCACAGCAGGCCGAAGGAGCATGGTAGCATGCCTGGGGCAAACAGGAGCATTGCGAAATGCTGTTGTGTACATGCATAGGAACATATACATTCCAGCGTACACATTATGGGTACACATGTGTACAAACACAAGCCTATAGACCGTGGATATGAATAGCACTGTCTCCTTAAATGTAGTGTACATATGCTATATGTATGTCATGAGCCATGTACATGAGCATTCCTCTTCCTTGAACACAGGTGCAAACCCTCTGTGTGTAGATTTCTAAGTCGTGTACTGAAGAATGCTCGATCCCCAGATACTCCTGTGAAGCTAGAGTGTATGCATATCTGCATACATGTGCACCCTGTCTGTCCATGTGTGTAAACCCACCACATGTTTATTTGTAAGCCATGTACATGAGCATGCCTAATCCCCAGATGTGTGTTTAAACCTACAGTGTATGTCTTTATACAGGTACCTGTGGGTACATGATTCCTATACATGTATACAAGCAATGTATGTACAGTTCCTTTGCATGCATGCAAACTGGCATAGTGCATGTCTGTACGCATATAATTGGAGCACCCCTTTCTAGAAAAGCGTGCAAGCATAATTCCTATCTACATAGGCCTGCTGTAATTTTTGTGCATATAAACAATGCCTACCAGTGTCTTGATGCCTTTGTGTGTCTACCTGCTCATCCTTATGCATACATGCACCTGTATACATGTGCTTCATTTATTCACCTTTCTTCTTCAGTCAGTAAATACAAGGACCCAATTTTTCATTGAAGGACAAAGGTCAAAGGGCGCAGCCCTGTGTGGCCCTCCTAGTGCCCATAGTCCAGAGAGAGAAGGTAGACAAAGAACTTGGCAATCCGCCCCCGCGCCCCCGGGATCATCACATTAAGGGCAAAGCCTGGAGGGAGAAGGGGTCCCACGCCCAGCTGTGGGATTCAGGAAAGTATTCTAGAAAAGGGACATTTAGGTCAAAACCTTAAAAATGACGAGAAGTTAGCCTGACAAGGAATGGTGTCCCAGGCAGAGGGAATGGCCTGTGTAAAAGCCCAGAGGCAAAATGAGTTCCTAGAAATGAAAAGAATTCAACTTAACCTGCCCGGAGGATCGAGTATGTGGAATTTAGGGGTTGGAAGGGTGGCAGATAAAGGGGAAAGAAGTGCTGAGGGATGGTGCTACAGGGGTGGGCAGACCCAGAGCAGGCAGGGCTCCAAAAGCCATGTGAGGTGTCTTGGTCCCTGTGTGTGCAGGTCCTTGGGTGTGTCCATGCATGTGTCTGTCTAGAGCTGCCTCCTGTTCCCTGCCCTGTGGTGGATGGGTGGGTGGGCTTCTTTCATATCCTCATCTCACCCATGCTGTCACACGTGCACACACCTTCCCTGAGCATGTGGGCATCTGGGCAGACAATGTGGACAGCCTGAGTGGAGGACCCCAGCTCTGAGCCAAGGCAGATGAGACACTTTTGTGTGACTAAAGCCTGAATGAGAAGCTGAGCCCCAGCACACAGAGCCTGGGATGGTTGCAGGAGGGCTCCTTCATGCCTCCAGCAGTGGCTCCTAGAAGACACAGGCTTTCCTCCCAGTTCCAAGATGTGTGATGAGTGGAGGAGGGAGGAGAAGAGGGATGTTGGTCTGGGACCCTGAGGAGGAAGGTATGGAGAGGATGGGTAAGGGTAAGGGAGAGTGGATACATGGTGAGTGACAAAGCTGGAGATGGAAGCAGAGATAGTCATGAAGCCTCTGCCTTATGTACCATTTTAGGAATTTGGTCTTTTTTCTTTACTGATAACATGGGAAAGCATCCAGAGGTTTTAATCTTAAGAATGACATTCACTTAGTAATTCAACAAATAGGGAGGTGGCTCACACCTGTAATCCCAGCACTCTGGGTGGCTGAAGAGGGTGGATCACCTGAGGTCAGGAGTTCGAGACCACCCTGACCAACATGGTGAAACCCTGTCTCTACTAAAAATACAAAATTAGCTGAGCATAGTGGTGCATGCCAATAATCCCAGCTACTTGGGAGGCAGAGGCAGGAGAATCGCTTGAACCTGGGAGGCAGAGTTTGCAGTGAGCCGAGACTGTGCCACTGCATTCCAGCCCAAGTGACAAAGTGAGACTCTGTCTCAAAAAAAAAAAAAGTGTCACTACATGGAGCTGAGCATGGTGGCTCATGCCTGAAATTTCAGCACTTTAGGAGGCCAAGATAGGAGGATCATTTGAGCCCCAGTGTTCAAGGCTGCAGTGAGCTATGGTTGCACCACTGCACTCCAGCCTGGCCACCACAGCAACACCCTCTATCAACAAACAAACAACAACAACAAAACAAATAGGATCACGTACCTACCATGTGCCAGGTGTGGTTTTAGGGACTGAGGTTATAGTAATGGATGGGGAGGAGGAGGTGGGACAGGTCTCCCTCGGAGAAAAGAAGCACAGATGGGGGACAGAAGAGGAGGGAATGAGTTCCAGGGTGCCTCATGGGTGGCCAGTGGGGCAGGGCAGGGGAGATGCAGGTCTGACACTGGTGAATGGGGAGAGTGGGAAGCTGTATAGCAGAGAGGCTGAGGCCTGGAGGGTGGAGGAGACTCGAGGCTTGGGGGCACTGGTGTGAGCCCTACTCTGTGACTACCGTCACCACCCCAACCCCAACTGGGCCCTTTGGGTGAACATGGGAGAAAGCAGCCTCCACGCTGAGGTCTGGATTCATCAGGCTGGGGATCTCAGCCATTGCTCCCTCAGTGGCCACTCAGTTCACTGGCCACTGGGTCAGGCATGGAGCTTGGAGTCTGACTGAGCTGTGGCAGTCCCAGCAAGCGTGTGGACTCGGAGGAGAGGTGAGGTGAGCCACAGCCCAGCCCTCAGGGGCTCCTGGGCTAATGGGAAGTCCTGGCAATGGACAGGAACCCAGAGCAGGATTTGCACCCCATCTAGAGCTCTGGCAGCAAGGCCAGCCTGACTGGCAGGGCTGAAGGGATGTGGAGGCCGGCAGTGATCTGAGTAGGGGTAGTTACTGAGGGGAGGGCGTATTTACAGGATAGGCTGAATGTGTGGCCTAGAGGGAGAGGCTGAGGGTCTGACTCTGCAGGCTGACGGGGAGGTGGGGCTTCTGTTCCGGACAGGATGTGTACTGAGGGATCTGTGATGCCAGAGGTGGGGTGAGGGGAGGGCAGCTGTCTAGTTTGCTCATGGCTTGCTCTCATCTCTGCTTGCAGCCCTGCCCTTCAAGGTGGTGGTGATCTCAGCCATCCTGGCCCTGGTAGTCCTCACCATCATCTCCCTTATCATCCTCATCATGCTTTGGCAGAAGGTAAGCCCCTCCCTAGCCTAATGGGTGAGGACTGGCACATCATTATTGTGCATGAATTCCACCCCTCTGACCTCCTGGAATGCTGCGTGATCTGGCCACAGGCAGGGATTAACTCAGGTAGGGACTTATGTAGAGTGACGCTGGGTATCCGAGGTGCCTCCACCCCCAGCAGTCTGGGTCAACCTGAGCCTGGCCCAAGCTATCCAGGATTCCCTGTCCCTTCTGTGTCTCTAAGCCCCTGGGTCCTGCTGAGGCACCATTCTTCTCGTCCTAGCCATGGAGCATGGGACCTCTGGGGTGGACTCCATGGGCTCCAGAGTTCTTCCAGCTCTCACCCATGGAGACCCTATGATTCTACTGAAGTCCATTCTGATCCTATTAGGCGGCAATTTCAATGTTCTGTCTTGAGATTTCACCATTCTGTGATTCTAACATTTTAAGTTTCCTGAATCAGGATTGCAGCACCTCATGATTCCATCATTCTAAAATTCCAGTCCTGGGTGGTTCCACCACCCTAAGATGTCAACATTCTTTTTTTCTTTTGAGATGGAGTCTTGCTCTGTTGCCCAGGCTGAGTGCAGTGGCACAATCTTGGCTCACTGTAGCCTCTGCCTCCCAGTTTCCAGAGATTCTCCTGCCTCAGCCTCCTGGGTAGCTACGATTACCGGCCCATACCACTACACCTGGCTAATTTTTGTATTTTTAATAGAGACGGAATTTCACCATGATGGCCAGGATGGTCTGGAATTCCTGACATCAGGTGATCTGCCCATCTCAGCCTCCCAAAGTGCTGGCATTACAGGCATGAGCCACCACACCTAGCCAGATGTCAACATTCTGGGTTTACATCTTTCTGATTCACCCAGCATGGGGAGGGTCATCTGCATCCAGCCAAGTGCCCTACCTGGTGTCACTTTCTGGGGTTGCCTGCTTTACCACTTCCATCTGAGGAGCAGCTAAGGCTAGGAGAGAAGCTGGAGAGGAGGTTCTCATGAACCAGGCCCTGAGCTGCCAGTTGCTCCTCAGTCTGCCAAGTCCTGAAACCTCCTCTGGGAGCCCTTGGTCCCTGTTCCCTTTGAGCCCATGAAGACGTTGGCTCAGTTGAGCACTTGCTGTGTGACTTCAAATATGCCCCTGCCTCTCTGGACCTCAGGGTCTCCTGCCCCATGTGTCCTAGATGGATGGACCTAATTTAGGGCCTCAAGGCCCGAGACCCCCTCTAACAACCAATTCCTGGGGTTGGTCCTCCAGAAACCACGTTACGAGATCCGATGGAAGGTGATTGAGTCTGTGAGCTCTGACGGCCATGAGTACATCTACGTGGATCCCATGCAGCTGCCCTATGACTCTACGTGGGAGCTGCCTCGGGACCAGCTTGTGCTGGGTCAGTCCTGGGAGGCCTCAGGTGGCAGGGTGGGGACTTGAGTTGGGCGGGAACTCTGAGGTCTGGTCACAGCCTTGCCATGGCTAGCTTATGAGACCTAGGGCTGGTGTCTTGCCTTCTCTGGCCCTCCGTCTCCTACTATGTACAATGAGGACAAACCATCCCCCAGGAACTGCCCAGCATTGAGGTTCTATGATCCTGTGACCCTGAGAGATGGGACCCCTTTGTGGCAAAAGTGGAAGGATTGAGGGCAGGCTGAGTAGCAGGCCTGATCTGACTGGGGAAGCTAAGGCGGTACAGAGGAGCGTGCTCCCTTGGGGAAGGAAGAAACCTTCCAGAGATTAAAGATGGGGCAGAAAGCAGGCCAAAAGTTGCTGAGACACCAGCAAAGATGGACGCAGGGGCATTGTGGTTGCAACAGCGTCTATTTAGGGAATACCTTGAGTCCAAGGGGGTTTAAAGAATGTCTCAGTTGACCTAAGAGAGTGGCTCTTTCCCCTCATTGGGCAGGAAGGGTGGAAGGGGGGGTGTGCAGCTTCCTGGTGGGCCAGGAGCTGAGGGATCATCTTTGCACTAGGACGTACCCTCGGCTCTGGGGCCTTTGGGCAGGTGGTGGAGGCCACGGCTCATGGCCTGAGCCATTCTCAGGCCACAATGAAAGTGGCCGTCAAGATGCTGAAATGTGAGTAGTCTTGGAGCCCTCCACATCTGGCCCCCACCTCTCCCTGCCCCTCCCCACACACTTAGCCTCTCCCAGGGTGGCCTGATGCTGATTTACGGGCACAAGAGGGGTGGTCACATGGCAGTAGGCTCCGCTCCCAAGTCTGGTTTGGGAAGCGGGTTCCTCAACCTGGCCTTCTTGGCCCACCTCCCCCTACCCTGGCCTCTTCCCCTCCTCAGAGTGTGAGTGCTCACCTCCCACCCCCGGACTGCCTGGGTCTTGCAGCACAGGGTGGGGCAGAAGAGTCAGAAGAGGCTCCCATGGTGGGGCCTCCATGACTGGGCCTGGCCTGGGGCCGCCACTTTCCTCAGCCACAGCCCGAAGCAGTGAGAAGCAAGCCCTTATGTCGGAGCTGAAAATCATGAGCCACCTTGGGCCTCACCTGAACGTGGTCAACCTGCTGGGGGCCTGCACCAAAGGAGGTACAGAACCCACTGCCCCAGAGGACTCAGGGAAAGTGCCCACCACCAAGACCAGGCCCCACCTGCCCCCTCCTCAGGCCACACACAACAGCACATTCCCGCTGGAGGGTCCATGCCCATCTGCTCCAGCACCCTCACTGCACAGTCCCAGAGGGCAGTGGGGTTTAGAAACTCACAAAATCTTCGGGCGCAGTGGCTCACACCTGTAATCCCAGCACTTTGGGAGGCTGAGGCAGGCAGATCAGCTGAGGTCAGGAGTTTGAGACCAGCCTGATCAACATGGAGAAACCCCATCTCTACTAAAAATACAAAATTAGCCAGGTGTGGTGGCGCATGCCTGTAATCCCAGCTACTTGGGAGGTTGAGGCAGGAGAATCACTTGAACCTGGGAGGTGGAAGTTGCAGTGAGCCAAGATCATGCCATTGCACTCCAGCCTGGGCAACAAGAGGGAAACTCCATCTGAAAAAAAAAAAAGAAAAGAAAAGAAAGAAAGAAACTCAGAAAATCACAACACATTCATCACTGAAGGATTAGTCAGGTCACCAGTCCCAGTGGCTTCCAGACCATGGTGTTGGCTGACACTTTTTTATTTCCACAGAACATTTTGAAAATCAATAAATGACAGCTCACATGACATTAAGATGAGTTATACTCCCACCATTGGAGACCACCAGCTTGCTAATTGGGAGCTAACTGATGACAGAAGAGAGTCTCTGTGGCTAACTGTATTTATTTGAAGCTCTGATTGCCACTTAGGCTGAAAAAAAAAATGGTATCACCATTTGCAGCTGTTTATTGTGAGATCTGGGATTTTCCTCAGCATTATGCAACCAAAACAAAATACAGAAGTGTGCTGGGTACACAGACTGACTGACGTCTGCAGCCAACACTCATTTCAAAACTTTTGTTTGTGTAGATGCCTTCAGGCTCTCACTGATGGACTTTAAGTAGATGTGCTCTAGTTGAATTTAATTACTAAAGTGATCATTGTCCACAGTGGCCTTTATCTGCTTTCTATACTGGGCTCCAAAGTAAGCTTTAGTCTGAAAACACATCAATAAGAGCTAAGACTGCTGGCCAACAGAGACATTATCTCTTTAACCCTCATGACAGCGCTTTGTGGTGGGTGGAATTAGCCCCACTTAACAGGAGGGGAAGGTAAGGCTCAGGGAGACTACGTACCTTGCTCACTGCCACAGACGCAGGAAAAGAACCCTGAGTTGCAAGGCACAAAAGCCTCCTAGCTGTCATGCCAAAGTGCCTCCCCACATTCAGCCCCTGATTAGCCTCGTGGTCTTAAGGGGACACCTGAGGGCTCCGTAGGGACTGTCTCTGAGCCTGTCCCTCCGCAGGACCCATCTATATCATCACTGAGTACTGCCGCTACGGAGACCTGGTGGACTACCTGCACCGCAACAAGCACACCTTTCTGCAGCACCACTCCGACAAGCGCCGCCCGCCCAGTGCAGAGCTCTACAGCAATGCACTGCCTGTTGGGATCCCACTGCCCAGGTACCAGGAGGGAGGTCAGGGACTGAATCTTTGGGGAACCTGAAGAGCACTGCTCCTTCTCCTCCCCTCGTCCAGGAGGAGAAGCTGAGGCTGTGACGGGGCAGTGAACAGAATCACTTGGAATAACAGTCATGCCAGGCCCTGTGCTAAGCCCTCTACAGATGTGATGTGCCATGCCTGTGTCGTGGGTGTTTGCCCTTCTGTCCAGGGCACACAGCGATGGAGGAGCAGAGGCTGTGGTGAGACCAGAGCCGGGCTTCCCAATGTACGCAGTGGTGCTCCAGGCTGTGTTCCTCTCTGCAGCCTCTACACATCAGCCTCCACACTGCCCCTCAGGGAGCTTGACTCCTGTCTTCATCTTTTCCAAAAAGAACATTTCTTAGTTCTTTTGCTGCCTACAAAGCCAAAGACAAGAGTAGCTTCAGAAAAGCATACAGAAGACATGAAAACTCACTCCTGCCCTCTCCCACATTTTAATCAATTTCCTTTTCATCTTTTTCCTGCTCATAGAGACAGATGTGTGTAGAGCCCCACAGCTCTTTGGGGAGCTGGTGCTACAGGCATAGGTATCGGGGTGACTCCTGGCTGCCCACGCTGGGTTGCAGCCAGGCACGACCATGGCCGGGTGGTGCTGGGGAGGTCACAGAAAGGCGCCTCTGTACACACCCAATTTGTGACCTTTGTCCTGGGGTGCTGTAATTGCCTCTGGGTGTGAGCTGTCTGGGTTCTAACCGTCATTTTGGCAGCCTCAGTGCCCAGCTTGGCCCAGCAGGTGGGTTGAAAAGGCTTGATCCGTGGGCATTCCTATTGAGATAGATTAAAGGAGGATGAGTGAGTGTGTGCGTGAGAGAAGAAATCCATGAGTGGCCAGGGGCAGGAAGGGAAGGAAAGGCAAAGCCTCCAGGCTCTCCTGTGATGCTCCTCTATCCACAGCCATGTGTCCCTGACCGGGGAGAGCGACGGTGGCTACATGGACATGAGCAAGGATGAGTCTGTGGACTACGTGCCCATGCTGGACATGAAAGGAGATGTAAAATATGCAGACATCGAGTCCTCCAACTACACGGCCCCTTATGATAACTATGTTCCCTCTGGTGGGTGGACGCAGTGACATAGTATCCCACACCCACACAGGCTCATGGCCTTCACATGCCTAGCTTTGCCAAAAACCCTGGGAAGAAGGGAGCCTTGTATCCATTTCATAGATGTGGAAATCGAGGCTAGCAACCTAGCCAAAACTGCTCTGTAGTGGACCCCTAAACGGAAGCCCTGTTTATGGGTCCAAAACAGGCACAGAACCCACAAGGAGGGAGAGAGTTGGCGTGTGGGAGGACCTGGGCTCTTGGGATGCTAGGGAAAGTGACCTGCCCAGCTCCAGCCCCAGGCTGGCCTAGTGTCCCTGAAAGGCAGACAGGCCAGGCGGGGCAAAAGTAGCCTAAGGGCTAATGCCAAAAGCGTTTCTGTCCAATGAGGGCATGGATAAAGTAGGAGAGCTTTGAGTTTGATATTAAGAAATCATTCTCATCTGGCCAAGTGCGGTGGCTCATGCCAATATATTGGGAGTCTGAGGCAGGTGGATCATGAGGTCAGGAGTTCAGGACCAGCTTGGCCAAGATGGCGAAACCCCATCTCTACTAAAAATACAAAAATTAGCTGGGCGTGCTGGGGAGTGCCTGTAATCCCAGTTACTTGGGAGGCTGAGGCGGAGAACAGCTTAAACCCAGGAGGCAGAGATTGCAGTGAGCTGAGATCGCATCATTGCACTCCAGCCTAGGTGACAGAGTGAGACTCTGTCTCAAAAAAAAAAAAAATCATTCCTTTTGGGAGACCTAGATGATTAGTAGCCACTTGTCTTAGACATTCAGTCCCCCAGGAGCCAAAGGGCAGGGGTCCTGTGGGCCAGAAGGAGATATGAGATAGCAGGTGACCCTTTGCTTCTCCTCTAGCCCCTGAGAGGACCTGTCAGGCGACTTTGATCAACGAGTCTCCAGTACTTAGCTACACGGACCTCGTGGGCTTCAGCTACCAGGTGGCCAATGGCATGGAGTTCCTGGCCTCCAAGAATGTACGTGTGGCTGTGGTGGGGCAGAGTGGGGGCTGTGGGGAGGTGGCCCACCCTCCCAGCCAGTGTCCTCCAAGAGTGTTCGCACACCAGCGTGGCCCTTTGTACCTGGGCAGTGATGTATTTTCCCAAAGTCCTTCATATGGAGGGGTCTTTCCCCACAATTGTCCACAAGGCCTCAGCTCCCCTCTCCCCAAACCCAGTGCGTCCACCGAGACCTGGCGGCCAGGAATGTGCTCATCTGCGAGGGCAAGCTGGTCAAGATTTGTGACTTTGGCCTGGCTCGAGACATCATGCGAGACTCAAACTACATCTCCAAAGGCAGCGTGAGTACCTTCCCCACCCCTGCAGGGCTGTCACCATGTGCCTGTGACCACAGGAACAGTTTCCCTCCCAACCAGTTTGGCTGCAGCTCATAGGAGAGCTGTGTGGGGCTCCTCGTGGCTTGCCTGACAGCGGTGATGGGCTGTGCCTGCCCAGCTGTGTATGCAGGGACAGGAAGGGGAGCCACCCAGGAGTGCATGGAGCAAGTACAGCAGTGGGGAAGGCTGGCTGTAATGAGTCCAGGGTGGGGGAAGGGGGAACAGGCTGAATGTGTTGTCCCAGCAGTGGTGGGCATAGGAAGAAGCACAGGTGACAAGGCAGGACAGATGAGCATGTCACACGCAGTAGCTGGGATTGGTTTGGTTAAAATGTGACCATCCTGCCTGTCTCTCACTGCCCCACTTTTCAGCAAACCCCGGATGGTGGCATGCTAGGCCCAGAGATCAAAGGCAGCCAACATGAGAGTGGGGGGTGCCTTCACAGGTCTCTGGCTCCCCCACTTCACTGCTCAGACCCTGAGGCTTTTCCCCAGGGACAGGGGCTGCCTTGTCCATAGCTAGTAAGAAACAGCCTCTAGTCCTCTGGACAGCAATGGGTAGACATGGGAACTGTGCTGGGCAGAGACCAGGTCCCTCACAGGGAATGGGAGGGAGGAGTGGTTGTGGGTGGGACCCACCAGGTACCCTCCTCCTGTCCCAGGTGCATAGTGGGGCTGGGGTCCTTCCTTGCACTCAGCACCCATCCTGACCCTCCCTACAGACCTTTTTACCTTTGAAGTGGATGGCCCCGGAGAGCATCTTCAACAGCCTCTACACCACCCTGAGTGACGTGTGGTCCTTCGGGATCCTGCTGTGGGAGATCTTCACTTTGGGTGCGCTTGCTTCCTCCCCCAGCCCTCGGCATCCTGACATGGTGTCTACCTTGACCGTTCATGCCTCTGGCCTGGCAGGGCTATGGATGAGTCTGACACAGGGATTCTGGTTCAGGTCCCAGCTCTGCTGCCTTCTCTCTGCTGTGTGATGTTCTTGGCCCTCTCTGCGTCTCTTTATCTCCCTGTCTGAGTATTGACGGGTTTGAAGAGTGACATCAGAAAGCCTGCTTGGCTCTCACATTCTGGCTGTCCATCCTGGGGAGGGTTGCGGTTTCTGCCATCTGGAACCCATGAAGGAGCCCACACTTCCCAATGCCACGGCCAGCATGGCTCTCCTTGTCCTACAGAAGAGGGTGCCCTGCCACCTTTCCACCCCTGAACCTGTGTATCTCCTGTCTCTGCTCCCCAACAGGTGGCACCCCTTACCCGGAGCTGCCCATGAACGAGCAGTTCTACAATGCCATCAAGCGGGGGTACCGCATGGCCCAGCCTGTCCACGCCTCCGATGAGATGTGAGTGGAGCCCCATGCATGTGGAAAGATTTTATGCTGCAAACAATAGATATCTAACTCTACTGGCTTAAACCAAAGATGAGAGATTTGTTAGCTCAGCGATCTAGAAAGCCTTGGAGTAACTGGATCCAGCCATTCAAAGGGTGGCATCAGAAAACTCTTGTTCTAGCCCTGAGCTCTGCCTTGCTCTGTGTGGCCTCTTTTTCAGTCCAGCATTGCCCAAATGGCTACCAGAAGGGTCAGCCTCATGTCCGACTGCTTGCTCCATAGTGCCAGCAAAAGTCCCAGAGCTGACCTTCAAGGGCTCAGATGGGGTCACCCCCACCATCAAGAACCAACCGCTGAAGCTGCAGGACTGAAAACTATAGGCCAAGCTTGTATCCTATGCTCACCCACGCCTAGTCAGCCCATGGGACCATGTTGGGTGGGGGTGCTGAGAGACCTCCCAAGGGAACACCCAGAGGCAGGACCTCTGGATACACCCATCCGCCACTTCCCTCCAGCTCCTTTCCGTGGCTCACCTTGTTCTGAGAGGCAGCAGCCTCCAGCTCCCCCAGCCCTGCCTTGTCCACTGGCACCCTGGGCCGGAGACCCTGACCCTTCTCCTTGTCCCCAGCTACGAGATCATGCAGAAGTGTTGGGAAGAGAAATTTGAGATTCGGCCCCCCTTCTCCCAGCTGGTGCTGCTTCTCGAGAGACTGCTGGGCGAAGGTTACAAAAAGGTGTGTTGAGGCAGGGTGGGGGTGCAGCATAGAGACCTCTGTGTTGTTGCAGCGGTGGTGGGCAAAGCAAGAAGTCAGACACTGAGTACAAGGCTCTGTGTGATGGGCTGGCATTTAGGGGACCAACCTTTGTCCTCTCTGGGCCTCAGTTTCCCTGCTGCTTCTAGGAGGGGATGGGCTGGCGCTATGAGTTTATTTTAGCATCACAGAGCTTTATGAAATGGAATCCTACATGGAAGCTGATTGATTTGATGCAGGAAGGGGTCCTATAGCACTGTCTGTCTTGCTGTCTCCCTCCTGCCTTTGCCTCTATGCCGAACCATGGGGCTCCTTCAGGAAGTGTGAATAGCCCCAGATTACATGACCATGAACGGCCTGGACACTTGGATCCTGTTACAGGATTGTCCGTCCAAGGCCCGTGGAGCCAAGAGGACCCTGAAACCCTGCCCTGTCCAGCAACAGGGGTCCAAGTGAGGAGGAAATACACATGGCCTTTAACACAGAGGCAGCTCCTTCCTTGGGTCCATTTCCCGCCTCCACATTACCCCCTGGGGATGGTCCCAGGGACCTGGGAGATGGAGTAGGGTCATTGCCACTTCACAGCAAGAGAAACTGAGGCCCTACAGAAAGAGGCTGAGGTAGCATAAGAGCCTGTACCTGTCTGCTCTGAATTTGGGGAAGAGTTAGAGTCCTGGGTGCTGGTCTGATAACCGCCCCTCCCTGGGTGGTCCTGAGCTCACCATGCCTTGTGAGATTCTATGGGAGGTGGGAGGGCAGCTCAGCCATGTGGTCTGGGCAAATCTCTTTCCCCTCTGAAGAGTGGGGCCTTCTTTATACAAAGGAGGATGGGCCAGGTTAGAAGATCCCTGAAGGCATTTCTGGCCTGACCATCCCTGTTTCTTTGGTTCTCCCTGCCCCGGGAGCAGAAGTACCAGCAGGTGGATGAGGAGTTTCTGAGGAGTGACCACCCAGCCATTCTTCGGTCCCAGGCCCGCTTGCCTGGGTTCCATGGCCTCCGGTCTCCCCTGGACACCAGCTCCGTCCTCTACACTGCTGTGCAGCCCAATGAGAGTGACAACGACTATATCATCCCCCTGCCTGACCCCAAACCCGAGGTTGCTGACGAGGGCCCACTAGAGGGTTCCCCCAGCCTAGCCAGGTAGCTACTCTGGCCTGGGGCCAAGGAAATCACATGCATTGTGTGTGTGTGTGTGTGTGTGTGTGTGTGTGTGGTGTGTGGTGTGTCAGAGGTAAGTTACCTAGGGTAAGTACTGATTCCTACCAATGAATAGAAGAGAGAATGGAACTCATTTGAACTTTGATGCCCTGAGGTAGAAAGGGTAGGCTAGTAAAAAAAATGTATGGGCTGGGACTTATTTGCAAGGTAACTTTTATTTTAGGGGGGCCCCCAGAGGTTATCTATACTCTCTCATCTCTAGGCCCTGTACTAGCCCCAAGAAGCAGCAAACCTACTTAGCATCTCCAGCACCCCTGTTGTTACTGTGGGTCCTGGCCAGCCAGAGGCCTGTGTTCTGTTCTTCAGCACCATGCCCTGGGGCCAGAGGCAGCCTGCATGGTTGTAGGAATCAGAGGTGCCTACAGGAATTCAGGACAGAATCCAGACTGGGAAGGAGATTTGTGGTTTTCTTTTGCTTTGGGAAGTGGTGAAGTGACAGCTCAGAGGGCTTTTATAGGAGGACTCTGCTGTTGCCTGAACTTAATGTCCACACAGGATCTCCTCTTTCTTTTTTTTTGAGATGGAGTTTCGCTCTTGTTACCCAGGCTGGAGTGCAATGGCGGGATCTCAGCTCACCGCAACCGCCGCCTCCTGGGTTCAGGCAATTCTCCTGCCTCAGCCTCCTGAGTAGCTGGGATTACAGGCATGCACCACCGTGCCCAGCTAATTTTTTGTATTTTTAGTACAGACAGGGTTTCACCATGTTGACCAGGATGGTCTCTATCTCTTGACCTTGTGATCCACCCACCTTGGCCTCCTAAAGTGCTGGGATTACAGGCGTGAGCCACCACAGGATCTCCTCTTAACTGGAGAGAAGGGCTCCCCACGAGGCCACACCCATCTCCAAAGCAAGATCCAGCCTAAGGTGAAGTGGCTGGAACCCTAGGCTGGGGTTCTGTCCCAGCTCTGCCAGTGGCCGCTATGAGACCTGGGAAGACTTCTCCTCTGCGAGCCTCTGTTTCTTCATATGTGCTAGGAGTGCACACAGGCCTTAGAAGGCCCCTGAAGGCCCCCATTGCTCCACCATTTGGAAAGGCGAACTGTCGGTGAATGGTACAGAGGAGGGAAGTACAGTGCTCACACAGCTTGAGGTGTGAATGCCCGCCCTGTTTTGTGCCCTCAGACAAGCTGCTTCACTGTCTAAACATTGGTGTCCTCTTCTGTAAAATACAAACGGTAAAAGTACTTCTATTAGGGGTCATTGCGAGGATTAAATGAGATAGCATACACCTTTAGGCATGCAGAGAAGGGAAATGCTGGCGGGTGGGAAATGAAGTTTGGAGCCAGCTGACTCTGCTCTGAAGTTCCAGCTCCTGCCCTTCCCTGCTGTGTGAACTGGGACAATGACTTAACCTCTCTGAGCTGCACTTTCCATGCAGTGCAGGCCTTGCATAGTTTTCACAAGGGTTAAATGAGCCGGAGTGTGTAAAGTCCACGGCGCAGGGGCAGATGCTCCAAAGGCCCTTCATGGCTGCTGCTATCATCCTCGTGGGCTCCTTCCTAGCCCTCACGCACTGCCTCCTTCCTCTAGCTCCACCCTGAATGAAGTCAACACCTCCTCCACCATCTCCTGTGACAGCCCCCTGGAGCCCCAGGAGGAACCAGAGCCAGAGCCCCAGCTTGAGCTCCAGGTGGAGCCGGACCCAGAGCCCGAGCTGGAGCAGCCGCCGGATTCAGGGTGCCCCGCACCTAGGCCAGAAGCTGAGGATAGCTTTCTGTAGGGGGCTGGCCCCCACCCTGCCCTGCCCGAAGCTCCCCCTCTGCCAGCACCCAGCACCACCTGGCCTGGCCTGGCCTGGCTGGGTCTCCTGTCAGCCCTTATCAGCTGTCCCCTTCTGGAAGCTTTCTGCTCCTGACATGTTGTGCCCCAAACCCTAGGGCTGGCTTAGGAGGCAAGAAAACTGCAGGGGCCACAACCAGCCCTCTGCCTCCGGGAAGGCCAAGTGACTCTGAGCCAGGGTTTCCCCCAGGGGACTCAGTTTCCCCATATGTAAGATGGGAAAGTTGGGCTAGGTGACACAGAATCTAGGATTCTCTCTCTGGCTGATAGGTGGGGAGGTGGAATCCCACCCTGGGGATTCCCTCCTTGGGGTTATTGAGGTGGTAAATTAACTTTTTTCTGTCCAGCCAGCTACCCCTAAAGGAATCATAGCTCTCTCCTTGCACTTTTATCCACCCAGGAGCTAGGGAAGGGACCCTAGCATCGCTGGCTGCTGGCTAAGCTGGGGCCTAGACTTGGGCAGTGCTGTCTCATCCACAACAAAGCTAGTCTCCTCCCTATGCTGCCAGTCTCTGCTTTCCCTGGCCTGAGCTGGTCTGGGCCATTAGGCAGTCTAATTAATGCTGGAGGCTGAGCCAAGTACGGGACACCCCCAGCCTGCCGCCCTTGCCCAGGGCACTTGGAGTGCACCTGGCCATAGCAAGTGCCCGCGTCTCTGTCCTTCAGGGCCATCAGTCCTGGGGCTTTTTCTTTATCACCCTCAGTTTTAATCCATCTACCAGAGTCTGCAGGGACTGATCGGCCCCGCATCTGTGATGAGGATGTTGATGTGCCAGTGTGAAGTGGCCAGTATGTGTCCCTGGCTCTGCATTGGACCTGCTATGAGGCCTTGGAGGAATTCCTCACCCTCTCTGGGCCTCGGTTTTCTCCTTTGAAAAACGAACAAGTCAGACTTAACTCCAACGGCCTTGCCAGCACTAACATTCTAGACTATTCCAGGTGGTTACACATTTGTCCAGATGAAGCAAGGCCATATACCTTAAACTTCAATCCTGAGGGTCAGCTGGGCTCCTGGGAGATTTCAGACCACACGTCACACTCTGATGACTCAGGAACCGTGCCCCTTCCCCAGGACCCCAGCAAGTCTCAAGAATGCAGCTGCCCAGACCTTGACTTAGAGTGACAGCCAGTGTCCTGAAAAGCCCCCAGCAGCTGCCCCAGGGACATGGGAAGACTGTGGGACCTCTTTCACTACCCACAATGACTTCCAGGGGTATCCTGGGCAAAAGGGACAAAGAGGGCAAATGAGATCACCTCCTGCAGCCCACCACTCCAGCACCTGCGCCAAGGTCTGTGTCGAAGACAGAAGGGACGGTAAAGATAGTTATATCTTGTAAAGGACAAGAAGCTTCAGACGGGTACCCCAAGAAGGATGTGAGAGGTGGACACTTTGGGGGTTTCCTTCTCACCCACCAGCTGCCCCATCCCTGAGGCAGTACTTCATGGGGGTATGGTTTTGTCACTGCCCAGACCTAGCAGTGACATCTCACTGTCCCCAGCCCAGTGGGCATTGGAGGTGCCAGGGCAGTAAGGGCTGTAGCCAAGACTCCCTGGCACAGGAAGGATTGGGAAAGGAGCGCAGGAAGCTCAGCCCTTCTGGGCACCAGCCCTGCATTGCAAGTTGGCACCTTACTTCCCTGGGATCCCCAAAGTTGGTCCAAGGAGGGAGAGTGGGCTCTCAATACGGTACCAAAGATATAATCACCTAGGTTTACAAGTATTTTTAGGACTCACGTTAACTCACATTTATACAGCAGAAGTGCTATTTTGTATGCTGTTAAGTTTTCCTACCTGTGTATGGTTTTTTAAGGGAAAGATTTTAATATTAAACCTGGTGCTTCTCACTCACAGACTTTGTGGTATCGCTCAGGTTTGGGTTCCTGTCCCTGGGGGATGGGGAGTTTGGAGTAGGCACATGCAGCTCACTCAGACTGGACCCCAGACAGATCCCTTCAGCTCCGAGTCTCATTACATTCATCTGTAAAGTGGGGATACTCACTCTCCAACCCCTTGTTAGGAGCTGGGCCACCTAGACCTTGGACTTGGTTTCCCAAGGTGAAAAACAGGCAGGCTTTTCTGGCTCCACGGAGCCTGGCCTGAGTTGGGCAGGAGGGTGTGGGGCTGCAGGGCTGTTTGGAGGCTCTGGTGCTGAGCCTCACTGCCCCCACCCTGTGCTTTGGCTTTGGCTATCAGCTGGGACACTGTCCCCTCCAGTGCACCCACAGGCCCAGATTGAGGCCAGTGCAACCTGTGACAGGCAGCTGCCAGAGCTCAGATTCCAAGTCCACGTGAGTCATCACTCAGATTCCAGGCCCCAGGTAGGAGCGCAGCAGATAGAGTGCCCAAGAGCATGAGAGCAAGAAGTGAGGAGAAAGTGGGGAAGAGAGAAGAGGAAGAGAGGAAGCGGAGGGTAAGGCCAGGGGAGGGTTAGGGTGGTGGCCAGGCTGTGGCTGTGAGGGCAGAGGGCTGTACACCTGGCAGGCCCGAGACCCCTCACAGCTGCAGCAGCTCAGCTGACCCTTGTGGGGCCAGCATGAGCCATACTCTCTCCTGCCGAGTTGAGGCCTGTGGGACCCTGGCAGCCACACAGGGCCAGGGGCAATAGGGCTGCTAGGGGCAGGGGGCACAGTGCAAGGAGTCTCAGACCCAGGCAGGCGTTCGCGGCCCTCCCACCTGGGCCCAGAGTCCTGTACTTGGCTCACTTCAGGGGGACTGGGTGTCAGCTTGAGATCCATCACTGTGTGTCCTTAGGCCCTCCCTTGCTCTCTCTAAGCTGGGAAAGGGTATCTCCGTTTGGGTGGGTTGTGGAAGGACCTAATTTTGGAGCCAGAGGCCTCCCTGGACTGTGTCCTGGAGTCTGGGGCTGTGGCTTCAAGGGGGGAAAGGAATGAAGCTGTGGGGCAGCTCTGACTCACAGGCCCAGTTGCCAACTCAGGGGCAGCTGAGCCACACCAGGAAAAATACCCGATGGCTGTAAGGCCTGGCCATGCAAAGCCCACCATCTCAGGGGTCCTGGCTTCAGAAGACACTCGGAGCCTGTGCCTTCTCTTCTAGCCCAGGCAGGAGCTGAATGAGGCGATACCCAGGTCTGCTCTATAAAGGGAATAACTACCCCACATTCCAGACAGGGATTGTCTCTGCTGATGCAAAAGCCTGTCTAGAGGTCGGAAGATCTCAGCTCCCTGTGCCTGCAACCTGCTCCTTACGGCAACTTGAGTGGATTACACCACGTCAGCCCTCAGTTGTCCTATGGGTAAAAGGAGCTAGGTGTCACAATAAGATGAAGGATGACAGAACTCTGGCCCCTATGTATCCAAGTTACTATGCCCCAGGGCAGTTTGGTGGCGTCACACACATTTTCTCATTTTACCGGCACGTCAATCCAATGACCCAAGTCCTACTATTTTCTCGTTACAGATGAGATGCCAGTCCAAGGTTTTTTGTTTTTTTTTCCTAAAGACGTTCATTCCAGAGCAAAGTGTGAGGGCAGTAGGAAAACAGGGAAACCAGAGAATAGTGATCAGTGCTTCCCTGTGTGTGGTGAGGTGAGGACGGTTTATACCGCCAAAAACAGGGGCGTGCAACACGATTACAGTTTCCATACAAAGGTTAATATAGAGAATCAAGATTTGATTGGCTACTATTGATTACACTTTAAGGGGGCTGCTTAACACTCATTTGTAAAGAGGTAAGGATCATCAGGTGTCTGTCTGCCAGTCATTTAGTCCAGGTTTGAATAAAGAATCAATCAGGGGCTGCCTGGTTAACCTATAACAATCTCAACACAAAAATCAGGAGGAAATGGTCAGAGAGCGGTCCTGTTATGTGACTCCATTTCCAGGGCCTAACTTGTCCCATTGGCATGATAAATTGGGTAGGTCCTGAAAGTTTGTTTTATTTTCACAATTTTGATTTGCATTCAAATCAAATCAAATGTGCATTCAGGGAGGTTTTGAAGTGACTTGCTCAACATCATCTGGTCAACGTGGCAGGGATGGGATAGGAGCCGAAGTTGGACTGACTCCCAAGTCAGCATTCAGAGAGGTAAAGAGTTCACCCCAGTTTGCAGAGCCCGGGACTGGGGAAGCCTGTGACAAAACTCCTGTCTTCTGTCTCCAGACCTGCTGGGGCTGTTTCCCTGAAAGAAACGATAGGAAAGGGCTGGATGAAAGAGGAAAGCTAAGTTCATCTGAAAGCTAGAGAAAAATAATAAAAAAAACATTTAGAGGAGAGTTTGGGCCTCTCGGGCCCCTGTGCAGAGGGCAGGAGGGTTTGGGGTAACCATAGGTCGGCCCCTGCTGGACTGCTGCCTCCCAATCTCTCCCCTCAGGCGGGCCCAGGGAAAATGAGTGAGCTGGGATTTTCCTCCCAGACAGATGAGGCACTTGGACTGCACAATTCTTCCATCACCACACTCACGGCCAGGGTCCTTGTTCCTGGAAAAAGGGGAAAGACTGAAGGGAGCTATTTCTGCCAGGGCCCTGACCTGCAGCTGATGAGGGCCTCACAGCCCCCATTCATGTCCCTTCCTCTTCTTTTTTTTTTTTTTTTTTGAGACGGAGTCTTACTCAGTCACCCAGGCCAGAGGGCAGTGGTGCAATCTCAGCTCACTGCAACCTCCATCTTCCAGGTTCAAGCAATTCTTCTGCCTCAGACTCCCTAGTAGCTGGAAGTACAGGCATGTGCCACCACACCGAGCTAATATTTTATTTTTAGTAGAGATGGGGTTTCACCATGTTGGCCAGGCTGGTCTCAAATTCCTGACCTCAGGCGATCCGCCCACCTTGGCCTCCCAAAGTGTGGGGTTCACAGGCGTGAGCCACAACCCGATCATCCCTTCTTCTTCGAATTAGGGCACCGTCTCTAACAGGCCTCTCTTATTTTAGTTACAGTGTTCGGTTTTACAATTAAAACTTATTTTCACTGGGCATCAGGACATTTCCTTGTCTTTGAATATGCCTTTCGTTTCTAATTTGTGTAAGTCTAAGTTCTGTGTAACTATAACTCTGTGTGTATGAATTTATCGTGTAGCAATTCTGCTTCTCACTATAAATAATTTTTCAAGGTTGTTTTTCCTTTATATCCATACTAATATTCATATCTGTACCTATCTACATAGAATGTAGCTATAATTTTCAACAAAACTCCCACTACCATTGTGCAACTGGTTGTTTTTCAGTTAACAATACATCATGGGCATACTCACAGGTCCGTGGGAAATACAGATATTCATTCATTCATTTTGAGAGACACGCATAGCTTAAAAGCAAGCCTGTGCCAGACATTATTTAACCAATCTCCTGAGGGGCATTTGGGCTATTTCCCATTTTTTAGGGTTATAAATTATGCTGCAATGGCCATGATTTATAAAATATATTCATTTTTGCATATTTAAGTATTTGTTTCCATAGGATAAATATGTAGACATAAAGTTGTTGAGTAAAGACATAAGGATTTAAAATGTTACTGAACAGGTGTGGTGGTGGGTGCCTGTAATGCCAGCTACCAGGGAGGCTGAGGCAGGAGAATTGCTTAACCCAGGAGGCAGAGGTTGCAGTGAGCTGAGATTGTGCCACAGCACTCCAGCCTAGGCGACAGAGTGAGGCTCCATTTCAAAAATAAAATAAAATAAAAATGTCACTGAAGTGTAAATATTCCCTTTAAAATACATATTATAGTGCTCTGGGAGGCTAAGAAAGTTAAACATAAAAACAACAGAAACAACGTTATTTAATTCTAGCTAAGTGCTCTGGACTGGTGGAGGAAGTATGGAACCTCTTCAGTTTATTGAGAAAAGTCATAAGCTGGTGACAAAAAAGAGTTGAAGACAGAAACGCGCCAAGCTGAAACATTCTCCCTGGCATAACCGGAAGCGCCAAGAGGGCTTGGCAAGGCAGGAAACTTCCCTCAGTACAATTCAGCTCTGCTGCCGCTCTGCTAAGCCATCACCCCAGATGGGGCATCCCACCATCAGGAATTCCAGCCTTCCCTCACCACCCTGCTCTGCCCCAGTCCCTCGTGGTGTAGTATTATGCTCCTACCGGTGGTCCCATCTGATCCTCACAATTAGCCTATGAGAGGAGCCAAGGGGCAATCAGCCCAGATGAGGAAGTTGAGGCTCAGAGCCATCAAGTGGCTTGGCTATGGTCACCAGAGGGAGGCTCTTGCCTGCCAGCCTCCTTGCTCCTACCTTCCCCAGGGAAGTCTAGATCCAGTTCCAGATCTCAGAGTGGGCAGCAGGCTGAGCCCTGCGGTCAGGGGCCAGCTGCCTACACAGAATGTGGCTCCTGGGATTTCCTGAGGGGGTTCCTCCTTAGGATGGGGTTCTGGGGCCACTCTGGGCCATGAGTTTCCCACAGCTCTGAAGAAAATCTGCCACCGCTGTGTAAGGGTCTGGTGAGGGGTATTGGCCTAGGGCAGGGACCTGGGGACATCACAGAAGCCAGACTGTCTGCCTGTAGCACCTCCTCCCAGCAGGCTCGTTCTTCACCCGCATGTTCTTGGCAGGGAGGTCTACTGCCTCCAGCAGCTCCCACCCCCGACCCGCTCAGGGGTCCTCGCCTTCTCCTGCCAGGCTTCACAGCAGGCTGCTCTTGCCCAGCTACCCTTTGTTTGCAGTGCCACAGTCTCTGGTTTCAGATTTGTGGGTCTTCACTCCAGGAACTCAAAAAGTCACAAACATGGAGAAGTATCAGAGTTTCTGGAAAATCACAGAAGTCTAAGTCCTCTTTTCCCTCTCTGAAGAGACAGAGGGAACCTTCCACATCTGAAAAATTTTCTTCTTCATTCTTGATCTTTCCTGAAGCATAGTGATGGTCTCGGTGCTCCCCTGCTCAAACATCTTCAATGGCTCCCCATGGCTCAATAAAGTCCAGACTCCTTCATGGAATCTCCAAAGCCCTCTCCTGTCTGATTCCAACCTCTCCTACTGCCTCTCCCGCATCTACCCTCCAAGGCCCATTCACCCTGTGTGGACCACAAGCCTCCTGACCTCTGCACCTTTTTGGTGCCACCCTCACCACCTAGAATGCCCAGTCTTCCACAGCTGAAGGCCAAAGTCTTGCTCAGTCTTGCTGCCCAGCAAAAGCTACTTCCTCCAAGAAGCTTTCCTGACTCCTCAGCTGAAAGTGATTTCTCTTCACACCCTGTGCCTCTTACGGGCCCTCGCATCTGTCCAGCATTTAGCCTCCAGGCCATGTGCACTCTTTTGCCTCTAGGCCTTCACTCTGCTGTTTCTCCTTCTCAGAACATTCTCTCCTCCTCTCCGTATCACTCCCCCAATTCCTCACCCTTCTCACTCCGTCTCAGCTCAGATAGAGCCTTCCTGGACTCCTCTCTCCTGTGGTCCCAGGACATCTTGCAACTCCCTCGTTGGCCTAGTTCCTCTCCTGGCTCTGACGATAGGCTGTGATCTGCAGAAGGGAAGGACCACACCTGACCTGTTCACCACCATGTCCCCAGAGCCAGGGACAATGATTGGGAAATACCTATTACATGCCCTTCACCTGCATTATTATCTCACTGGGTCTGAGTCAATAGCCCCTTCCCCATTTACATATGAAGAAATGAAGCCTTGAGAGGCTGGGGACCTGGCTGTGGTTAGGGGTGGGGAATGAATTCCTGGTCTTTCTGGTTCCAAAGCCTAGACTGTTCCCCTTTACCCTCAATCCTCCTGAGAGCCCCAGCCACTGATGAAGGTCAGTGGTTGAACATGTGGGCTGTTGCTCTGGGTTCTTGGGTTCAAAACCCAGCTCTGCCACTTAGCTGTGTAACTCCAGGTGGGTCACTTATCATCTCTGAGCCTTTCTTCTGTTGTAATATGGAGTAATTATAGCTCTCCCCTAAGGTGGCTGGGAGGATCGATGAGATGATCTGTGCAAACAGCTCAGTCCAGAGCCTGGCATGAAGAGTGTGCCCAGTGGACAGGATGACCCAGAACAGTCCTTCTTCATGCTCCTGTGTTAATGCAATTATTAATAGCGCCCCTTTCCTCGGCAAAGTTTCCAAATTGGATGATAAATTGTGTTAATGTCCATAGATGTCAGGTATTATCAGCTGCACTGTATAACACCTCTTAGCTACTTGTCTTACCTCCCACCATGCAGTGAGGTCCCTGCACGTAGGAAAGTGCTCTGAGCCTTGTCCTTCCTGGGCCCAGAACAAGACCTGACACATGAAGCATTTGCTGAATGAATTGCTTTTAGAGAGTGGAGAGCTTCTACTCTCTCTTCATTCATTCATTCATTCATTCATTGGATTGTTTACACTTGTCTTCATGCATCTGGCATTGACTGAGCACTCAGCTCCCAGGCAGGGCCAGGTGTAGAGGGTATAAAGATGACCAGAAGGGAGATTGGCCCTAGCAGGAAACTCCTGCTGCAGAACGAGGGGGTCAGAATGATATCACACCAATAACCACCCTCATAACTGTGATTCTGTTGACAGTGAGAAGTGCCTGGAGGCTCAGGGAGCCACAAAAGACTACAAGACAGGGACTCAGGCAAAGGGAGGCTTATGGTCCAGGTGGAAGCAGAAGTATGTGGAACAGGAAGAAAGAGTATGGGGGTGTATGCAGGAGCTGCAGGGGTTCAGTACAGCAGGGAGGGTGGATGGAGAGAGAAGAGGCAGAGATCAGATTGCAAAGGCTCCTGTAAACCCTGCTACAGGGTATGGCCTTGATCTGCACTATGGACGTGGAATAGTAATGGGAGCAAATACCTCATAGTACTTTAATTCAGACACTAGAGCTCAATGCTCAGCCCTAGAGATAGGTGTGGTTGAACCTTTCTGGCTGAGGTCAAAGAGGAACCAGCTGCCAAACTGTCATGATGCTGGGTCCCTGGTTCCTATCGTGGGCCCACCCCACTCTCTGATGGGGGACCTCCTGGGTCCTGGGGCGTCGGCTGCAGTTGGGGTTCTCTGGGCGGAAGGGCGGGGGCTAAGCTGTCCTTGACCTGGGTTTGGAGGTTTCAGGATCTAGGAGCCAGGCAGGGAAACAGGAACTAGGTTCTCAAAATGTGAAGTGTGACACGACCCACACATTCACTTCAGAATTTCCTAATCCTTGGACTGACATGCAGCCTCTTCTCAAAGCTCCTCTGCCACAGGAAGGGGTAACGTCAATCTGGGATTCTTGTTGGTCACCTTCCCAGCAGCATCCCCAAGTCTTCCTGAGTCAGGGCTTACCCCACTGAGCCCCAGGGCACTTCCACCCCATGTCCACTGGCAGTCAGCACACCCACTGCTGGGGGAGGTCAAGATCATCCTGTGCCGTGTGGTGATCATTAGAACGGGCTCTGCAGCCAGGCTGCCTGCTTCCAATCTCAGCTCTGTCATTCCCTGGCTCTGGGACCTTGGGCAAGCGAGCTAACCTCTCTCAGCCTTGGTTTCCTCATCTGCAAAATGAGTTAAAAGCATTAAATTAGATAAATATGGAAAGAGCCTGGTGTGGTACCTGGCACATAAATAGGACTCAGAAAATATTAGGGAGTCCCGTGTGCTGGCTCCCACATGTAATTCTAGCCCTTTGGGAAGGCAAGACAGGAGGAGTTTGAGACCAGCCAGGGCAACACAATGAGACCCTGACTCGACAAAAAGAAATAGAAAATTAGCCAAGTAAGAGGTGTGCACCTGTAGTCCTAACTACTCAGGAGTTTGAGGCAAGAGGATTGCTTGAGGCCAGGAGTTGGAGGCTTCAGTGAGCTATAATTCAGCCGCTGTCTCTAGCCTGGCAACAGAATGAGAATGGCCTATAAAAAAGAAAGAGAGAGAGAGAGAAAAAGAAAAGAGGCCAGGAGTGGTGGCTCATGCCTGTACCCCAGCACTTTGGGAGGCCAAGGCGGGCAGATCAGCCTGGCCACATGGTGAAACCCCATCTCTATTTAAAACATTAAAAAATTAGCTGGGCATGGTGGCAGGTGCCTATAGTCCCAGCTACTCGGGAGGGTGAGGCAGGGGAATTACTTGAACCCGGGAGGTGGAGGTGGCAGTAAGCCAAGATTATGCCACTGCACTCCAGCCTGGGTGACAGAATGAGACTCCATCTCAAAAAAAAGAGAAAAGATTGAGCCTCTAAATGCCACTTTTCCAGGAGGACAGAGTACCTTCCTGCTCACAGAGCTTTGGGATACAGCATTCATTCACTCTTTATACATCTAAAATCCTGGGATGCATAATAAGGATACCCGCCCATTGGGCAGGAATAGGGAGGCTTCCAGGAGGTAGCGAGTCTGAAGGAGCTATAGGAGTTAGCTGGATGGATAGAAATGACAGGACTAGCAGCAACCTTTGATCTTGGGGACAGAGACAGGTCCTGCCAAGGTGGCCTCGGCCCTCCCTCAGGACCACTGTAACCTCCACCCCTCTTGCTGGTTATACCCCTCCTTCCCCTAAACATGTGCCACCAGAGGGGGTTCTCTGCCAGCCTGGGTCAAGGACTTGGTGAGAATTACATGAAAGCTGGGCACACTTCCCCAAGATCACACACAAACTTTGCATCCATGTTAGGGATTCCCAGCTTTCTTCAAGGCCATCCAGGGGCTTTCAAAGGCAGTGGACTCAGCCATGAGTGAGCATGGGAATCTGCTAGAGAGCTTTACCTGTACAGGTGCCCACCTCCCACCCTCAAGTCAGCAGGCCTGGGATGGTCCTGGAATCTTCATTTTAACAGTTACCCCTGTGATTCTGAGGCTGGGGTCCCTAAACTTCCCTTAGAGGTGCACCCCTCTGGAGGCCTCCAGGCCATTAAGGACCCATGGCCCATGGGATCAAGCCCAGGCACCACACCAGGTGGTCAGGGACCCTTAGCACTTGGACCTCACCTCCTTTCTACTCTCATCTCAGCTCCATTCCTTCACACTCTTGTTGGCCCCAGGGAGTCCTGATTTTTCACCCTCTCTGCCCCTGTGCTATTCCTCTCCTGGGATTTCCTTTCTGCCTGAAGTGTTGCTACTCCTCCTTTAAGGCCCAGCTCTAATGCCACTGCTCTGGAAGGCCTCACAGACTCTCCATCCTCTTTTCCCCAGTGGCATCTGATTGTGCCCATGTCACAACACTTAGGGGCACAATCCAAGTGTGCCCAAATGTGTTGGACTTAAGAAGCTAGTGTCACACTGATGACCTTGCATATTGTTGATCTGGTGAGAGTGAGGGTGGCCAGATGTGCTTGGAGACCATGTCCCAGGAGGGACTACTAAGAAGCCAGAGTGCTCAACCTGGAGAATTGGTAACTCCGGGGACCACAAGGGCTGTCTGCATCACTGGAGGCCGGTTGAGGGACAGGGAGCAAGGCTGCCTGAGGGTCCAGAGCAACAGGTGGGTGTCATAGGGAGGCAGATCTGGCTCAGATAGAGAATCATGGGCTAACTGCTTCCCATAACAGATGGATGTCAGTGACCTATCAGAAATGCTCCAAGGGGCACAGGGGTACTGGCGAGACAACCCAGGTAGCGGGAAGTGGTGTCTGGCTACCTCGGCCTTCAACTCTGAAAATTCAGATTCTGGCTCTGAGTCTTCCCCAGCATAGCTGTGTGAGCTGAGATAAGTCACTAACCGTCCTTGACCTTCTTTTTTTATCTATACAATAGAGTTATGCACTTCACTGATTGCCTGGGACCCAAATCTGTATGAGAAAATGGAAATGAAAGTGTCTTGTAAACAATAAATGGTTCAGCCTTCTTCAGCAAGATATGAAACCCAGAAGTCAGAAATGAAAGGACAACAGATCTGACTACACAAATCTGTTTTTACAAATTAAAAACTTTGTGTGAATACAAAAACCAAAAGAACATTAGAAGTGACAAACTGATGGAAAATATTTTCAGCATTTCTGATAATAGGGTTAGCAGACATAATACAGATAATAAATAAATAGTCCAATAGGCCTTGTGCAGTGGCTCACGCCTGTAATCCCAGCACTTTGGGAGGCCAAGGCAGGCAGATCACTTGAGGTCTTCTGGAGTTCTAGAACAGCCTGGCCAATATGGTGAAACTCTGCTTCTACTAAAAATAAGAAAATTAGCTGGGCATAATGGGGGTGCCTGTAATCCCATCTACTTGGGAGACTGAAGCAGGAGAATCACTTGAACCTGGGAGGCAGAGGTTGCAGTGAGCCAAGATCATGCCACTGCACTCCAGCCTGGGCAACAGAGTGAGACTCAGTCTAAAAAATTAAAAATAAATAATAAATATTCCAATGAATCAATAAAGGCAAAAAAAAGCGCCAAATAGAAAATAGGACAAAGGATATCTGTAGAAGAAATACCAATAGCCAATACACACATGGAAAAAATGCTTATTTCACCACTCATACAGAAAGTGCATATGAAACCTCAATGAATGAACATTTTTTCCTCTCAGACTGCGAACAATTTTAAAGATCAGTGATACCCAGCATGGGAAGAATCAGTGATGCTGCATTTCCCACACATGGTTGGTGAGACTGCACATCCAGTGGGCCTTTTTGGGGGCACAATTTAAGAATATCTCCATGTTTTAACGTAACTACCCTTTGACACGGCAATCCCACTTTTATGAATGGATCCTGCTCCAATGACAGCATATTCGCACAAAGATTCATGTGCAAGGATGTCCACTGAGCATTGTTTGCAATGGAGAAAAATTAGAAAGAACTAACATGTCTATTTGTTAGAGGAATGGTGAGATAAACTGTGGTACATCCATATCATGGAATACAGTGCAGCAATTTAAAAAACATGGTAAATCTTTATGAACTAATATGGAAAGATTTCTAATATGTGTTGAATTATTTTTAAAAACCCAATGTAATAAATAACATATAATACTATTTTTGAAACTATAAAGTAGGGATGGATGGATGGGTGGATGGATGGATTGGTGGATGGATGGATGGATGCACATGTCAGTGCCCAGGCAGATGCTGGGAAGAGTATATACATACTCTTGCAAGTGGTTGAGGCGGGGATAGGGGCTGTGATTAAGAGAATAAGGGTTTGTGGGGCCTTCCATTTAGGGTGACTGCATACCTCTTTATGGATAAAAATCTTACAGTGACCACCAGTACAAAAATAAAGAAGAGTGGGAGGGGATTGCCAGCACCACTACTCTCTGCCTGGGTCCCGTGATGGCTGGTGGCGACTAGTAGGCCTGCTGACTACCTTTGCTGTTCATTTCTTTTCAGATGCCCTTCTTTCTCTTCCCTGCCTCTGGCTGGCAAAATCCAACCCTCCCAGGCCTACTCCCTCTATCAGTTGGCTGTTGCATAGCCAACAAACAACCCTTCAAATCTGCAGTGACATATACCAATAAACATGCATTTCTCACTCATCTACATTATTCAGCATATCTAGCTGGATTGCTAGGGTTTACTCATACGTCTGGGACAGCTGGGGACTCTGCTGTAATCTAGCCTTAGCCATGCCAGCTCAGGCTTATCTTTCTCACAATGACGTTAGCAACATCTGCAGGCAAGGAGAACCCCATGCAATGCCTCTCTGGCCTAGACTTGAAACGGGCACACCCTTACTTCCATCTCATTCTGTTGGTTAAAGCAGCTCCCGCACAATCAAGCCCAGATTCAAGGGATGAAGAAATAGGTATCACCTTTTTTTCTTTCTGAGAGGAACTGCCAAGTCACATGGCAAAGAGCTCAGGCACTGAAAGAAAGAATGGGGACCATTAGTGCAATCTCCTATGGACACCATAAATAGGGAAAAGACAAACCACAGAGTGGGAGAAGGTATTTGCTACCATAGAGCCAAGCATGCATATAATTATGTGTAGCTGCGTTTCACTTGTTTGTTTGGTTTATATTATACGATCGTATAAATACTACTTTTTACTAATCTGTTCCATTATTGATGGATATTTAGTTTTTTTCCAGTTCTAGACTATAATGACAAAGCCTGCTATGTATCTTAGTACACATGTGCACACATTTCTATTGTAGGTATGCCTGCTGGGGAGTAGAATGTGTTGGATCGTAAGATAATGCACTTTTTTCAACCTAAGTAAATCATGCGAAGCTGTTTTTCCAAGGGTTTGTGCCCTTACCAGCAGTGGATGAGATTTCCTGTTGCTCCAAAGCTTAGTCAACACTTGGTAAGGGAGTTAATTTCTGTATATGTTGTTAGCCGGAAATGAAGTGTACTTAAAAAAAATATGGTGAGCCAATGATCTTAGGTTCACTTAAGGCTGTCTTTCCCTCCCCTGTCCCACCAGTTCTATCATTTGTCAAGTGTCCATATCATCCATATCTAGGACTTTTTTTTTTTAAGAGATGGGCTCTCACTATGTTGTCCAGGCTGGACTCAAAAGTCCTGGGCTCAGCCTCCTGCCTCAGCCTGGATAACTGTGACTACAGGTGCGTACCACTGTGCCCAGATATAGGGATCTTTATTCTGCACCACCAGTCTATTTGTCTATCTGTGAGGCAACATCACTGTCTTAACCATCTTTATAATATTTCTGGATATCTACCAGAGAAAGAATTCCCTCTTTTTTTTTAATTTTTTTCAAGACTGTCTTGGTTATTCTCGGCCTTTTACATTTTTTTCCCATTTGTTTTATAAAAATTTAATTTATACACAATAAAATTCACCCTTTTTAGTCTACAATTCTGCTACTTTTGAAAAATGTATATGGTCATAGTTATCATTGTCATAATCAAGCTATATTTCCATCATCAAAAAAATTCCCTGTGATCCTTTGAAGCTCTCCCTTTACCTCCAGCCCCTGGCAGCCAATGATGTATTTTCTGTTTGTTTGCAAGAGTGCATATAAGTAAAATCATAGAGGATGAAGCCTTTTGAATCTGGCTTCTTTCACTTAGCATAAAGAATTTGAGTCATCCAAGTCAACGAGTATGTCAGAAGTTTGTTCCATTTAACTGCTGAGTAGCATTCTATTATATGGATACACCATAGTCTGTTTATCCATTTAACAGCTAAGGGACCTTTGAGTTGTTTCCAGTTGGAGGTGATTATGAATAAAGCCACCAGAAACATTTATTTAGAGGTTTTTTTTTGTGTGTGTGTGAACATCAATTTCCATCTTACTTGGAAGGCCTAGGAATAGGATTACTGAATTATGGTAAGTGTTTCCTTTTAACTTTATAAGATACTGCCAGACTGATTTCCAAAGTGGCTGCTCTTTTGCATCCTGACTAGCAATACATATATGAGAGTTCAATTTTCTCCTTTTTTCGCACAAACTGTAAGAAACGGCATTAAAATGAGAGTTCTATTAATAGTTGTTAGTGGCCAGACGCAGTGGATCACACCTGTAATCTCAGCACTTTGGGGGGCTGAGGTGGGCGGATCATCTGAGGTTGGGAGTTCAAAATCAGCCTGGCCAACAGAGCAAAACCCCATCTCTCCTAAAAATACAAAAAAAAAAAAAAAAAAAATTAGCAGGGTGTGGTGGTGGGTGCCTGTAATCCCAGTTACTTGGGAGGCTGAGGCAGGAGAATCGCTTGAACCTGGGAGATGGAGGTTGCAGTGAGCTGAGATTGCGCCACTGCACATCAGCCTGGTCAACAAGAGCAAGACTCTGTCTCAAAAATAAAAGAATATTTGTTTGTATCCTCATCTTTATTAGGACTTGAAACTGTCAGGTTTACTGATTTTTGGTTTTAGCCATTTCAATAAGTATGCAGTGGTATTTCATTGTGGTTTTAGTTTGTATTTTCCTAACAAATATCGATGTTGAGCATCCCTTTTGTATAGCAAATTATCTTATCATTTAAATATATATTCTTTGTTCAATGTTTTTCTCATCTTTACTGAATTATTTATTTTCTTATTGAGTACTGAAAATTCTTTATGTACTCCTGATATAAACCCTTTATAAGATATGTGATACCAAATATTCTCTCTTGGTCCGTAGTTTGTCTTTTAACCATCTCTTTAAAAGAGTAGAAGTTTTAAATGTTGATGAAGTCCAATTTGTAGATTTCTTTAAGGTTAGCCAAGTGAAACAGTGGGAGTGGAGAAGGAACAAAGAAATCTGGGACTAGTTGTGATCAATTTGCTGTAAACACCACTGCACTCAGGCAGCCTAATTTTTTTTCTTGTATAGATTATATGGATCTTTTTAAGTGTTGTGTTGAAGAAATCTTTCCATAACCCTCAAGGTCACACAGATTTTTCTCTATTTCTTGTAATAATCATATGGTTTGCATTTAGATCTTTGATCCATTTTGAGATAATTTTGTATAAGGCTTAAGTTATAGATTAAGGTTTTCTATGTTAGTTTGATTTTTATTTTTGCTTTTGGCATGTGGATATCCAGTTGTTCCAGTACCACTTTTTGGAACGCCTATTTTTTATTCATTTATTACTTTTGCAACATTGTCAAAAATCAATTGGCCACATATGTGCAGGTTTATTTCTGGGCTCTGTTCTGTTCCATTGATGTACTTGTCTATCCTTTCACTAGTACTATATTATAGCTTTATAGAGTCTGTCAACCAGGTAGTATGAGGGCTTCAACTTCATTCTTTTCCTAAATTATTTTGGCTAAACTAATTCCATTATGCTTTCATATAAATTTTAGAATCAGCTTATCAATTTCTACAAAAATTCCTGCAGAAATTTTGATTGGCATTTTGTTGAATCTGTAGGGTAACCTGGAGAAGAATCAGCATGCTTAAAAATATTGAATTAACAAACTCATAAACATGACATATCTTACCATTTATTTAGGTCTCATTCATTTTCTTTCTTCACTGTTTTATACATAGTGTACAGATTTGCACATATTAAGATTTATATCTAAGTATTTCATGTTTTTTTATGCTATTGTAAATAGTACTTTAGAAAATTTTCACTTTTAATTTAATTGATTTTTCATATTGACTTTGTATTCTGTGGTCTTGCTAAGTTTACTCACAGTTATAGTAACTTTTTTGTAGATTCTTTGGCATTTTCTATGAAGACAATTATTTCATCTCCAAATAGAGACCTTTATATTTCATCTTTTGAACTCTCTCTTCTCTCTCTTTCCCTTCCTTCCTTCCTTCTTTCTTTTTCCTTCCTTCCTTCCTCTTTCTCTTTCTTTCTTTCTTTCTTTCTCTCTTTCTTTCTTTTCTTTCGTCTTTTTTTCTTCTTTCTTCTCTCTCTCTCCCTCCCTCCCATCCGTCCTTCCTTCCTTCCTTTCACCCTTCTTTCTTTTTTTGAGACAGAGTGTCACTTTCTCACCCAGGCTAGAGTGCAGTGGCATAGTCCCTGCTCACTGCAGGCTGGACCTCCTGAACTCAAGTGATCAGCCTCCCAAGTAGCTAGGACTATAGGCGGGCACCACCATGCTAGGTTATTTTTTATTTTTTATTTTTTGTGGAGACAGGATCTGCCTATGTTTCCGAGACTGGTCTCAAACTCCTGGACTCAGGTGATCCTCCTACCTTGGCCTCCCAAAGCACTGAGATGACATTGTGAGTCACCACACCTGGCCTTTTTCTTTTTCTTGCCTTGCTACAGTGTCTAGGGTCTCCAGTACACTGTTGAATAATTCAGTATAACGTTGAACAAATATCCTTGCCTTGTTTCTCATCTTAGAGGGAAAGTATACAACCTTTTATCACTAAGTTTATGTTAGCAGTGGGGTTTTTACAGATATCCTTCATATTGAGGAAATTTCTTTTAAAAATGAACACTGAATTTTGTCAAAGTATTTTTCTGCAGCTACTAAGAAGCCTATATAATTTTTAAAAAAATTTTGATATGGTAAATTATATTGCTTGATTATTGAATGTTGAACATTTTAATCTTTAATTCCTATAATAAATGCTGTTTGGACCTGATGCATTATATTTTTTATGTATACTTAAATTTCGTTTGCTAAGATTTTCTTCAGAATTTTGCATCTATTTTCATAGGGGATATTGGTCTATAATTTTATTTTCTTGCAATATCTTTGTGTGGTCATGATATTGAGATACTGCTGGTATCATACAATGAATTAAAAAGTGTTCTCTCATATGCTATATTATCAAAGAATTTTTGTAGAATTGGTATTCTTTTTTTTTTTTTTTTTTTTTTTTTGAGAAGCGGTTTCACTCTTGTTGCCCAGGCTGGAGTGCAATGGCACTATCTCAGTTTACTGCAAGCTCCACCTCCTGGGTTTGAGCAATTCTTCTACCTCAACCTCTCAAGTAGCTGGGATTACATGGATGTGCCACCATACCTGGCTAATTTTTGTATTTTTAGTAGAGACGGGATTTCACCATGTTGGCCAGTCTGTCTCAAACTCCTGACCTCATGTGATCTGCCTGCCTTGGCCTCCCAAAGTGCTGGGATTATAGGCATGAGCCACCGCGCCTGGTCAGTATTATTTATTTCTTAATTGTTTGGTAGAATTTGCCAGTGAAACCACTTGGGCCTGAAGAGGTTTGTTTGTTTGTTTATTTTTTGTTAGAAGCTTTTTAACTACAAGTTTAGTTTTTAAAAATAGATACAGGACTGCTTATGTTATCTATTTCTTCTTAAGTGAGTTTTAGCAGTTTGTAAGTTTCAAAGAATTTGTCTGTTTTATGCAACTTACTGAATTTGTTGATCTAGAGTAGTTCATAGTATTTCCTTATTATTCTTTTCGTGTTGGTAGGGTTGGTATTGATATCTACTTTCCATTCTTAATATTTGCAATTTGTGTTTTTCTTGTTTTTTTTTTCTTGGTAAATGTTATCAATTTTTTTTCAGTGAAAAAGCTTTTGGTCTTATTAATTTTCCTTCTTTTGTTCTGGATTTTATTGATTTCTGCTTGTGTCTTTATTTCCTTCCTATGGTCAATTTGACTTTAATTTGTTCTTTTTTAAGTTTCTTAAGGTGGTAGCTTTAGACCATTGTTTTCTTATTCAATTCAAAATGTTTTCTAATTTCTCACATGATTTCTTCTTTGACTCATGGGTTGTTTATAAGTGTATTGTTCAATTTCCAAATATTTTCAATTTCCCAGATACCATTTTGTTAATAATTTCATTTGATTCTGTTGTGATGCAAGAAATATTTCGCATAACTTAATTATTTAAACTGTTAAAGATGTATTTTAAATGATAGAATTTGATCTGTCTTGGCGAGTGTTCTCTACGTCCTTGAGAAGAATGTGTATTCTGCTATTGTTAGGTGGATAAATATCAGTTAGGTCAATGGTTTATGGTTTTATTCCAGTTTTCTTTTTCTTTTTTTTTTTTTTTTGAGACGGAGTTTCGCTCTTGTTACCCAGGCTGGAGTGCAATGGCGCGATCTCGGCTCACCGCAACCTCCGCCTCCTGGGTTCAGGCAATTCTCCTGCCTCAGCCTCCCGAGTAGCTGGGACTACAGGCACGCGCCACCATGCCCAGCTAATTTTTTGTATTTTAGTAGAGACGGGGTTTCACCATGTTGACCAGGTTGGTCTCGATCTCTCGACCTCGTGATCCACCCGCCTCGGCCTCCCAAAGTGCTGGGATTACAGGCTTGAGCCACGCGCCCGGCCTTTATTCCAGTTTTCTATATCCTTACTGATTTTGTTGTTGTTGTTGTTTGAGATGGAGTTGTGCTGTTGTTACCCAGACTGGAGTGCGATGGTATGATCTCAGCTCACTGCAATTTCTGCCTCCTGGGTTCAAGCAATTCTCCTGCCTCAGCCTCCCGAGTAGCTGGGACTACAGGCACCCACCACCATGCCCAGCTAATTTTTGTATTTTTAGTAGAGATGGGGTTTCACCTTGTTGACCAGGATATTCTCGATCTCTTGACCTCGTGATCTACCCGCCTTGGCCTCCCAAAGTGCTGGGTATCCTTACTGATTTTCTCCCTACTTGTACTACCTACAACTGGGAGAGGAGTGCTACAGGAGATTTTTATATCTCTCCTTTCAGGTTTATCAGTTTTGTTTCATGTAGTTTGAAGCTCTGTTCTTAGGTACATATACATCCAGGATTGTTATGTCTTCTTGTAAAATTGATTCTGTTTTCACTATGTAATGTTCTTCATTATACCTAGGAATATTTCTTGTTCTGAAGTCTGCTTTGTCTGATATTAATACAGCAACTCCAGCTTTCTTTAAGTTTTATTTTATTTTTGATTGACACATGATAATTGTACTTTTTTTTTTTAAATGGAATTTTACTCTTGTTCCCCAGGATGGAGTGTAATGGCGTGATCTCGACTCACTGCAACCTCTGCCTCCCAGGTTTTGGCAATTCTCCTGCCTTGGCTTCCTGAGTAGCTGAAATTACAGGCATGAGCCACCACCCCTGACTAAATTTGTATTTTTTTTGAGACATAGTTTCACTCTTGTTGCCCAGGCTGGAGTGCAATGGCATGATCTTGGCTCATTGCAACCTCCGCCTCCCAGGTTCAAGATTCTCTTGCCTCAGGCTCTCTAGTAGCTGGGATTTTACAGGCTCCCACCAAAATGCTTGGCTAATTTTGTATTTTTAGTAGAGATGGGGTTTCACCATGTTAACTAGGGTACTCTCAAACTCCTGATCTCAGGTGATTCACCCACCTCAGCCTCCCAAAGTGCTGGGATTACAGGTGTGAGCCACTGCACCTGGCCTAATTTTGTATTTTTAGTAGAGATGGGGTTTCACCATATTGGTCAGGCTAGCCTCGAACTCCTGATCTGGGGTGATCTGCCCACCTCGGTCTCCCAAAGTGCTGGAATTACAGGTATGAGCCACCACACCCGGCCTCAATAATTGTACATATTTATGGAATACAATGTAATGTTTTGATAAACGCATATATTGTATAATGATCACATTCGGGTAATTAGCATGTCTATCACCTTAAACATTTATCATTTCTTGTGGCGAGAACATTCAAAATCCTCTCTTTTACCATTTTATTAGATGTTTTCTATTTATTCCATCTGGTCTTCTTTCTTTTCATCTTCATCTGTCTTCCTTTGGATTGAGTATGCATTACGTCTCCATTGCTTTTCCACTATTGGCTTATAATTTATATCTCTTTAAAAATTTTTTAGTGATTAAAATGAGAAAAAAATTTTTAGGAACTGTCCTAGGTTTTACAACATATATCTTGATCAAAGTCTACCTTTAAATGATAACATGTTACTTTAAATATAGCATGAGGGCCAGGGTGCCATGGCTCACACCTATAATCTAGCATTTTGGGAGGCTGAAGCAGGCAGATCATCTGAGGTCAGGGGTTCGAGACCAGCTTGGCCAAATGGTGACACCTGTCTCTACTGAAAATACAAAGATTAGTTGG
Source organism: Callithrix jacchus (assembly GCF_049354715.1). Lineage (NCBI taxonomy): Eukaryota > Metazoa > Chordata > Mammalia > Primates > Cebidae > Callithrix > Callithrix jacchus. The sequence continues at coordinate 48,807,217 of NC_133503.1, read as the reverse complement.
ACATGGTGGCAGGTGCCTGTAATCCCAACTACTCAGGAGGCTGAGGCAGGAGAATCGCTTGAACCTGGGAGGTGGAGGTTACAGTGAGTCAAGATCATGCCACTGCAGTCCAGCCTGGGTGACAGAATGAGACTCCATCTCAAAAATCAAACAAAAAATATGCATATGGCATGAGGATCTGACAACGGTATGCTGCACACCCTTCCTTCCCGTCTTTTGTAGAGCAGCAATTCCTCCTTATCAGCAATTTCAGTTACCTGTGATCAATCCAGGCCACAAAATATTAAGGCACTTGGAGTGAAAGAAAGACTACATTCATATGGCTTTTATCACAGCATACTGCTATAATTGTCTTATTGTATTATTAATTGTTATTGTTAATTTCTTACCTTGCCTAATTGATAAAGTTTATCATAGGTATGTAGGTGATATGGTTTGGCTGTGTCCCCACCCAAATCTCATCTTAAATTGTAATAATCCCCACCTGTCAAGGGTGGGAGCAGGTGGAGATAATTGAATCATGGGGGCAGTTTTCCCCATACTATTCTCGCCGTAGTGATTAAGTCTCACGAGATCTGATGGTTTTATAAATGGGAGTTCCCCTACACACACTGTTTTGCCTGCCACCACATAAGATTTGGCTTTGCTCCTCCTTTGTCTTCTACCATGATTGTGAGACCTTCTCAGCCATGCTGAACTGTGAGTCAATTAAAACTCCTTTCCTTTAGAAATTACCGAGTCTTGGGTATGTCTTTATTAGCAATATGAGAACAGACTAATACAGTTGGCACAGGAAAAAACAGCATATCCAGTACTATCTGCAGTTTCAGGCAGACACCTGAAACTGGAATTGTCATAAATGCATATGTAAGGTAGTGTATGACAACAATATATTTCACTTTTAATCTGCTATAAATATACATTACTACTACTTTTGCTTTAAATTAGATATTGGCAAACTATAGCCTATGGACCAAATGTAGCCCGCCTCCTGTTTTTGTAAATAAGGTGTGATTAGAACATAGCACTTTCCATAGTTTATGTGTTGGCTAAGCTGCTTTTGCACTGCAATTGCAGAATTAAGCAGTTGCCCTAAAGACCGTATGACCACAAAACCTAAAATATTTACTATTTGGTCCTTGACAGGAAAAAATTTCTCAATGTCTGTTTTAATAGTTATCTTTTCAAGCATTTAAAAGGCAACAGTTTTGTTTTGTTTTTCTAAGACAGAGTCTAGCTCAGTCGCCCAGGCTGGAGTGCAATGGCGTGATCTCAGCTTACTGCCTCCACCACCCAGGTTCAAGCAATTCTCCTGCTTCAGCCTCCTGAGTAGCTAGGACTACAGGCACGTGCCTCCATGCTTAGCTAATTTTTTTCTGTATTTAGTAGAGATGGGCTTTCACCTCATGATCCACCCCGCTCAGCCTCCCAAAGTGCTGGGATTACAGGCGTGAGCCACCGCACCCATCCAAGGCAACATTATTTTTTATGCTAACCTTTATTCCATTTCCAGCACTTGTTATTTTTAAATGTATATCCAACTTTCTAGCTGGTATCATACTCTTTACCTGAAGAACTTCCCTTAGCATTTTTTTTGTATTGGTCTGCTGACAATTAATTCTGTTAGTTTTTGTTTAAGGTAATCTTTATCCTTTCTGTTTTTTTGAGATAAAATTTACATAACATAAAATTAAACATTAACCATTTTAAGATGTACAATGGCATTTAGGACATTTACAATGCTGTGCAGCCATCACCTCTATCTAGTTCCAAGACATGTCATCACCCCAAAAGAAAACCTCATAAACAACCACTCCCCATTCTCCCTTCCCACATCCCCTGGTAACCACTCATCAACTGTCTGCCTCTCTGGGTTTACCTGTTCTGGATGTTTCGTATAGATGGAATCACATGTCATTTTGTGTCTGGCTTCACTGATTTAACACAGTGTTTTCAAGATTCATCCACATTGCAGCAGGTATTCATACCTTTTTGTAGCTGAATAATATTCCATTGTATGGTCACATCATATTTTAGCTGTCCATCAACTGTTTCCACTTTTTGGCTACTGTAAACAGTGCTGCATTGAATATCTGTGCGCATGTATTTGTTTGAGGTCCTCTTTCCCATTCTTTTGGTTTTACCTACAAGTGATATTTTTGGATCCTATGATAATTCTATGTTTAACTTCTTGAGGAATTGTCAAACTGATTACCATAGCAGCTGCACCATTTTTCATTTTCACCAACACTGTACAAAAGTTCCAATTCTCCACACCCTCACCAACACCTGTCATTCTACAATTTTTTTTATTATGACCAACCTAGTATATATGAAGTGGTATCTCATTGTGGTTTTGATTTGCACTTCCCTAATGATTAATGATGAATTTTTTATATGCTCTGGAGAAATGTCTATTCAATTTTTTGTCTATTTTTTTAAAAATTATTTTTTGATTTGGGAGTACATGTGTATGTGTATTACATGGGTACATTGGATAATGGTGGGAATTTGGCTTCCAGTGTACCCAATACCCAAATACTGACCATCATACCCAATAGGTAATTTTTCACTTTCTTTCTGCCCCCTCCCATTCCCTTCTATCCTTCCCCCTTTGGAGTATATTCTCTCCATCTTTATATCCATGTTTAGCTTCCATTTATAAGTAAAGACATGCAGTACTTGAATTTGCCTATTTTTAAATTTGTCTGTCTTTTTGTTGTTGAGTTGTAGGAAACACTACAACTTTCATTCTACATATTTGTTCTGGATATATTTATTCTGGATATAAATATTCTGTGTGTTTTTGTTCTCTTGACAGTGTCCTTTGATGCACAAAAATGTCTAATTTGGATTAAGTCCAATTTATCTATTTTTCTTTGCTTGCTTGTGCTTTTAGGAAGAAAGCATATCTAAGAAATCATTTCCAATTCCAAGGTCATGAATATTACCTCTATGGTTTCTTTTAAGGGTTTAATAATTTTAGCTTTTATATTTAGGTCTTTAATTCACTTTGAGTTAATTTTTTTATGTGGTGTAAAATAAGGGTTCAACTTCATTCTTCTGCAAGCAGATATGTAGTTCTTTTAGCACCTATGTTGAAAAAACTGGTCATTCTCCATTGAATGGTGTCGTCACCCTTGTTGAATATCAGTTGTCCATAGATGTGAGAGTTTACTTCCTGACTCTCAACTTTATTCTATTGATCCATACAGCTATTCTTATGTTGTTGCCACACTATTTTGATTTCTGTAGCTTTATAGTAGGTTTTGAAATTGGGAAGTGTGACTTGTCCATATTCTCCTTTCTCAAGACTGTTTTGCATATTTAATGTCCCTTGAAGTTCCATATGAATTTGAGAGTCAGCTTTTCCATTTCTGCAGAAAAAGCCTGTTGGGATTTTGATAGGACTTATTTTGTACCTATAAATCACTTTGGGAGTTCCTGCCATCTTATTAAATATTAAATCATCCAACTGAGGTAATTTTTCATTTATTAAGGTTTTCTTAATTTCTTTCAAGAGTATTTTGTAGTTTTCATTGTAAAAGTCATGCATCTCCTTGGTTAAGTTTATTCCAAAGCATTTTATTATTTTTGATACTATTGCAAATTAAATTGTTTTCTTAATTTCCTTATTGGAGTATTGCCAGTACCATAGAGTTATGTTTGTTGATCTTGTATCCTGCAGCTTTGCTGAATTTGTATATTAGCTCTAACAGTTGTTTTTTGTGGATCTTTTAGGATTTTTCTATATATAGGATCATGTCATCTGTGAACAGAGATAGTTTTACTTCTTCTTTTCTAATTTGGATGCCTTCTGTTTCTGTTTCTTCTTGATTGCTCTGGCTAGGACTTCCAGCACTATGTTGAACAGAAATGGTGAAGGCAGGCATCTTTGTCTTGTTCCTAAAGGAACCAGCTCTCAGTCTTTTACTATTGAGCTAGTTGTGCTTTTTCACATGTGCCTTTAATCATATTGAGGCTGTTCCTTTTTATTGCTAGTTTGTTGGGTGGATTTGGTTTTGCTTTGATTTTTTTTTTAATGTAGAAAAGCAATTTATTCCATTTTAAGCTCTTACACAGTTAGTCATGGAGAGTAACAGGCCTGCTGGTGAAACAGGTCACCCAAAATGGAGATGGCATCAAATAGTGGTCAAGGATGAACTCCTGAAAAAATAAAGCAACTTTTATCAAGCATTTATTTAATTTTTAAAACAAATACAAGGTATTGATTCACTCTTCTCAACTTGACAGTCTACCTGTGCATAACTGTCAGGTAAAAATGTACATCTTTACAACTTGGTGGTCCCAAGTTAAAAAACAAAAACATCATTTCACAGAAAGGAAAGAAACCATATGAAAACAGTTCAAGAAACACACTAATGAGCAAAAGTATATGGGGAAAGAGGAATGTGTAGTTCTGACTTAACTGAAGAAACCAAGAGGAAACTGGTCTACATATGAAAATCTGCATCCTGGAAAGTCAGGTGTCAAGATTTTTGAGTAGGAATCTATATGACTTGAGTCCCCGTATTTCCCGAATGAAAGTGAAATCTTCCAGTATTTATACTTCATGGCTCAGATACCTACCTCATTTGGCTCTATTCCTTACTCACTCTAGCCTTTACTTAAATGAGTCTGAAAAGCTTGGGATATAGGATAAGAAGAAAAATAATCACACATTCCCCTTTCTGTAGCTATTTTAGACCTGGATTTGTTACTAGAACATTCCTGAAGAAAATGTCAATGTAAGTCTCTGGCTTTGCTGACTCAAGCCCTCCCACTAATATTTAGAAAACACTTGCTGTTTGGGCTAATCGCATTATTGGTGGTACCTGTTATATAGAAGGATAGCTGAACAAAGTCAGTGTCTCAAAATGAGTGTTAAATCAATCTCAGGGTTGAGAAGAAAAGAAGGGGAGTCTAAAATCACAAGAAATAAGGACATATCTAGGACCATTGTCCTTTTAGATCCACGCTTCCTTCAGGATCTTCATCGTTATAAATGTTCTCTGCCATTTGCCACACTTGCATGATATTGTCTGATAAAGGACAAATCACCCAAGGGTCACTGGGATTCCAGGAGAAATCAGGTATCTTGGCAATGTGACCACCATGAATGAAAAATAACTCTGCTGGCCTGTCTTCTGCATCTTCTAGGGGTTGTTCCTCTCCAGTTTTATTCAAATCCTAGACATTCAGTCTGCAATGAGTACCACTGGAAGCCAAAATAGTCTCATTGTGAGGTGACCACTGAACCTGGGATTTTTCATCCTTATGTGATTCAAAGGAATGCAACTTAAGTTTCAGATTTCTCAGATCCCATAAGGCAACAGTCTTGTCAGCTGATCCTGTGGCAAGAATGAACTCACTGTAAGGATCGAAAGAGAGGCAGTTCACTTCAGCAGCATAAGCAGAGTGGCTTGGTTTGGAAGTATTGTTTGAACGAGTATCCCAAATCATAAGTGCCTGATCAGCTACTGACCCAAACAGAGACTCATGGAGCAGATGCCAGGAAACATCTTCTGCTACTGCTCTATACCCTCTAAAGACGGTCTTCCCACCCACCACTTTTCCCTCCTTTGAATGGCACTGATGTCCCACAGGCAGATGGTGTGGTCATCTGAAGCACTAAGCAAGTGCCCACTGAGATTTGGGTTCCAAGAAAGCCCATAGCCTGCCTTCTGATGTCCACAGAGTCACAAATTGGGGTTGCACTCTCCAGGAGGGTCTGGTTTAGAAGGATGTTTTGTATAGTCAAAGACAAGAACATCACTGGAAGGAGTCTTTGTTGCAATGATACAAAGGTTCTGGGGCATATAATGGGCCCTATTTACTTCTTCTTCATGGTTGATCTTGATTTCTATTTCAATTTTTCCACTAACTGAACCCAAACCTCCAAATTCTCTTTTTTCACGTCGTAGTGTGATGCATCAAACTGAGCATCATCATTAGGGAGCTGCACACTGGCTATAACTAGATGGTTTTGTTCATCCCATGTGTGTGTCCACAGGACGAGTCGATGAATGCTGAACTCTTTCCCTTCTGGTCTGGTTACACCTGGAAGCCACTGGGCAGTTAGACCGGGTAACTCCAGAGCATGGGTCATCACCAAGTCATAAAGAAATGTGTGTTCTTTTTCCATGTTTTATACCCCTTGTTGATCACTCGTTCTTCCATTGCATTGTTGAAGGTTGCTTCCTTGTTGGCCATGGCAGGCAGGTGAGTGGGAAGGGAGAAGGGGAATCCTGGAGTTGAGCGTTGCAGGAGGGGTGGGAGGCTGCAGGTCTGTTTTGGTTTTAATGAAAGCATGTTGGGTTTTACAGTTACATCGACTGACATGATTATATGAAGATTTTTTTCATTCTATTAATGTGATATATATGTTAAACCACCATTGTATTTCTGGGACAAATCCCACTTCATCATGGTGTATAATCATTTTAATAGGCTGTTAGATTTGGTTTGGTAGTGGCTAGGTGCAGTGGTTCACACCTGTAATCCTAACACTTTGGGAGGCCAAGGTGGGCAGATTGCTTGAGGCCAGGAGTTTGAGACCAGCCTGGCCAAAATGGTGAAACCCCATCTCTACTAAAAATACAGAAATTAGCTAGGCATGGTGGCACGTGCCTGTAATCCCAGTTATGCGGGAGGCTGAGGCACGAGAATCACTTGAAAGTGGGAGGTGGACGTTGCAGTGAGCCAAGATTGCTCCACTACACTCCAGCCTGAGTGACCCTGTTTAAAAAAAAAAAATATTTTGTTGAAAATTTTTGCATTTAAATTCATTCATGCATTTATATTGGTCTGTAGATATCTTTTTTTGCAATGTCTTGGGTCTGGCTTTGGTATTAGGAAAACGCTGACTTTATAGAATGAGTTGAGAAGGATTGGTATTAATTCTTCTTTAAATGTTTGGGAGAATTCACCAGGAAGCCATCTGGTCCTGGGTTTTGCTTAGTTGGGAGGTGTTTAATTACTGATTAAACCTGTTTCCTTGTTATAGGTTTATTTGGACTTTCTTTTTCTTCTTGAGTCAGCTTTGATTGTTATTCATGATTGCTAAATGTTCAAAATGCTTTTCTGAAGAAGTAAGTACATATATATCTATACACACGCACACATTCATACATACAAATACACACATACACACCACACACACACCTGAGTACATGGGAATGATCATTTTCCTGGATCAATGTTATATCAGAATTTTTCAATTTCAAGAAGTAACTTTAGCCTGAGTATGGTGGCTAATGCCTATAATCCCAGTACTTTGGGAGGGCAAGGTATGCAGATAGCTTGAGCTCAGAAGTTCGAGACCACCCTGGACAACATGGTGAAACCCTATCTCTACCAAAAATACGAAACTTTTCCAGGAATAATGGCACATGCCCCTGTAGTCCCAGCTACTCAGGAGGCTGAGGTAGGAGGATGGCTTGAGCCCAGGTGGTGGAGGTTGCAGTGAGCTGAGATCACTGCACTCCAACCTGTGTGATAGAACCAAACCCTGTCTCAAAAAAAAAAAAAAAAGAAGAAATGACCATGTTCTTCAGAGATAAGAAGTAAAGTAAAGTAACAAGAGAATCAACTAAAAGAGGTAAAAGCAATTGCCTTCGGGAAAAGAGGGAGCAAAGGAATGCTATATATTTTTTAAGAATTATGCAAAACACTTAGATTCTTTTTAAAAATAAACAATGTAAGTAACCCATGAAAGACAGTTTTACAACCAGACTGCTGGGATCCAAATCCTATCTCTACCATTTGGTAGCTGTTTGAGCATGGACAAGCTCAAGGTGCTCGATCTCTTTGAGCTTTAGTTTTCCCATCTGTGAAATGAGCATGGCAATAGTACTCACTTACATAGTTTTGCAGGACTAAAGGAGACAGTGAATGTAAAGGATTTGGCTAGTAAGTGTTCCGTAAATGGAAGCTTATTGCCAGTATTATCAGACTCTCCCAGACCAACCTGTACATGTGAAAAAAACAAACTCTGCTTGTCCTATAGTCTCACAACACAAAGTACTCTGACACGAAATGTGGGGAATGAATGGGGCAAATTGCCCCATTAGATCAAGCAATCAACCAATTGTTCAGATTCTGCAGCAGACACAAATCTGGCGCCCTCCAATTCAATTCGAACACTATTTACCTAGAGATAGCATCAGCTCTCACAGGTTGAAGGCTTGAGCCCAGGAGTTTGAGGCTGCAGTGAGCTATGATCAAGCCACTGCACTCCAGCCTGGGCAACAGAGTGAAACTCCATCTCTAAAATAATAATAATAATACATTTTTAAAGGACACTTATTACTTTAGAGATTCCAAGGATTTTAAGGGTCGTAAGCCAGGAAATGGGGACGAAAACCATATATATATATTTTAATTTCACAGTATCACACAACCTGTCTTCTCTTTGGGCTCTACCAGAGCCGCCTGATCACTCTGGAGACCCTCATTTGTGCTACTGACTGCCTGGCTGCTCTTGGACATGTCTCTTCTCTCAGGACCCCTTGCAGGTGGCTTTAGAAGGGCCCCAAACTTAGCTAGCTCCCTCCAGGCTCAGACGGGCCCTGCCCCAGACTCCGACTCCTCCCTCTTGGGGTCAAAGCTTTGTTTTCTTCTTAAAAACCCAAGATTTCCAAACTCTGTGGTTGCCTTGCCTAGCTAAAAGGGGAAGAAGAGGATCAGCCCAAGGAGGAGGAAGAGGAAAACAACACAAACAACCAGTGCAGAGGAGAGGAACGTGTGTCGTGTCCCGATCTCTGCAGAGCCGTAGCTGGGAGCTCCGTGCCCTGGGTACCTCCCAGCCCTGCACCTGCCTGCCACTTCCGCACCGAGGCCATGGGCCCAGGGGTTCTGCTGCTCCTGCTGGTGGCCACAGCTTGGCATGGTAAGAACAAAATGGGGTATGGGGGACTTTGGTGGGGGTGTGACGGAAGACTCCCCCATGAAAGGACTCAGCCCTTGCCCCTCTCTGGGTATCCCCAGACTGTGTTTTCATCTCCCCAGCACTGGGCTGCAGGTTTGTGGTATCTGCTTTGGAGAGGTAGTGGGGGGAAAGGATGTGGATGGGGTGGAACTGGCCCAGCTGGGGCTGTGGATCTGTCCCAGCTCCGCCATCAGCTCACTGCATGTCCTGAACAAGCCTCTGATGCTCTTGGGGCTTCAGTGTCCACTTCTATTCAATTGCAGGTGTTGGGGGCCAGGGGAAAGTGATAGACTGGACCAGAACAGTGCTTTTCTTTTCTTTTTTTTTTCTTTGAGACAGAGTTTCGCTCTTGTTACCCAGGCTGGAGTGCAATGACACGATCTCGGCTCACCACAGCCTCCACCTCCTGGGTTCAGGCAATTCTCCGGCCTCAGCCTCCTGAGTAGCTGGGATTACAGGCACACGCCACCATGCCCAGCTAATTTATTTTTTGTTTTTTGTTTTTTTTTTTAGTAGAGACAGGGTTTCACCATGTTGACCAAGATGGTCTCGATCTCTTGACCTCGTGATCCACCCGCCTCGGCCTCCCAAAGTGCTGGGATTACAGGCGTGAGCCACTGCGCCCAGCCCAGAGCAGTGCTTTTCATACTTTCCTGTGCATACAAGTTACCTGAGGATCTTGTTACAGGGCAGATTCAGACTCAGTTGGTCTCAGGTGCGACCTGAGATTCTGCATATCCAACAAATTCGCCAGAGATGCGAGATGCCAGCACTGCTGGTCCAGACCTATGCTGAGTCAGGAGGACCTGGAGAGCCCCTAATGGCTTTACCAGCTCTGCAAGCCTGTGATTCGAGATTTGATGCAAGACCTGACCTGGAAGGGCCTGATGGGGTGGTGGTTCTTCTTTGGAAGGCTTGTGTAAGGGGTTGGAGGAAGAGACAAGAGGTTTGCCTCTCTGGCCCAGGGCTCAGGAGAGGGGAATTTGGGGTGAAAGGGATATAGGGCTAGAGGAGGGATTGGGAAAGGCCAGCGAGAGTCTGCTCGGCCAGAGCCCTCCTAGACACAGGCTGCAAAGTCTCAGGAGGTCCCCAGATAGCAGCACTTCTGTAGAATTTCCATCTGCATGGAACATGACTAGAGGTGAGGGGCTGCTGTGCTTGGCTTGTTAGCCCAACAAACATGTTTCTATTCTATTGCCTGCTTATTCAAAAGGATCTTGGGGGAGGATGGGGATTGAAGGGGAAAATGGGCAGCCTCACACTGGCCTCTTCATGGGAGGACCCTTGGACCATGGCGCTTCTGGTACCCAATGAGGAGGAAATGGCCCACTCACCATGTTTCTGGCCCAGGCAATCTCACTAGGCTTGAGTGTTTGGAGTTGTGTTTTTGTTTTTGGTTTGAGATGAAGTCTCTGTTGCCCAGGCTGGAGTGCAATGGCGTAATCTCAGCTCACTGCAACCTCTGCTTCCTGGGTTCAAGTGATCCTCCTTCCTCAGCCTCCCGCTGGGATTACAGGCACATACCATCATGCCTGACTGATTTTTGTTTTTTTAGTAGAGATGGGGTTTCACCATGTTGGCCAGGCTGGTCTTGAGCTCCTGACCTCAGGTGATCCGCCTGCCTCTGCCTTCCAAAGTGCTGAGATTACAGGCATGAGCCACAGTGCCCGGCCTGGACTTTTTATTTTGAGATGTAACTTACATACAGTAGAAAGCACAGGTTCTTAAGTTCAGTGACATCTGACAAATGCACACACGATGTACCCTCCACCCCCATCAAGAGGGAGACAATTATCCTCATCTCGGAGAGTCCCATGGGTTTGATTTCACTGCCTTGTCCTGTCCTCACACCTAGAACCTGCCTGTGGGGCTTAAACCAAAAAGTATCTGAGCCAGGTCTCAATCAAATAGTTTATATTTTATTTATTAAGATGGAGTCTTGCTCTGTCACCCAGGCTGGAGTGCAGTGGCACAATCTTGGCTCACTGCAACCTCTGCCTCCTGGGTTCAAGCAATTCTCTTACCCCAGCCTCTTGAGTAGCTGGGATTACAGGTGCCCATCACCATGCCTGGCTAATTTTTTTAAAAAATTTTGGTAGAGATGGGGTTTCACCAGGTTAGCCAGGCTGGTCTTGAACTCCTGAACTCAAGCAATCTGTCTGGCTCAGCCTCCCACAGTGCTGGGATTGCAGGTGTGAGCCACTGTGCCTGGCTCAATCAGTTTAGAAGTTTATTTTGCCAAAGTTAGGGAGGACATGTTGGCGAGAAAAAAACATGGAACCACCGAAGCAGTCTGTGGTCTGTGCCATCTGTGCCATTCTCCAAGGATGAATTCGAGGGCTTTAATATGTAAAGGAGAATGTGGGCGGGAGGGAAAAGGGGAGGGTGTGGTGGTCCACATGTTGCAAAAGAAAAGGAGCAGGTAGGGGAACAGTCAGTTATTTCAGCTCAGTACATTGGCTCTTTATCTAGGGAAGGTGAACGTAGAGGAGCTGCCTGTGGGATATTTTACCTTTTTTTTTTTTTTTTTTTGCCAATCAGTTTGAGCTTATGAGGTTGCTCAGGTTAGCCTTGAACTGATGACCTCACCTTTGTGAGCACCATGAGCTCCGGCGGGAGCCACTTTGGACCCCTATTTTACCTTTTATCTGTTGCTATCTACTTAGGAACAAGAGGCAAGGCAGCTTCTTGCATGACTCAGCTTTCAACTTGATTTTTTCCTTTTGGCAGAGTGAATTAGGGTCCCAAGTTTTTATTTTCCCTTCACAGGGGAATTGTGAGTGGGACAGGGGCCGGAGGGTTGTCCAGGGCCCAGTCCCAAGAGAAGGAAGAGATGGCGAGGCTGGAAATCTAAGTTTTCAGCCCAGTAGACCAATGGTGAGGGGATGAGGGGCCACTGTGGGGGGATGGGGATGGAATTGGAGGACCCTAGAGAGAGACAGGGGCTCGCTCTTCATCACTGCAATGAGATCCTGGGCTGAGGAGGAGCTGTGTCCAGCCATGATGTGCTGTGTGCGTGTGTGTGTGTGTGTGTGTGTGTGTGTGGAGAGAAGAGACTGGGGCATATTCTGGAGGGATGATGGAGGGGCTTCCAGGCAAGTGGGAGTTAGTTGGGGCATGGGGAGAACTAGGGAGTGGAGATGAGAGGGGAAGAATGGACAGGTACAGAAAGGGACCTTGGTTAGTGTTCATAAGCCCACACCCACACCCTGAGGAGGATGGGGGCCAAGCCAGCAGGGGAATTTGGCTTTGGAAGTTGCAGGTATCAGCCCTATCATGCATAAATATCTGGGACCATAGGATAGGACCAAATAGGACAGATGCCTCTCCCTGACCACATCTCCTGGCGGCCAAGGCAGGGTATAGAAAGACAGGCTGGGGGAAGGGAAAGGAGAAGCCCACTGTGAGATATGAGGCAGGTGTAGAAAAGGAACAAATGGAATCACAGAATCCAAGGTTAAAATCTTGAGATATCAGAATTGGCCCAGAAGGGGCATTAGAAATGTAACAGTTAAAGTAGGTGCCCAGGGCACATCATCTCATTCAACTCCCAGCCGACTTCTTTGTGGGTGGAGGTGGGATTATTCCCATCAGACAGAAGAGTAGCCTGAGACTCAAAGAGGTTAAGCAACTCATCCAGCTGGTAAGGGAAGAACCAAGTTCCAAACCCAAGTTGGTGTGAGCCCACACTCCAAGCCGTTTCCTGCTATGAAACTCCAGCCTGAGGGCCCAAGGTTGCTGCAGCAGTGATAGGGAAGCCCCAGCTCTGTTGAGATTGCTAAACGGCTGCTAGAAATGACACTTGTCCCTCTTCCTCATGGTTGCACTGCATAGGAGGTACAACCCCAGGTGGCAGCCTTGGCAGTATTCACAATTCACTCAATCCCTTCTGCTGATCAGAGTCTTGGGGAGAAGGGCTGTACATTCTGGTGAATACAAAATCAAAGCATGAATTAAGCCATCTTGAAAGCATTTGAGAGAGGAAACCTTTCCAATCCTGGGCTCTATGGTTGCCACGGCGGCGGGGGGGGGGAGGTATTCCCATTTCAGGGGGATTTGCAGAGAACAACGGAGAAACCCTGAATTTACCCGAAGCCCTCGGAGCTGGCCTGTCATTATGCCCCCATCACCGGGAATAGGAAGGGTCAGAGCTGAGGAGTTGGATGGCCAGGGTCAGCCAGTGGGTCAGCATCAGAGCCAGGCCTTGCAGCTGCCCTGCCAGTAGCACTCCCTCTAGCTGCCTGGAGAGAGGGTAATGCTAGGAGGCTGGGGAAGCAGAAGTGAGAACATTCCTGTAGAAGGGCCACAGGCTGAGCGGAAACCGGAGGCTGAGCCCGTCGCCAACAATATGTTCCCGCCCATGCAGGCTGGGGGAGCGCCTGGCAGCCCCTTGGAGGCGTGAATCAGCTCTCACTTCCCTCCTTTGCCCCTAATTTTAGGCCCCAGAAAAATGCTGATGCTGCAGAGGCAACGAGCCTTCTTCCCAGAGAGCCTGATAGGGGTTTCAAGTTCTCTTTCTCCTTCAAGAAAATTTTCCTTAAAAGAGATTGGCTTCCCAGTAAACACAGATGTGTGGGGGTGCAGGGGTGAGCTGCTGGGTGCAGACTAGGCAATAAACATAGAGACTAACTCTTACTGAGCCATTCATTTGGTGTCAGGTGCTGTTCCAAAGGCTTCCCATGCCTTTAAAATGCCTAACATACCAATGAGTGGGTATAATTGTCCCCATTTTATAGGTGGGGAAACTGAGGCACGGCACCTCCCATCCCACTGTGCTACAGACCAGATGTCCAATGGTGGGAGTGGGCACACCAGGAGATTCTTGGGACCTCTCTAACTCTGCTGGGCTAAGATCCTATATCTTTTTTTCTCCCCATATGAATTAAATCAGAGGACTTGGCCATGAACATTCCATTCATTCGTTTCTTCATTCGGTGGTAGGGATACATCTACTTTGTACACAGGGTTAAAAGAGTCCATTCCTGGGGAGAAAAAAGATGCCATCACAGCAGGGAAGACTGAGGCAGGAGTCTGAGGACCCCAGGGGACAGAGGCCTGTGTGAGAGGCTGAGCAAGTTGCAAGCCCCCTTTCTCAGAGGAGGGACCTCCTGGGCCTCAGAGACATTAGTCCATCCCTGAGCAGGTTGTGGGTTAGGAGCTGAGCGAATGACCAGAGGGCAGGGGCTTGTTCAAGGTGATCCCTTGATGGCACAGCACCATTCCTGCCAGGCTACCACACATCTCGGAATCAGGGACAGCCCATGGGGTACACCCCAGACCTCACTTTTATCTGCTGTCCCCCCTTCTTACCAGGTCAGGGAATCCCAGTGATAGAGCCCAGTGGCCCTGAACTGGTTGTGAAGCCAGGAGCAACGGTGACCCTGCGATGTGCAGGTAATGGCAGCGTGGAATGGAATAGGACCCTATCACC